>NC_092333.1:658450000-658775000 GCF_046630445.1 Rutidosis leptorrhynchoides | reverse complement strand
ATCGAAACTCTTCACCACGTTCACACTTTTCTTTTCTTGATAACTATCATTCAAGATTCGATAGAAATCTTCTTTCAACATTTTATCATTCCCGACATACTCCGGGCAAAATTGGGTCTTGGACAAAAACACGGATTTGAGAGTGTTCAAATCCATCGACCCTTGCCACAAGGAAAGTAACTCATCCTTAAGCCTAGTAAGATCAGCCGGAGTTCGGTATTCATCGAAAAACTCTTTCTTTAATTCATCCCAAGTGAATTCCATGCATTGTTCTTCGCCATAAAGTTGAATCTTCGCGTCCCACCACAATTTAGCATCGCCCCTCAACATACTACACCCGTACCTTGTCTTCTTATCGAGAGGACATTCACAAGTACAAAAATCCCCCTCCATATCGGAGATCCATCGGGCACTCTTAAGAGGATCCCTTTCACCTTCAAAGGTGGGAGGTTAAGAATCCTTGAAGTTCTTATAGAAAAAGTCCCGTCTTCCCACATTATCTTCATGAAGAACGGCCTTAACTTGATCCTTTACTACATTGACTAGTTGCTCGTCAATCATATCAAGAAACATTTTCTTAACGTCTTCGAGAAACTCCTCTTTTTGACGTTTAAAGATGGCCTCTACCTTGGCCGTGAACTCGGGGTCCTCGCTCGTGCCCCCATTAGCGGTGTCGTGTCCATTTCTCATCTTCATTCTATAAAAGGAGAGAGGTTAAACAACGAATGAAAAGACATGACACGCACATATACACATATTCATCATACCGCTCCACCTTGCTCAACAATCGTCGTACATCGCTCGTTTGACACGATTTGCACCCATAACAATGGTAGCTAGTCATTGCTATGCGAGCACGTCGCATTAATTTGCTAGTACAACGCCTATCTCGCTTGATGATTACATCTACAACACAAAACAATTAGTGCGAGGTTAAATCACATAGACCTAAGCACTAACAATTCCTGACTCGACCCGAAGTCCTACAAGTCCCGCATAAAAGCACATACACAATAAAGTCTAAGTCTAGGCACCTATCTCAAGTCGCCTAAATCCCTTAGACCATGCTCTGATACCACTTGAAACAACCCAACCCGTATTCCATACGATAATTTTTTTTTTTTATAATACACATTTACGCGCCAGTTAAATATGTAAACCATTCCACGAGTTCCATTTAAAACGTACCACAATTTAAATGTTTACAAGGCACGAAGGCCACTAATTAAGTTTAATACAAGTTCGACCCACTACAAATGATAGTTTATAATCCAAACGACACTTCGAGCATGGTTTGGGTCTAAACTACCCAAAACGTTAGGCCAACTTCCAAAAGCTCCAACGAGACATCATCAAAGGACACCTAGTGCCCAACAACCCCTTTTCCCCTATCCGTACCTGCATCTAAAAAGATAAACAACGAGAAGGGTAAGCTAACGCTTAGTGAATGCAACAATTATACATGTTCATATATAACCTACTTACTTGCAATCACTTACCATACCGCATACAAGCTAGAAATTCGATAACTATGCAAACATCATGCATAAACTACTATCCACAATTCACAAGAAGCTAGCAACAACAATAGCATGTAGTTCACAATTCAATTATGCTAGATACGAATTCACACAACCATGGTTAACCAATCGTACATGGGAACGGTACTCGTAAAAGACCGTCGGAGTTCATAACATCCATTAGTGTTACTTAAACACCGCGTAATCACTAATCCCCCATGACAATGTTGCGTCTTGAACACCGCGACGATTCCACATGTCAATCCAAACAATGAGTGGTGCCTTGAACACCGCGGCATCCACTCCCATGACAATGTGGTGTCTTAAACACCGCGACAATACCACATGTCAATCAAACAATGAGTAGTGTCTTGAACACCGCGACAATACTACTCGTTACGTAGAATGTGGTGTCTTAAACACCGCAACGATGCCACATTCATACTACACAAATAAATACATTATATACGTACACGCATAATTATTCCACTCACCTTAATACAAGGATGATGATTATGCACTTCCGAACTTCAAAGCAATGTACCTAATTCATTAAGTACACATTTAATTACACAACTAGTGGAGTTAACCACAATACTTACACTTGAGCATTTAATGACCCAATTTTCATTAAATGACTCAACTACACCAAAACCGCCCATAAATGGCAATGTCTCATATTAAATCACTAAGGCTAGTGATTTAAAGTCTACTAACCTCAACTAACATAACTTAGGGTAATTTCATACCCAATTCACCCGAACTAGGTCAACATTACTCTTTTGACCCATTTTAACATTTACACATTTAACTTAGTCAAACATGACCCATTTACAATTCCTTCAACATTAATCAAGTGTTTTAATGCTTAACAACACAATTTACACTTACAAATCTCATTTCATTTGACCAAAACTCTAGATTATGTCCATTAGGGTTTACTTTCATCGATCTAACCCAAAACCCACCCATTTAACCCTCAAATGGGTCACACAATGTTCCACATGAACCAAACCCTAGCTTAAAATAAATAAAACTCAAATCATAGAGTTAAGACATACCAAAACTATCAAAGTGTAGCTAAAGACGCAAGGAACAACTTTAACACTTGGGTTCGGGCAAGATTCAACCTTCTTCTTCACTAAAATAAGTTTTCTCACTCTTAAAACTTCACTCTCTCTAGATTTGTTTTTAATTAAATGGAAAAGAAATAAATTAAGAGGTGATGAGGTTGAACCAGCCATAAAGTCTCAAAAACCGGCCATGGGTGAAAAGACCTAAACACCCCTAAAATATTCCAATTAAAAAGGCTAAAATTGTCAAACAGTGACATTTGTCGCGTTTCGCGACACAGTGTCGCGTCTCGCGACAACCAAACACGATAAACACAATTCAAATGCGATAACCTTGACAGAACTGAAATTCTAGAGCTGTCGCGACCCAGCCCACTTTGTCGCGTATCGCGACACACCAGGATGCGATGGAACACCTTCAGACGCGAGAGAAGGCCTGGTCAAACCATTTTCCAATAATTTCAATATTTGAACCATACAAACTCGAACATAGCTACAATATTAAACGTACACGGAGTTAGATGCGCACCTTAAGTCATATTCAGGGAAAACGGGATGTTACAATTATCTTCAGTATCTTCAATCCCAGAAAATGTAGAGATTGTAGATGAAGGGAATCCTGATCCAGTAACTAAAAGTGATGATGAAATGGATTCTTCTGATGACGATGAAGACAATCTTTATGTTAATCCAAATGATGATGATATCTTTGATCATATTGAAGATGATAATGTTCCAACTGATGATGCGACAAATCCTACTGATCATTCATCGAATTCTACACCTTCATCGAGTTCAAATCCAACAAATGCTAATGAAAGCTCAACTTCTTGTACATCTACATCAAGTGAAACAGTGAATTCCATATTCAAATACAATCATGGTATATTCTTTAAGAATCGGGAACAAAGATTGTTATTGGGAGTTGAACATGATTTCATAACTTTACGAAACACATTCATAAAGGAGAATGCTTACAAGATCTTCCTCATTAACGAAACACCAAGGAGTAAAAGATTTACTTATATAGGTTCACGATTGCTTCCAGCAAGTGAAAGAAACTGGTATGAGTTTATGTGGAGGAAACACATCAACAAAGATGAAGATGACTTGTGGCTTCAAAGAAAATATCGTATTTCAGAAGTGTTGAATATTACTCGAGTCGGAGTAGAGATAAGCGAGAAAAAAGATGTCATCAGTCAGTTCCACGTTATTAGAGAAGATGAGAAGGAATACAAGTTCACAGAAGCAGATTTTCATAATCTAGATATGCTTGATATCATTCACATCTACAACTACCTCCATATCATCACCATTCGACCTTTTGCTAAGGCTCAAGCTTTGGAAGCTGTGAAAAGATACATGATGGAGACAATCAAACTGATGAGACGTGAAGATTTTCAAATTGGTCTCGAAGCTAATAGGAAAAAGATTCGAATAACCTGTCTGAATCAATACAGAGGGACTAAAGGATATGAGAATGTTTCAAATGCAATTCGAACCCGAAGGGTTTGTATTTGTGAATTCTCAGAAAGAAAAAGTGTTCATCCGCACTAATGAGTTGAACAAATACTCAGTTGGTACACTCAAGGCTGCACTGAAGTATCTTAAAATTCGTCAAAGCAAGTTTGATGTCATTGACATCAAAATGGGTCTTGGAGAGTTTATAAAGCATATCAGAGATCGTCTGAAGCTCCGGATCCGTACAAGACAGTTTGAGATTCTTCATGGCCAGAGAAAGAGAAGGTATTTGAAAGAAATGGATGAATATCCATTACATGAGGGAGATCCAAGAAAAGCGTGGGGTGTCTGGAAACCTTCTAAGCAGATTTTAGAAAATCAAGTAGAAGTTTCGAAACCATATGGCACACGATGGAAACTAACGTTTGGACCTCTCAAGATTACTAAATAGGATTATATTTTAAAGTTCACATTTAACACTAATGGGGAGATTGTTAGGACCCCGAAGTTGTATAGTGTTAATGTGAAATAAGCTTAAATGATGGTTCCTTAGAAGAGGGCTATATAAGGAACCTAAGTAGTCCTAATTAGATAGCCATTGCATTGTAACTGAGTTCTAGAAGCTGTGGAATGTAAATCTTGTTAATTCTCTCTAATACCGAATCTCCTTCACACCTACCGAATCTCATTCTCACTTGTCTTTTCTTCTAATCTCAACATGATCTGACCTATCACATATGAAATATCAGGTCTTGTAAGTGTAATATAAATTAATTTCCCAACAAGCTTTTGATATTCACTTATATTGTTTAATAGAAAATCTGAACTACTATGCTCATTAGCATTTGCCAAAACTACACCACTTCCCATAGGTGTTATTGCAGGTTTACTTGCAAGTAACCCAAATTCTGAAATCACTTCTAAACAGTATTTTCTTTGTGACAAAAAACACCATTTAACTGATCAATAAGCTCAATTCTAAGAAAGTATTTTAAATTTCCTAGATCTTTAACTTTGAATTTGGTATTAAAAAATTCTTTACATTTTTTAATCTCAGATTCACTACTTCCTGTTAACTTAATATCATCCACATAAACAAGTAAAAAAGTATAAACATCTTCTTTACATCTAACAAATAAAGAGTAGTCATTTAAACTTTTAACAAAACCAAATTCAAATAAATCATCACAAAACTTTTCATTCCACTTCCTAGGAGCTTGTTTTAAACCATACAAAGACTCAACAAGTTTGCATACTCTTTTATCACTTTTATCAAAATACCCTTCAGGAAGAGACATATAAACATCTTTAGTTAAATCACCTTATAAGAATGCATTGTTAATATCAAGTTGATAAAGAGGCCAACTTCTACTTACAGCAATAGAAATAAGGGTTCTCACAGTAACCATTTTCACAACATGACTAAATGTTTCATCAAAATCTAGACCTTCTCTTGATTGAAACCCTTAGCCACTAACCTAGCTTTATACCTCTCAATTTCACCTGATGACTTATATTTAATCCTAAAAACCCATTTACAACCTATTGGTTTTCTACCACTAGGTAAATCAGTCAAATACCAAGTACCATTTCTGTTTAAAGCCTCTATTTCCTCATTCATTGCATTAACCCAGTTCTGATCAAGTGCAGCCTCAGAGTAGGTTGTTGGTTCACAACCCTTATTTAAACTTGAGATAAAACAATAATTTTCTGATCCAAGTTTAGAGTAGTTTATGTGTCTATTTAAACTATACTTAACTTTTCCATCTAACACAAAATCATTTAATTTAGATGGTAAACTACTCTTTCAACTTGTTCTTCGTAAAATAGTATCAGTTTCTTTATTGTCATTATTACCCTCAGGGACAGTATGCTCAGCATATGTACTCTCATTACTGGAAGTTGCAGGTACACTATCAACATGTGATTCTTGTCAATCACTTGTTGAAGTGTGATTGCCATCATCCATAAGACTACCTCTCCCTTCATCATTGGGATTTAAATCATTTGAGTCTTATTAAAATCTTTTTCAGTATTTTCAAAATCACAGTACGGAGAATCAAAAAAGTTTAAAACATTAACTTCTTCTTCTACAAAAACAGTTTTATAAGCATAATCCAATTTAAAAGGAAAAATGTTTTCATAAAACTTTACATCTCTAGAAAATAATAAAGTTTTTCTTCCTAGACAAAAAAGTTTATATCCTTTTTAAAAATTAGAATATCCCCAACAAACACATTTCAAAGACCTGGATGAAAACTTATTAGAATTATTTAAAACATTTACAAAATAAAGACAACCAAATGAGTTTAAGTGGGAGAGATTTGGACTTGAACGATACACCAACTCATAAGGACACTTTTCATTCAGAACTGCAGAGGGTAGCCTGTTAATAATATAAGTTGCAGTTAATATACATTCAGACCAAAGATATAAGGGAACTCCCCCTTGAAACAAAAGAGACCTAGCAACATTTAACAGATGTATGTGTTTTCTTTCAGCTATTCCATTTTGTTGAGGTGTATACGCACATGAAGTTTGGTGTATTATTCCTTTAGATTTGTAACAGAATTCATTTTATTGTTTACAAATTCAGTGCCATTATCACTTCTTATTATTTTTACAGTTCTTTCAAATTGTGTTAAAAGCATGTTATAACATATTTCAAAACACTCAAAAATATCTTCTTTAGACTTAAATAAATAAACCCATATAGCCTTGGAATAATCATCAACAACGGTAAGAAATATTTAAAACCTTCTTTACTCTTCACCTTGTAAGGTCCCCAAACATCTAAGTGTATAAGTTCACCAACTTTATTAGTTTTGTGATCACTTATTGGAAAATGTTCCCTAGTTTGTTTTTCCTTATGGCAAATGGCACAGGGACTGTTATAGGTAATTTTATCAAGGTTAAGTTTACTTTTTAAAACACTCATAACTTGGTCTGAAGGGTGACCAAGTCTGCTATGCCAAAGATAACACAGTTGCCTAGTTTTAGAAGACATATTTGAAGAAAACAACTTACTTTCACACAATTCATCAAAGAAATACAAACCACCAGACTCACAACCAGTCCCCATCAATTTTCTTTGAGCTAAATCCTGAATGTAACATTTATTCATGTCAAAACTAATAACCAAATTATTGTCTTTTATTAATTTATTTACAGATAATAAAGTAACACAGTATTGTGGAATAACCAAAACATCTTTAAGTTCAATATATCTGACAGTTCTAAATTCTCCATTCCTTTTATAATAGCAGCAATACCATTAGGATGATTAACAGTTAGATTTAAATCTGACACATCAACAACATTTATTAAACTCTAATTAGAAGACACCATGTGTTGATTAGCACCTGAATCTATTATCCAGCCATTGGTGGAATTTTTAGAATTTTGAACTTTATTACTTGAAAATAACTTGTCAAAATTATCATTAAAGAAGGTATTATTATTAATGAAATTACCTGCCATATTGGCATCCACATTTTTCAGTAACAAGTTGTTCCTTAATAAAACTCAAAAGCTTCATTATTTGATCACTAGTGAGTTGAACAGAAGAACTACAACCATCAATTTTTTCCAGTAGAACAGTTATTGCTATTAAACCTAGGTGATCCTTGATTAAATGGGTTTTTAATATACCCTGATGGGTAACCTATTAATTCATAGCATATGTCTACAGTGTGATCAAGCATATTGCAATTTGAGCATTTAAGATGTGGGTTTTTATATTTTCTTTTAGGCACGGTATTACCCACCTTCCCAACAAATGCAGAAGTCTGACTCTTTGATATATTACCATGTGAAGAATGTAACCTATGTGATTCATCTCTTGAGATAATTGAAAAAACAGTTTTAACAGTAGGTACAAGATCTGATGTAAGAATATGACTCCTTATAGGAGTATATACTTCATCCAATCCCATTAAAAATTGCAGTAGTTTTAAAAATTGATTATGATCCTGAAAAGACTTAGAGGCCTTAACGGGTTATCATCAATTTTTATCATTTCATCAAACTGTCTCCACATTGCATTTAACTTGTGATAATAATCTTATAATGATTGACCGTTTTGACTACAAGAATTAATCTGTTGATATAGATTAAAAGTCACAGAAACATCAACTTTATCATAGTTTTAATTTAATTCTTGCCATACGTTCACCAGTCTTAGAAAAAAATTGTCCATTATACACTTCTTCACTTAAAGACACAAGTATCCAAGATTGAACCACATAATTACATCTAGCCCATTGACTAAGTAACACATCATCATCCTCAAATTGAAACCTAGGACAAGAACCATCTATAAATCCAACTTTATTTACAGTTTGTAAAGCCAATTTAATTGCACAACGCCACACATTATAATTTTCGGTCCCTTTTAATTTTTGTGTGATACATGCAGCATCAGTGGTGTCACTAGGATGGAGATACAAAGGGTCATTAAACTCAAGAGAACTAATCTTAGTAACCAGTTGGCTACCATCAGATTCACTCATGATGACAACAGATTAATTAGACAACAAATACAGAAAAGAATACAAAGAAACAACAAATAGCAAGTAGCAAATAACACAGATAGATCACAAAAAACAAACAATATCATACAGTTTTAATTAACCAGTAAGAAATTAACATGCAGAATATTCAAAATAACACATAAAACCGCAACAAATCCACGGTTCAGACACATGTAAGGATAAGATCAGTTATAGAGTACTACAGCAAAGAAAAAACTGAATACTAGTTAGGCTTCCTGTAAAAACGATGAGTACAAACAAATACACAAAAAAAATGTAAAAGAAAGACTCAAAGATACAGAACATAGTAACAATGTCAAGAACGTTTTCCTTCTTGACTACTCCAAAACCTGCAAGAAGCAAGGACTGAGACTGTCAGAGCTAGGGTTTCACTGTGACAACCCGTCCTTATCCACCTGGACGAAGTCATCAACATTTGGTCCCATTGCGATGATCGACTCCAAGTAATGTCCTTAAATTGAGCAAATGCACAGCGGAAGACTTAATTCGTACCTGAGAATAAACATGCTTTAAAGTGTCAACCAAAAGGTTGGTGAGTTCATAGGTTTATCATAACAATCATTTCAATATTTTAATAGACCACAAGATTTCATAATCATAAACATAATACACTCGCAAGTGTATGTAAAGCATTCTAAGTGGTTGAGCACTTGGTAACCATACTTAACATTTAATCACGTCGCATATTCCCTTTATTATGAAATCTCACTACACCGTACCAAGTGTAGTCACCAAAACGAAGTACTGTGCAACCGTTGAATACTGGTCGTCCAGACCAGTTGGGGTTGTCAGGCCCGATAGATCTATCAACAGGATTCGCGTTTACAATACCACATGTAAATAGTAGTTACCAAGCTACAGGGAAGTATGCTAGTGGTACAACTCAACGTAGAATATATTTTTAAGTACTTGTGTCTATTTCGTAAACATTTATAAAAGCAGCGCATGTATTCTCAGCCCAAAAATATATATTGCAAAAGCAATTAAAAAGAGAGCAAATGAAACTCACCTAATCTATTTTGTAGTAAAAATACATATGACTATATTGAACAAGTATAGGGTTGGCCTCGGATTCACGAACCTATATCATTTATATATATATTAACACACAAAATTGTAATCAAACAAATTTATATATATATATATATATATATATATATATATATATATATATATATATATATATATATATATATTAGTTATATCATTTTTATATTAATAATGTATATGTTTCATATTTTTCATTTTATGTATTTAAAATAAATAAATAAATAAATAAATAAAAATATAAATTTTATTATGTTATATGTATTAAATATTTCTTTGAATATATGTATATCGTTTGTTTGTTAAAATTATAATATAATACTAAAATAATATTAGTGATTATAAAAATAATAATAATGATAATAGGGTTAAAAGTGATACCTTTGATATAAATGATAAAATGATACCTTTAATAAAAATGATATTTTTTAATAAAATGTTACTTTTAATAATAATGAATAATAGTTATAATAACTATAAAAATAATGATTTTACTAATAATAATAATAATTAAAATAACAATAAGTAGTAATAATAAAAGTTTTGGTAAAGAAAACTACCTCAAAATAGGAAAAAGATAAACTGCCCGCGACGGGACTTGAACCCATGACCACTTGCTAACCCACCAAACACTCAAACCACTCTTCCATTTATGTTTACCTTATTAAGATCATACCCAATTTATCTAGTTGTTTCATCTTAATCATTATGATCATCAAACGCCATTCATTCATCGTCATTCAATATTATAACCAGTCTAATTGAAAACCAGTTAATCCTTGGCCCAATAACACTAACCTCTCGGCCCAACAGATGATAAATTATACGACCTGTTTAGAAGATAAAGGCCTACAGCTGGCTCTCGGCATTAATCAATTGAAGTCCAATTAGCCTATTAGAGTACTAGTTCAAGCTGTGATATGTGTTTTAAAATCATAGTGCTAGTCAATTTATCTTTACAGCTCATCACAATTTCATTATCATAATCATGAAAGACAACCTGCTGTCACTTTAAATAATAATGTTTTGTGTGAATTGAGTATATCTTTAACACTTTAATAATCTCATTAATATCCACACAATTATTATAACCCGTATCATTCTAACCCATTTAAACCGAAGCAAAATGAAAGGGTAGTAGTAGCAGTATCCTGTATGATCAAGAATATTGCAACAGTAGGTTACAGTGGCGGTGGTGGTGGCTTCATAGCGGAGGTTGAAGGTGATGGATGGTGGCAGGCGGGGTGTTTTATTCTGACCCAGAAACAAAGAGACGAGTAATAGCCTGGTTAGATGTGTTCTTAGTGTTGCTTGAACCGAAACTGTAATTGATTACAGTCATAGTTTGAAGTGGGTGTGTTAAGGTGGTGATTGTGTTTCGGGTCGAACGACAAACAAAATAAGCAATATAGGTTTGGTGGAAGATTAGTATGGTGACGTTTGGTTTATAGAGAAGAGAAAAATAAAACAAAGAAAGGTGGTTGATGTGGGTTTCCGGACAGAATAGTGGCAATATGTAGTTGAAACAACAACCGTAGCAGGTGCTATTCTTGTTGGGTTGATAAACGAAAGGAAGAAGACACAATTGTAAGTTGTTCTTGGGTGGGTTGTCGTGAGGTTTAGAGTGACGGTGATGATTGAGGTTTGAAGTTTGCAAGGTGAATGGTGGTTCAAAGATGGTAGTGATAGAGGTAGATGGGTGACGTTATGATGATGGTGAGAGTCGTAGGTGGTGATAAAAGTGACTGTTCGGAGATGGTTCAAGGTGATTAAAACAAAAAATACAAGATATTGCAGGTGGTTTGATAATTGAATGGGTTGTGTTGGTGCTTGGCTACGGTGACCAGAGGTAGTAGTAATTTAGATGGTTTAGTGGTGGCGATATTTATGAGGATATGGTCGAAATAACCAAGGGAAACAGATAAAATAAAAAAAAATAGTGGTGATGGTTAGTGATGGTTTGATCGGGTATGGGTATGCATTCATATATAGGTCGTATATATATATATATATATATATATATATATATATATATATATATATATATATATATATATATATATATATATATATATATATATATATATATATATATATATATATATATATATATATATATATATATATATATATATATATATTAAATGTGTAATGAAATGATAAAGAGATAAAATAAACTGTGCATACAAGAATTTCAACATTTAAACAGTTAAATAGTAATACACTTGTATTCTTATTATCGACAATAATTCATGGACTAATATATGGTACCCGTTGTTAGCTAGTGCGGATAAAAGTCTTCGATAAAATCCCATTTTTTTTAAATAAAATCAATATATTCATTTTACATATTTATTTATAATAACAAATGCATATAATACATTATTTACATAAATCAAGTCACACACATACACACACACACACACACACACACACACATATATATATATATATATATATATATATATATATATATATATATATATATATATATATATATATATATATATATATATATACATATATATATATATATATACATATATTTATATATACTCATATTTACAAACAATTAAGTGTTCGTGAATCGTCAGAAATAGTCACAGGTTGAATGATACTATTAAAACAGTTCAAAAATTTTGAAACTCAACCTAACAGACTTTACTTATCGTGTCGAAAATATTACATCGTGTTGAGAGTTTGGTTTAAAATTAGTCGAAATTTTTCGGGTCGTGACAGTACCTACCCGTTAAAGGAATTTCGTCCCCGAAATTTGATAGAGGTCGTCATGGATAACAATAAAAATGTTTTCATGACGAATATGAGGTGATAATGGAGTCTTATCATCATTGAGTAATATAGATAAAACAATTCGATCATGCGAAGCGTACGAGTGAAGCTATCACAAAAGAGTCAAAAGTTAATTCAAGGAATTTAAGGAAATCTTCTAATCAGAAAGAAAATGTAATAGCACGATTTATTAGCAAACTGTTGGAATTACGGAAGAACGGGAATATCAAGGAAATATTCCCGTGATATGCTTAGAGATTAAGTAGAATGAAAGAGTCCTGTAACATGACACATGATGAGGATAAGGTCTGTGAATCATCATCACGTTACATTAGAAATTTAGCATGATTTACTGTAATATAATCACATTGGCCAAGCGCATTATATTATACTAACTCATGCTTCAATTCCCAACACTTTTCCACAATTCATTCATAATTTATACTTAGACTTTACAGAAGTTTCCAATATAATGGAATACAGAAAGCATGAAGAGGTGGATAATTTCAGACAAGAATAGTTATGAAAATATCCTCAGAAATATCAAAGATATTTATGATGATATTTTGGAATTTCTAAGTTCGAGAGTTGATGAAGAAAATTTTTCCGCAAGATTTTAATGTGGGTATGGAGCAAGATATTCTCTAAAGATTTCTTCGGTTCCAGATTTATCTGGATTCTTTGAATATAGAGTTTGGTCTTTGTATTTGTTCCTTGTTTCCCTCCTGGTGTGCTCAATCCGATTTTCAGTACTAAATTTTCTACCGAGCGTTCCAAACACTTCCTTCTTTATCATCAACTTTTGGCCATTAAGACCATCTACAACATGCTGCTTCGTCAACATTTTCAAAGTTAATGGATCTGGGTCATCGGTTATCAAACCGAGGTGTTTTCAGGAGAATTGCGTTTTGAGATGATTAAATGCTGATGGTAGTATGGTGGAATATGAAAGGTTCTCCGGTAACGATAAAAGAGTACGAATATATATAAAGGTTATAATAAGGTTGTTTCGGATGAAATGTTGGAGTTGACTTGTTGGAGCTGTGACAAAATTTGGCAAATTGGGAGTGGGATTGTAAGGTTATTTTCGAAAATAACAACGCCAAAGGAGCTAGCACAGATACGTGTTAAACGTTTACTCAGGTTTTAAGTGTTTTCAGGTGCATAACTATATGCATCATCTTTTCTTCCGTAGATGAAATGCAGCTGGTTCATCCTCTCGATTGAGATGTTTTCAAGAATCATGAAAGGTTTGAACGCAAATTGTAATCGTCAAGATACGAATGAGGTTTAAGATGAAAATCAAGTGGCAAACTTGAAGAATTATTTAGTTTCATATATTATAATCAATATTTTAATTCATTTTAATTGTCCAAAGTTAGTAGTCCAATAGTCCAATAGTTCATATATAATTTAATATATAACATTCGAATTAATTAATACGTATCGTGACCCGTGTACCGGTCTCAGTATTGATCACAACTCAAACTATATATATATTTTGGAATCAACCTCAACCCTGTATAGCTAACTCCGTCATTTGCATATAGAGTGTCTATGGTTGTTCCAAGATAAATATATAGATGGGTCAATATGATATGTTGAAACCTTGTATACGTGTCCCGTTATTTAAAGTGCGTAAAATAAATACAGAAATTAAATGACGATAAATAAAATTGCGAGAATGTAAATTGCGAGAATATAAATTGCGAGAATGTAAATTGCGATAAATAAAATGTAACCAGTTAGCTAGGAACAGTTAGCGTGGATTCTTAACAATATTTCAATTAGTTAGTTCGTTTGTTTCTAACAAATTTTACTTTGTCCGATGTTTTCTTCATTATGCCACTTGTTGGATCCTGATAGGTCAAAATCCAAATATGAAATTGAACGAAAATGGATTCTGTGATGAACGGATACGTATATCTATGGATATAAGTAGAATAGTGACTGACTGTTGAATCAGAGTCGAAGAATGTACAGTGCAACTTATTAATGTGAAATCTAAATATTCCTCGGGTATTACCTACCCGTTAAAATATTTTCACCATTAACAGTTTGTACAAACGAATTTTTAATTACAATCTTTATGAAAATATACTTGCATATATATTTTCTTCAGATGTAATCATGGATTTAATGAGTTAATATGATATTCATCTCATTTAATTTACCGTTAGAACGAGAATATATAATCTCTAAAACATTAAAGATTACATAATAGTCATGTCGAACGAAGGTAATTGATGTAGAACGATTCGTAGAACGATGATTATACTCGAGGTACAGAATGAGATGGTGAGGCATGGATTGTTGAAACTTGGGTTGTTGGTGGTACTAGTGTCGATGTTGGTGGTGCTGTTGGTGTCAGTGATGCTGCTGGTGCTGGTAAGTTTTGCACCATATTCTCCAAAGCCACTATTCGAGCGCGAAGCTCGTTGACTTCTTTTATTACTCCGGGATGATTGTCGGTCAGAACGAGCGAATGAATAAGGTTTAGAATTCGAGATAGTATATAATCATGACGAGATACTCTGGAAATGAGAGAGAAAATGGTATTACGAACAGGTTCGCCGGTAAGTACTTCAGGTTCTTCACCAAGAGGTGAATTCGGTTGATGAAAGGGATCACCTTCTTCTTGTCTCCAATGATTTAGTAGACTACGAACCCATCAGATAAATTGGAGATGGCTGATTGGTTGATTTGTTCTGGTGACGCTGCTTTCGGACCTTAGGTGAAACTCTATATCGGAATAGCTGTCGAAATCCGAGGAATTTGAGGTAGTGGTGAGTTCCACTTCGTATGATTGAGTAAAGGGTTTTTCGATATGAAATGATTTTTGGATGTCGGATGATATCCTAATTACATAGAATACCTATACATAGTACAGAAGATCACGTAGATTACGAAGGGATTTAAGGAAACGTGTCAGATAAAGTCTACAGTAACAGATACGCTAAGATATGAATTTATTTGTACATTATCTATCAAATAAGTACAAGAAGTCGTGTCTAGACTTAGGAATAATAAGCAGGTAATTTTCCACTAGGAATGATAATCAATACGTATAATATGCAGCTAAGGTCGAAGTCCAGACTCGCTAATGCATCCTAACAACTATCAGTTAGACACACTAATGCAAGACCTGGTTCTCTAGGACCAACGCTCTGATACCAACTGTGACAACCCGTCCTTATCCACCTGGACGAAGTCATCAACATTTGGTCCCATTGCGATGATCGACTCCAAGTAATGTCCTTAAATTAAGCAAATGCACAGCGGAAGACTTAATTCGTACCTGAGAATAAACATGCTTTAAAGTGTCAACCAAAAGGTTGGTGAGTTCATAGGTTTATCATAACAATCATTTCAATATTTTAATAGACCACAAGATTTCATAATCATAAACATAATACACTCGCAAGTGTATGTAAAGCATTCTAAGTGGTTGAGCACTTGGTAACCATGTAGTGACCCGAACTTTTCCATGTTTATATATATTAATTGAGATTGATATTTACATGATTAAATGTTTCCAACATGTTAAGCAATCAAACTTTTTAAGACTTGATTAATTGAAATATGTTTCATATAGACAATTGACCACCCAAGTTGACCGGTGATTCACGAACGTTAAAACTTGTAAAAACTATATGATGACATATATATGGATATATATATAGTTAACATGATACTATGATAAGTAAACATATCATTAAGTATATTAACAATGAACTACATATGTAAAAACAAGACTACTAACTTAATGATTTTTAAACGAGACATATATGTAAGGATTATCGTTGTAAAGACATTTAATGTATATATATCATATTAAGAGATATTCATACATGATAATATCATGGTAATAAAATAATTTAAAATCTCATTTGATATTATAAACATTGGGTTAACAACATTTAACAAGATCGTTAACCTAAAGGTTTCAAAACAACACTTACATCTAACGACTAACGATGACTTAACGACTCAGTTAAAATGTATATACATGTAGTGTTTTAATATGTATTTATACACTTTTGAAAGACTTCAATACACTTATCAAAATACTTCTACTTAACAAAAATGCTTACAATTACATCCTCGTTCAGTTTCATCAACAATTCTACTCGTATGCACCCGTATTCGTACTCGTACAATACACAGCTTTTAGATGTATGTACTATTGGTATATACACTCCAATGATCAGCTCTTAGCAGCCCATGTGAGTCACCTAACACATATGGGAACCATCATTTGGCAACTAGCATGAAATATCTCATAAAATTACAAAAATATGAGTAATCATTCATGACTTATTTACATGAAAACAAAATTACATATCCTTTATATCTAATCCATACACCAACGACTAAAAACACCTACAAACACTTTAATTCTTCAATTTTCTTCATCTAATTGATCTCTCTTAAGTTCTATCTTCAAGTTCTAAGTGTTCTTCATATATTCTACAAGTTCTAGTTACATAAAATCAAGAATACTTTCAAGTTTGCTAGCTCACTTCCAATCTTGTAAGGTGATCATCCAACCTCAAGAAATCTTTGTTTCTTACAGTAGGTTATCATTCTAATACAAGGTAATAATCATATTCAAACTTTGGTTCAATTTCTATAACTATAACAATCTTATTTCAAGTGATGATCTTACTTGAACTTGTTTTCGTGTCATGATTCTGCTTCAAGAACTTCGAGCCATCCAAGGATCCATTGAAGCTAGATCCATTTTTCTATTTTCCAGTAGGTTTATCCAAGGAACTTAAGGTAGTAATGATGTTCATAAAATCATTCGATTCATATATATAAAGCTATCTTATTCGAAGGTTTAAACTTGTAATCACTAGAACATAGTTTAGTTAATTTTAAACTTGTTCGCAAACAAAAGTTAATCCTTCTAACTTGACTTTTAAAATCAACTAAACACATGTTCTATATCTATATGATATGCTAACTTAATGATTTAAAACCTGGAAACACGAAAAACACCGTAAAACCGGATTTACGCCGTCGTAGTAACACCGCGGGCTGTTTTGGGTTAGTTAATTAAAAACTATGATAAACTTTGATTTAAAATTTGTTATTCTGAGAAAATGATTTTTATTATGAACATGAAACTATATCCAAAAATTATGGTTAAACTCAAAGTGGAAGTATGTTTTCTAAAATGGTCATCTAGACGTCGTTCTTTCGACTGAAATGACTACCTTTACAAAAATGACTTGTAACTTATTTTTCTGACTATAAACCTATACTTTTTATGTTTAGATTCATAAAATAGAGTTCAATATGAAACCATAGCAATTTGATTCACTCAAAACGAATTTAAAATGAAGAAGTTATGGGTAAAACAAGATTGGATAATTTTTCTCATTTTAGCTACGTGAAAATTGGTAACAAATCTATTCCAACCATAACTTAATCAACTTGTATTGTATATTATGTAATCTTGAGATACCATAGACACGTATACAATGTTTCGACCTATCATGTCGACACATCTATATATATTTCGGAACAACCATAGACACTCTATATGTGAATGTTGGAGTTAGCTATACAGGGTTGAGGTTGATTCCAAAATATATATAGTTTGAGTTGTGATCAATACTGAGATACGTATACACTGGGTCGTGGATTGATTCAAGATAATATTTATCGATTTATTTCTGTACATCTAACTGTGGACAACTAGTTGTAGGTTACTAACGAGGACAGCTGACTTAATAAACTTAAAACATCAAAATATATTAAAAGTGTTGTAAATATATTTTGAACATACTTTGATATATATGTATATATTGTTATAGGTTCGTGAATCAACCAGTGGCCAAGTCTTACTTCCCGACGAAGTAAAAATCTGTGAAAGTGAGTTATAGTCCCACTTTTAAAATCTAATATTTTTGGGATGAGAATATATGCAGGTTTTATAAATGATTTACAAAATAGACACAAGTACGTGAAACTACATTCTATGGTTGAATTATCGAAATCGAATATGCCCCTTTTTATTAAGTCTTGTAATCTAAGAATTAGGGAACAGACACCCTAATTGACGCGAATCCTAAAGATAGATCTATTGGGCTTAACAAACCCCATCCAAAGTACCGGATGCTTTAGTACTTCGAAATTTATATCATATCCGAAGGGTGTCCCGAAATGATGGGGATATTCTTATATATGCATCTTGTTAATGTCGGTTACCAGGTGTTCGCCATATGAATGATTTTTATCTCTATGTATGGGATGTGTATTGAAATATGAAATCTTGTGGTCTATTATTATGATTTGATATATATAGGTTAAACCTATAACTCACCAACATTTTTGTTGACGTTTTAAGCATGTTTATTCTCAGGTGATTATTAAGAGCTTCCGCTGTCGCATACTTAAATAAGGACGAGATTTGGAGTCCATGCTTGTATGATATTGTGTAAAAACTGCATTCAAGAAACTTATTTTGTTGTAACATATTTGTATTGTAAACCATTATGTAATGGTCGTGTGTAAACAGGATATTTTAGATTATCATTATTTGATAATCTACGTAAAGCTTTTTAAAACCTTTATCTATGAAATAAAGGTTATGGTTTATTTTAAAAATGAATGCAATCTTTAAAAACGTCTCATATAAAGGTCAAAACCTCGCAACGAAATCAATTAATATGGAACGTTTTTAATCAATAAGAACGGGACATTTCAGTTGGTATCAGAGCGTTGGTCTTAGAAAACCAGAATTTTGCATTAGTGTGTCTTATCGAGTTTGTTAGGATGCATTAGTGAGTCTGGACTTCGACCGTGTTTACTTGAAAAATGATTGCTTAACAACTTTTGTTGGAAACTATATATTTTTTAACATATGAATATTATGTGATATATTAATCTTTTAACACGTTTGGAATGTAAATTGGAATGATTCGTGGACTGATTCACAAGTTCCCGAAGAGGAACCGGAAGAAGAGTCGGAACCGGAAGAAGAATCGGAACCGGAAGAAGAATCGGAACCGGATGAAGAAGTAGAACCGGTGGGGGAAATAATAAAACGGTTAAGTAAATGAAAATCCTCAACCAACCGACCAAGGTTAATTATGGTCAATGGTGTTTCCGCCAAGGAAGCAAAATATTGGGAGGATTACCAATTCTCCGATGAATCGGATTCCGACGAGAATTCCGATGATGTTATAGAAATTACCCCAACTGAATTTAAAAAGGCAAAAGAAAATAATAAGGGAAAGGGCATAAAAATAAAGAAATCTAATTCCAACCCCGATGAACTTTATATGTATCGTCAACCCCCGAAGTCCTTAAGTTATAACAATGACCCGGGAACCTCTAAACCACCAGGTTTTTCTAAACCGTTGTGGAAAACGACAGTTAGTATTAGGGGAACATCATATATCCCTAGAAACTTGGCAAAACGAACCAAAACCGAAGAAGAAGAAGAAACGAGCGAGTCGGAATAAGATAGTTGTATTCGTGTGGTGTAATATATGTAATATAGTGTTCTTATGCTTTATGATATATGTAAAAATTGCTTGTATTAATAAGTATTTTTTTTATGAATCTAACTCTTGTCTATTTTACAGTTTAAAAACACAAAATGGATAGACAACCCAATATTTTAAGAGACCTACCCGGAGACATGATTGATGAAATCTTGTCTAGAGTCGGCCAGAATTCCTCGGCACAACTATTTAAGGCGAGATCAGTTTGTAAGACATTCGAAGAACGTTCCAAGAATGTCTTGGTTTATAAGAGACTTTCGTTTGAAAGATGGGGGATATCACATTGGGAAACCCATAAGTTACGATGTGTTTACTTTGACGCATATATTGCGGGGAACCCAAATGCTATTTTACGCAACGGGTTAAGAAATTATTTTGACTCAATATATCCGAATATTGGACTTCGTGATTTAGAAAAAGCGGCTAACATGCAACATAAAGAAGCATGTTATGCTTACGGATTAGTAATGTTCGCTTCTCACCAAAGTGAGAACAAGAACATCGGGCTACAACTATTAAACAAAACGTTTCCACAAGTGACGGAGTCGGTAATTGGGGTAAGAAATGAGGTTTTTAGATTATTACGGGACTGTTGGACATTACGTAACCCTCGTCCCTTTGACGACGTTACAACACGCTGTCTTATCAATGGCCATAATGGTTATGTTCCACAAGACCAAGGATGGGAAGTAATCCTAGTAAAACCAGAATGCATGACTTGTTTCTGGACGTATGAATTACGTGTCTTTATTGCCTTTGCTGAACGACTTGTGTACTAGCTAGAATTATCTTCACAACCATCTTGTATCAAATTTATTGTGTGCTATATTTCATGCTATATGTAAAATAAGCGGTATTGTAAGTTTGTAAAATATTGTGTAAAAGTTTGAACGTGAAATATTATTATAATCAGTTTTTCATATAGAATTGTAGTAGTTGAATTGTATATTAGCTACTAAGTATGAACTTAACGGGTAGGTACTACCCGAATTTAAACTTATAAAACGCTAATATGAAGAAAAAGCTTTTATAAATGAGTTCATATTATGCTACGAAATACTATTAACTACTCTTAATATTCTGTATGATTAACTTGTTCCATTTGACTATTTTGAAGGAAATGGCACCGACTACTCGACACACCGTGAATATGAATGAAGAGGAATTCCGTACTTTTCTAGCTTCAAACATAGCCGCAGTACAGGCTGCGCTACATACCAACAATAACCTTGGATCTGGCAGTACAGGAAATCGTGTAGGATGCACCTACAAAGAATTCACTGCCTGCAAACCTTTGGAATTTGATGGAACCGAAGGACCGATCGGATTGAAACGGTGGACCGAGAAGGTCGAATCGGTGTTTGCCATAAGTAAGTGTACTGAAGCGGACAAAGTGAAGTACGCTACGCATACCTTCACAGGTTCTGCGTTAACATGGTGGAATACCTATCTAGAGCAAGTGGGACAAGATGATGCGTACGCACTACCGTGGTCAGCATTCAAGCACTTGATGAACGAGAAGTACCGTCCCAGAACCGAGGTCAATAAGCTCAAGACAGAACTTAGAGGGTTACGAACCCAAGGATTTGATATTACCACGTACGAAAGACGATTCACAGAATTGTGCCTATTGTGTCCGGGAGCATTCGAAGATGAGGAAGAGAAGATCGACGCGTTTGTGAAAGGATTACCGGAAAGAATCCAAGAAGATATAAGTTCACACGAGCCCGCCTCCATACAACAGGCATGTAGAATGGCTCACAAACTAGTGAACCAGATTGAAGAAAGAATTAAAGAACATACTGCTGAAGAGACCAATGTGAAGCAAGTCAAAAGAAAGTGGAAGGAAAACGGTGATAAGAATCACCAATACAACAACAACAGCAATTACAACAATAATCGCAACAATTACCCCAACAATCGCAACATCAATCGCAACTACAACAAACGGTCCAACAACAACAACAACAACAACAACAACAGCAACTACAATAATCATCCCAACAACAATAATAACCGCAACAACAACAACAATCAGAAGCAGCTATGCCAAAGGTGTGAAAAGTATCACTCGGGGTTCTGCACCAAATTTTGCAACAAGTGTAAAAGAAATGGTCATAGCGCGGTGAAGTGTGAGGTCTACGGACCAGGGGTTAATAGAACGAAAGGAACAAATGGTGTCGGAATGAGTAATGGCGGAGCAAGTAGTGTCGAAGCAAGTTATGCCAATGTAGTTTGTTATAAATGTGGAAAACCGGGCCACATTATTAGAAATTGCCCGAACCAGGAGAACACGAATGGACAAGGCCGCGGAAGAGTTTTCAATATTAATGCGGCAGAGGCACAGGAAGACCCGGAGCTTGTTACGGGTACGTTTCTTATTGACAATAAATCTGCTTACGTTTTTTTTGATTCGGGTGCGGATAGAAGCTATATGAGTAGAGATTTTTGTGCTAAATTAAGTTGTCCATTGACGCCTTTGGATAGTAAATTTTTACTCGAATTAGCAAATGGTAAATTAATTTCAGCAGATAATATATGTCGGAATCGAGAAATTAAACTGGTTAGCGAAACATTTAAGATTGATTTGATACCAGTAGAGTTAGGGAGTTTTGATGTGATAATCGGTATGGACTGGTTGAAAGAAGTGAAAGCAGAGATCGTTTGTTACAAAAATGCAATTCGCATTATACGAGAAAAAGGAAAACCCTTAATGGTGTACGGAGAAAAGGGCAACACGAAGCTACATCTTATTAGTAATTTGAAGGCACAAAAACTAATAAGAAAAGGTTGCTATGCTATTCTAGCACACGTCGAGAAAGTACAAACTGAAGAAAAGAGCATCAATGATGTTCCCATTGCAAAAGAATTTCCCGATGTATTTCCGAAAGAATTATCGGGATTACCCCCACATCGATCCGTTGAATTTCAAATAGATCTTGTACCAGGAGCTGCACCAATAGCTCGTGCTCCTTACAGACTCGCACCCAGCGAGATGAAAGAACTGCAAAGCCAATTACAAGAACTTTTAGAGCATGGTTTCATTCGACCAAGCACATCACCGTGGGGAGCTCCTGTTTTGTTTGTCAAGAAGAAAGATGGTACTTTCAGGTTGTGTATCGACTACCGAGAGTTGAACAAACTTACCATCAAGAACCGCTACCCACTACCGAGAATCGATGACTTATTTGATCAACTACAAGGCTCGTCTGTTTATTCAAAGATTGACTTACGTTCCGGGTATCATCAAATGCGGGTGAAAGAAGATGATATTCCAAAGACTGCTTTCAGAACACGTTACGGTCATTACGAGTTTATGGTCATGCCGTTTGGTTTAACTAATGCACCAGCTGTGTTCATGGACCTTATGAACCGAATGTGTGGACCATACCTTGACAAGTTTGTCATTGTTTTCATTGATGACATACTTATTTACTCAAAGAATGACCAAGAACACGGTGAACATTTGAGAAAGGTGTTAGAAGTATTGAGGAAGGAAGAATTGTACGCTAAGTTTTCAAAGTGTGCATTTTGGTTGGAAGAAGTTCAATTCCTCGGTCACATAGTGAACAAAGAAGGTATTAAGGTGGATCCGGCAAAGATAGAAACTGTTGAAAAGTGGGAAACCCCGAAAACTCCGAAACACATACGCCAATTTTTAGGACTAGCTGGTTACTACAGAAGGTTCATCCAAGACTTTTCCAGAATAGCAAAACCCTTGACCGCATTAACGCATAAAGGGAAGAAATTTGAATGGAATGATGAACAAGAGAAAGCGTTTCAGTTATTGAAGAAAAAGCTAACTACGGCACCTATATTGACATTGCCTGAAGGGAATGATGATTTTGTGATTTATTGTGACGCATCAAAGCAAGGTCTCGGTTGTGTATTAATGCAACGAACGAAGGTGATTGCTTATGCGTCTAGACAATTGAAGATTCACGAACAAAATTATACAACGCATGATTTGGAATTAGGCGCGGTTGTTTTTGCATTAAAGACTTGGAGGCACTACTTATATGGGGTCAAAAGTATTATATATACCGACCACAAAAGTCTTCAACACATATTTAATCAGAAACAACTGAATATGAGGCAGCGTAGGTGGATTGAATTATTGAATGATTACGACTTTGAGATTCGTTACCACTCGGGGAAGGCAAATGTGGTAGCCGATGCCTTGAGCAGGAAGGACAGAGAACCCATTCGAGTAAAATCTATGAATATAATGATTCATAATAACCTTACTACTCAAATAAAGGAGGCGCAACAAGGAGTTTTAAAAGAGAGAAATTTAAAGGATGAAATACCCAAAGGATCGGAGAAGCATCTTAATATTCGGGAAGACGGAACCCGGTATAGGGCTGAAAGGATTTGGGTACCAAAATTTGGAGATATGAGAGAAATGGTACTTAGAGAAGCTCATAAAACCAGATACTCAATACATCCTGGAACGGGGAAGATGTACAAGGATCTCAAGAAACATTTTTGGTGGCCGGGTATGAAAGCCGGTGTTGCTAAATACGTAGGAGAATGTTTGACGTGTTCTAAGGTCAAAGCTGAGCATCAGAAACCATCAGGTCTACTTCAACAACCCGAAATCCCAGAATGGAAATGGGAAAACATTACCATGGATTTCATCACTAAATTGCCAAGGACTGCAAGTGGTTTTGATACTATTTGGGTAATAGTTGATCGTCTCACCAAATCAGCACACTTCCTGCCAATAAGAGAAGATGACAAGATGGAGAAGTTAGCACGACTGTATTTGAAGGAAGTCATCTCCAGACATGGAATACCAATCTCTATTATCTCTGATAGGGATGGCAGATTTATTTCAAGATTCTGGCAGACATTACAGCAAGCATTAGGAACTCGTCTAGACATGAGTACTGCCTATCATCCACAAACTGATGGGCAGAGCGAAAGGACGATACAAACGCTTGAAGACATGCTACGAGCATGTGTTATTGATTTCGGAAACAGTTGGGATCGACATCTACCGTTAGCAGAATTTTCCTACAACAACAGCTACCATTCAAGCATTGAGATGGCGCCGTTTGAAGCACTTTATGGTAGAAAATGCAGGTCTCCGATTTGTTGGAGTGAAGTGGGGGATAGACAGATTACGGGTCCGGAGATTATACAAGAAACTACCGAGAAGATCATCCAAATTCAACAACGGTTGAAAACCGCCCAAAGTCGACAAAAGAGCTACGCTGACATTAAAAGAAAAGATATAGAATTTGAAATTGGAGAGATGGTCATGCTTAAAGTTGCACCTTGGAAAGGCGTTGTTCGATTTGGTAAACGAGGGAAATTAAATCCAAGGTATATTGGACCATTCAAGATTATTGATCGTGTCGGACCAGTAGCTTACCGACTTGAGTTACCTCAACAACTCGCGACTGTATATAACACTTTCCACGTCTCGAATTTGAAGAAATGTTTTACTAAAGATGATCTCACTATTCCGTTAGATGAAATCCAAATCAACGAAAAACTTCAATTCATCGAAGAACCCGTCGAAATAATGGATCGTGAGGTTAAAAGACTTAAGCAAAACAAGATATCAATTGTTAAGGTTCGATGGAATGCTCGTAGAGGACCCGAGTTCACCTGGGATCATGAAGATCAGATGAAGAAGAAATACCCGCATCTATTTCCAGAAGAGTCGTCAACACCTTCAACAGCCTAAAATTTCGGGACGAAATTTATTTAACGGGTAGGTACTGTAATGACCCGAACTTTTCCATGTTTATATATATTAATTGAGATTGATATTTACATGATTAAATGTTTCCAACATGTTAAGCAATCAAACTTGTTAAGACTTGATTAATTGAAATATGTTTCATATAGACAATTGACCACCCAAGTTGACCGGTGATTCACGAACGTTAAAACTTGTAAAAACTATATGATGACATATATATGGATATATATATAGTTAACATGATACTATGATAAGTAAACATATCATTAAGTATATTAACAATGAACTACATATGTAAAAACAAGACTACTAACTTAATGATTTTTAAACGAGACATATATGTAAGGATTATCGTTGTAAAGACATTTAATGTATATATATCATATTGAGATATTCATACATGATAATATCATGGTAATAAAATAATTTAAAATCTCATTTGATATTATAAACATTGGGTTAACAACATTTAACAAGATCGTTAACCTAAAGGTTTCAAAACAACACTTGCATCTAACGACTAACGATGACTTAACGACTCAGTTAAAATGTATATACATGTAGTGTTTTAATATGTATTTATACACTTTTGAAAGACTTCAATACACTTATCAAAATACTTCTACTTAACAAAAATGCTTACAATTACATCCTCGTTCAGTTTCATCAACAATTCTACTCGTATGCACCCGTATTCGTACTCGTACAATACACAGCTTTTAGATGTATGTACTATTGGTATATACACTCCAATGATCAGCTCTTAGCAGCCCATGTGAGTCACCTAACACATGTGGGAACCATCATTTGGCAACTAGCATGAAATATCTCATAAAATTACAAAAATATGAGTAATCATTCATGACTTATTTACATGAAAACAAAATTACATATCCTTTATATCTAATCCATACACCAACGACTAAAAACACCTACAAACACTTTAATTCTTCAATTTTCTTCATCTAATTGATCTCTCTCAAGTTCTATCTTCAAGTTCTAAGTGTTCTTCATATATTCTACAAGTTCTAGTTACATAAAATCAAGAATACTTTCAAGTTTGCTAGCTCACTTCCAATCTTGTAAGGTGATCATCCAACCTCAAGAAATCTTTGTTTCTTACAGTAGGTTATCATTCTAATACAAGGTAATAATCATATTCAAACTTTGGTTCAATTTCTATAACTATAACAATCTTATTTCAAGTGATGATCTTACTTGAACTTGTTTTCGTGTCATGATTCTGCTTCAAGAACTTCGAGCCATCCAAGGATCCATTGAAGCTAGATCCATTTTTCTATTTTCCAGTAGGTTTATCCAAGGAACTTAAGGTAGTAATGATGTTCATAAAATCATTCGATTCATATATATAAAGCTATCTTATTCGAAGGTTTAAACTTGTAATCACTAGAACATAGTTTAGTTAATTTTAAACTTGTTCGCAAACAAAAGTTAATCCTTCTAACTTGACTTTTAAAATCAACTAAACACATGTTCTATATCTATATGATATGCTAACTTAATGATTTAAAACCTGGAAACACGAAAAACACCGTAAAACCGGATTTACGCCGTCGTAGTAACACCGCGGGGTGTTTTGGGCTAGTTAATTAAAAACTATGATAAACTTTGATTTAAAATTTGTTATTCTGAGAAAATGATTTTTATTATGAACATGAAACTATATCCAAAAATTATGGTTAAACTCAAAGTGGAAGTATGTTTTCTAAAATGGTCATCTAGACGTCGTTCTTTCGACTAAAATGACTACCTTTACAAAAACGACTTGTAACTTATTTTTCTGACTATAAACCTATACTTTTTATGTTTAGATTCATAAAATAGAGTTCAATATGAAACCATAGCAATTTGATTCACTCAAAACGAATTTAAAATGAAGAAGTTATGGGTAAAACAAGATTGGATAATTTTTCTCATTTTAGCTACGTGAAAATTGGTAACAAATCTATTCCAACCATAACTTAATCAACTTGTATTGTATATTATGTAATCTTGAGATACCATAGACACGTATACAATGTTTCGACCTATCATGTCGACACATCTATATATATTTCGGAACAACCATAGACACTCTATATGTGAATGTTGGAGTTAGCTATACAGGGTTGAGGTTGATTCCAAAATATATATAGTTTGAGTTGTGATCAATACTGAGATACGTATACACTGGGTCGTGGATTGATTCAAGATAATATTTATCGATTTATTTCTGTACATCTAACTGTGGACAACTAGTTGTAGGTTACTAACGAGGACAGCTGACTTAATAAACTTAAAACATCAAAATATATTAAAAGTGTTGTAAATATATTTTGAACATACTTTGATATATATGTATATATTGTTATAGGTTCGTGAATCAACCAGTAGCCAAGTCTTACTTCCCGACGAAGTAAAAATCTGTGAAAGTGAGTTATAGTCCCACTTTTAAAATCTAATATTTTTGGGATGAGAATATATGCAGGTTTTATAAATGATTTACAAAATAGACACAAGTACGTGAAACTACATTCTATGGTTGAATTATCGAAATCGAATATGCCCCTTTTTATTAAGTCTGGTAATCTAAGAATTAGGGAACAGACACCCTAATTGACGTGAATCCTAAAGATAGATCTATTGGGCTTAACAAACCCCATCCAAAGTACCGGATGCTTTAGTACTTCGAAATTTATATCATATCCGAAGGGTGTCCCGGAATGATGGGGATATTCTTATATATGCATCTTGTTAATGTCGGTTACCAGGTGTTCACCATATGAATGATTTTTATCTCTATGTATGGGATGTGTATTGAAATATGAAATCTTGTGGTCTATTATTATGATTTGATATATATATATAGGTTAAACCTATAACTCACCAACATTTTTGTTGACGTTTTAAGCATGTTTATTCTCAGGTGATTATTAAGAGCTTCCGCTGTCGCATACTTAAATAAGGACGAGATTTGGAGTCCATGCTTATATGATATTGTGTAAAAACTGCATTCAAGAAACTTATTTTGTTGTAACATATTTGTATTGTAAACCATTATGTAATAATCGTGTGTAAACAGGATATTTTAGATTATCATTATTTGATAATCTACGTAAAGCTTTTTAAAACCTTTATCTATGAAATAAAGGTTATGGTTTATTTTAAAAATGAATGCAGTCTTTGAAAAACGTCTCATATAGAGGTCAAAACCTCGCAACGAAATCAATTAATATGGAACGTTTTTAATCAATAAGAACGGGACATTTCAAACCATACTTAACATTTAATCACGTCGCATATTCCCTTTATTATGAAACCTCACTACACCGTACCAAGTGTAGTCACCGAAACGAAGTACTGTGCAACCGTTGAATACTGGTCGTCCAGTCCGGTTGGGGTTGTCAGGCCCGATAGATCTATCAACAGGATTCGCGTTTACAATACCACATGTAAATAGTAGTTACCAAGCTACAGGGAAGTATGCTAGTGGTACAACTCAACGTAGAATATATTTTTAAGTACTTGTGTCTATTTCGTAAACATTTATAAAAGCAGCGCATGTATTCTCAGCCCAAAAATATATATTACAAAATCAATTAAAAAGGGAGCAAATGAAACTCACCTAATGTATTTTGTAGTAAAAATACATATGACTATATTGAACAAGTATAGGTTTGGCCTCGGATTCACGAACCTATATCATTTATATATATATTAACACACAAAATTGTAATCGAACAAATTTATATATATATATATATATTAGTTATATCATTTTTATATTAATAACCTATATGTTTCATATTTTTCATTTTATGTATTTAAAATAAATAAATAAATAAATAAAAATATAAATTTTATTATGTTATATGTATTAAATATTTCTTTGAATATATGTATATCGTTTGTTTGTTAAAATTATAATATAATACTAAAATAATATTAGTAATGATAAAAATAATAATAATGATAATAGGGTTAAAAGTGATACCTTTAATATAAATGATAAAATGATACCTTTAATAAAAATGATATTTTTTAATAAAATGTTACTTTTAATAATAATGAATAATAGTTATAATAACTATACAAATAATGATTTTACTAAAAATAATAATAATTAAAATAACAATAAGTAGTAATAATAAAAGTTTTGGTAAAGAAAACTACCTCAAAATAGGAAAAAGATAAACTGCCCGCGACGGGACTTGAACCCATGACCACTTGCTAACCCACCAAACACTCAAACCACTCTTCCATTTATGTTTACCTTATTAAGATCATACCCAATTTATCTAATTTATCTAGCTGTTTCATCTTAATCATTATGATCATCAAACGCCATTCATTCATCGTCATTCAATATTATAACCAGTCTAATTGAAAACCAGTTAATCCTTGGCCCAATAACACTAACCTCTCGACCGAACAGATGATAAATAATACGACCTGTTTAGAAGATAAAGGCCTACAGCTGGCTCTCGGCATTAATCAATTGAAGTCCAATTAGCCTATTAGAGTACTAGTTCAAGCCGTGATATGTGTTTTAAAATCATAGTGCTAGTCAATTTATCTTTACAGCTCATCACAATTTCATTATCATAATCATGAAAGACAACTTGCTGTCACTTTAAATAATAATGTTTTGTGTGAATTGAGTATATCTTTAACACTTTAATAATCTCATTAATATCCACACAATTATTATAACTCGTATCATTCTAAACCATTTAAACCGAAGGTAGTAGTAGCAGTATCCTGTATGATCAAGAATATTGCAACAGTAGGTTACAATGGCGGTGGTGGTGGCTTCATAGCGGAGGTTGGAGGTGATGGATGGTGGCAGGCGGGGTGTTTTATTCTGACCCAGAAACAAAGAGACGAGTAATAGCCTGGTTAGATGTGTTCTTAGTGTTGCTTGAACCGAAACTGTAATTGATTACAGTCATAGTTTGAAGTGGGTGTGTTAAGGTGGTTATTGTGTTTCGGGTCGAACGACAAACAAAATAAGCAATATAGGTTTGGTGGAAGATTAGTATGGTGACGTTTGGTTTATAGAGAAGAGAAAAATAAAACAAAGAAAGGTGGTTGATGTGGGTTTCCGGACAGAATAGTGGCAATATGTAGTTGAAACAACAACCGTAGCAGGTGCTGTTCTTGTTGGGTTGATAAACGAAAGGAAGAAGACACAATTGTAAGTTGTTCTTGGGTGGGTTGTCGTGAGGTTTAGAGTGACGGTGATGATTGAGGTTTGAAGTTTGCAAGGTGAATGGTGGTTCAAAGATGGTAGTGATAGAGGTGGATGGGTGACGTTATGATGATGGTGAGAGTCGTAGGTCGTGATAAAAGTGACTGTTCGGAGATGGTTCAAGGTGATTAAAACAAAAAATACAAGATATTGCAGGTGGTTTGATAATCGAATGGGTTGTGTTGGTGCTTGGCTACGGTGACCAGAGGTAGTAGTGATTTAGATGGTTTAGTGGTGGCGATATTTATGAGGATATGGTCGAAATAACCAAGGGAAACAGATAAAATAAAAAAAAATAGTGGTGATGGTTAGTGATGGTTTGATCGGGTATAGGTATGCATTCATATATAGGTCGTATATATATATATATATATATATATATATATATATATATATATATATATATATATATATATATATATATATATATATATATATATATATATATATATTAAATGTGTAATGAAATGATAAAGAGATAAAATAAACTGTGCATACAAGAATTTCAACATTTAAACAGTTAAATAGTAACACACTTGTATTCTTATTACCGACAATAATTCATGGACTAATAAATGGTACCCGTTGTTAGCTAGTGGCGGATAAAAGTCTTCGATAAAATCCCATTTTTTTTAAATAAAATCAATATATTCATTTTACATATTTATTTATAATAACAAATGCATATAATACATTAATTACATAAATCAAGTCACACACACATATATATATACATATATTTATATATACTCATATTTACAAACAATTAAGTGTTCGTGAATCGTCAGAAATAGTCACAGGTTGAATGATACTATTAAAACAGTTCAAAAATTTTGAAACTCAACCTAACAGACTTTACTTATCGTGTCGAAAATATTACATCGTGTTGAGAGTTTGGTTTAAAATTAGTCGAAATTTTCCGGGTCGTGACATTCACACCAATCGATGTTGGCAGATCAAAGATGACAGATCTCCCTTGAATCTCACGAGTGTGACTCAGATGTAGAGGAGAAACGAAAGAAGACTTATAGTGGGGGCTTTGAATATAAGAAAAGAAAAATCATATGTAATTGCAGCGGAAGATCACTTACTAGGGTTGCAGAAAACCCTAATTTCACTAGATTAGGGTTTGTTAATCAAAACGCCCAAAAACAACAGATCCTAAACCCAAAACGTCCCACAGTCTTTGTCGAACCCAAATACAGAAGAAGAAACACAAGAACCAACCAGATCTCAACAGTCACCGCCACTGGATTTAGTTTCAATAAGTGCTCAATTGTTGCAGTTGCAGTCAGCTGCCACCAGACAATTGACGTGCACATCTGCTTCTAGGATTTTTGTGCTTATCGGTACAGCATGTAGCCCTGTGCCTATTAAGTTTCCATCTGACCTAATCGCTATAGGTTTTTTCTATTGCACCTTTTTGTTTAGAATGTATTACGTATATAACATGGTTGTTTTTGGTTTTTTATTTTAACTTATTGAGTTGTTTATTATTCGTGCAGGTTGTGGTTCTTGGTCTATTTAGTTGTCATGTACTTCTATTCTTGCATAGGTGTAGAAAACAATGATAAAGATCTTCAACAAACACAGAAACAACTGTTTCACTAATCTCAAACAGAATAAGATCTAGAATGATCTTAAACACAAAACCACAACGAAATAGTATATAATAGCGGAAGTTCATAAATAGATGAACTTCTGATCTCTCAAACCTCACAACTTTCCTAATTTGTTACAGAAGAACGAACGAGAGAGAGAGAGAGAGAGAGAGAGAGAGAGAGGGGGGGGGAAAGAGAGAGTTCTAGATTACAGATTTATCTAGATGAATAGAATGAATAAATAATAAAAGGAAAAGCCTTTTATACTGAGAAATAAATTAGATGGGCTTTGCTTTGCTTCAACATAACTTAACTTGGGCTTCAATCCAAAATCATAGCTTCAATCCAATAAGCTTCAGTCCAATAAGCTTTTAATTATGATGGGCTTTGAAGACTTTGAAGAATAACCCAATAACTTAACATATTGAAGAAATAAATTAGCAGCATAACTTGCAGATACATTCTTCTAGTTCAGCAACCATCATTTGACAGCTACCATCACTTGATAGCCATATAAGAAAAATAATGCACCTGTAACAATCCTTAACCCAGAAGTAAATACAATATAAAGGTAATGGGCTTCATGTTTAGATTGATAGATACAAGTACTAATTTTAATAATAGGTGTTCAGCGTTGTCCACTTTCTGATTCTCCTGTTCAGGTTGGCCTGAAGGTTTGTATTTGCAGTTTGGATATTTTAGGGCAGTGGCTTCTGTTAGCCTATGTATGGCTTTTGGTTTTGGCAACTGTCTGATATAACTATTGCTCCTAGTTTTAGTTCGCCATATTATTTTTTTCGGTTTTTGTTTGTATAGTTTTGTTTATGGTTCTGCTTCACAATTAGGTTATGTATACATGTGTTTCATGTGTGTTATTGAGGTATGATGTGTTTTTTGTTTGTTGACGTTGAAGATGAAATCTCTGTGATTTCTTTATTTTACAGTTCCATGGCAGTGTATGCATTTATTACCTCCAATTACTCTCATGAGGTTGAACATGTCAATGTTTTTTTTTTAAATATTTAGATTTGTTTGATCAACTGATGAATACTGATACTATCACTAGCATCGAGATCGAAATAAAAGTTGTTATAGGGTGAGTTACCTTAAAACATTGCTCATATTATATTTCTTTAACATTTCTATTTTGTTTCCCTGCTTTGTCAAATAGTTATTTCTTTTTTATTAGATGCATTACATTATTGACTAGAAACATAACGGCAGTTACAAAATGGCTAATAATAGTCATAATGAATGTGTTTATGATGAGGTTGTGGTTGTGGGTTTATTTTGACTTAAAAACTTACCTAAAATTTAAACAGTATGTCTTAAAAAAAATAAATATATTTCAGAAATATAGTTATGAATTTACTTTGGGGGACACTATTAAATAATGCTAACGACAGCCATAAGGGCTGTCATTAACACGCTTTAGTTTGTTGTACATATTGATAACCGCTATTTGAAAAATGACCAGTAACCGCCTTGTACAACATCATATAGCATCTTAACGATAGCATTTTCCTTAAATATTTTACCAACTCGCAAGAAAATTTCACAAAATCATTACAACTAGATATATTTGTTATTACTGTCTAGTGAATCGTGATAATAATTTCATTTAATCTTTAAAAAGTGAAAAAACAGTAATTAAGTATGTACACAGAGTAATTATCTTTTGTATTCATCTAAATTATTATATTATATTATTATGCAGATAGTATCCGTGTGGTTACCCCAGTTTGCTCGTATCATCACTAAATGCTTTTTTATTACATTGATAGTCCTCGTGATTTACAAAAACTCCTTCGTTAGGTTCAGTCACGTGTTAGACATGTGAGGAAATTTTCGTCTTTTTTTAATTCCTAATTAACTAACCTAATTGTACGTTTCTAAATAACTTAATCCAAACAATTTTTCGGATTGAATTGATAAATTGTTGGTTGTTAATTTTGCTTTGACTTGACCAACTTAAACTACACAACTTAAATAACACTACCTTTTCATTAAGAGCGGACAAAATATTCACAGTTTTACATTTCTCTAGAATTAAAAAGAATGTTTTCATTAATACCTATGAGTAAGTACGAAACTATATACAAACAATAAGATAATTATTATATTATAGTTAAATTTATATTTAAAGATAAATTAGTTATGTTTGGCTAACAGCACTAGGAGTCGTTCAGTGTTAAATCTCAGTGTTAAATTTAACACTGGATATAACACTGAGGCCAAAATAGGAGAAATCGTTCAGTGTTAAATTTCAGTGTTAAATTCAATTTTAATTTTTAAATTTTATATTTTAAATTTAATTATTTATTTTAATGAATATTTATTTTATTTAATATATACTCCCTCCGTTCCAATTCTATTGTTCATTATTCCATTTTGGATTGTTCCAAATTAATTGTCCATATTCTTTTTCAACCAATCAAAAGAGGTTATTCAGGAGAGAGAAGATATATTATTGGTGGAGAATGAAGTTAGTGGAATTTCCTAAAACTGTGTGTTTTTTGTCTGGGGACAATAGATTTGGGATGGAGGTAAATATTAAAAAACCATAAAATAAAAATTAAAAGTCCATTACATTAATTCAAAAACAATACAATAAAAAAAAACTAAATTAGAACTTATTGAAATAAAAAAACAAACAACTGGATTATCCGTCGTCTACTCCGATTCGGTGCCTTCGTCGTCATTCGCACCCGATCCCGATTGTAAATCCGTACGGGCATCACGTCGAATTTGCTCCTTAAGGTCATAAATTAGTTCCATGTCGGCTTCGGTGGGAGCAATGTTTAAAATCCTTAAACGCATTTCAAGTTGTCTATCTTGAAAATACTTCTTTTTAAGGTCGGTCGTTTGTTCAAAATTTTCCTTAACTGATACACATAGAGACTCACGAGATGAATGGGATGAAGGGTCGGAATCAGACGACTTTTTCCTCGATTTTCTTGACTTTCCTTTTGGATGTTTCAATTGATCGGGACCATACATTCCCGCATTCGGATTTTCATCAACACTTGCAACATTTTCGTTCAAATTAATTGGCTCACTAATATCTTCAATAACTACGGTCTCACGTCGTTTATTTCTCGTACCGATAACAACGGGATCGTGATTTAGCCACTTTGACTTGTCCTTCAAACGTTACTCATCTAGCTCGGACCACGGGTTCATCACGACTCCAGTACGTCTTGCCCTCGTTTTTTTGGTCGGTTCTTCCTCAACCATCTTTCCTTTTCCTTTTTCGTGAACACGTTGAGAAGTTGGTGTTGGGACTTCGTCTTGAACCGATTGCGCGTTCAATTCGCTAAGTTGTTGACTAGACTTCCAAGTCAAAAATTGTTCCATGTCTTCGGGACTCATCAATGGGGTTTGTGGGACTTGAGTTTGTGAAAGTAGTGTTTGATGAGCGTAATTTTGAAACGCGTTTGGTACATTTTGAAAGGGTGTAAACGGATTCCATTGACTCGAGTATGGGTTTGAGGGATCGTGTAAATTGTTTGGATGGTTTGCGAGATAGTTTGGATTGCCTTGGTTGGAAAAGTTCGAATTAATTTGGTTGGAGAAGTTGGAATTTCCTTGATTGCTAGACATTTTTTGTGATTTAATGGTAATTTTGAAGTATAAAAATGTAGAGAAAAAGAGTGAAAGATGTGTGATAAAATGATGATAAATGTAGAGTATATATATGATATAAAATAAATTATTAAAAAAAACACAAATTGACCGTTGCAAACAGCTCAATTTTTGGCAACGGATAGATTTTACTCCGTTGTGTTGGCAACGGTGGCATTTAACGGTGGCATTTAACGCCATTTTAACAGTGGGACGGAGTGGTGTTTTCCACCGTCTCCACCGTTAAATTTGTTTAACGGCCAAAATTATATCTGACTCCTAGTGCTCTAAGTGTTTATAAACTAATCCTCACAATATAATTCATATTTCATAATTTAAGGTTAGTATAATTTTATGTTTGCGGTCAATAAACAATTTCTTTTATTAACAATTTTTCCTTACATGTCCAAAATCTAATTGTTTAATCCTTGAAGACTTGTAAACAACTCAAAAAAAAAAAAAAAAAAACTAGTTCAACATAAAAAACGAAATATTGACTTTACCCAATTCTTTAAGGACTATAGTTGTGATTTATTTAGATGACAAGGATGATTGTATTGAATTTTTTAATCCACCGATTATTGAATTTTTATTTGATTTGATGTGTGTCTGCACCCGCATGCCGCTTCACCCCTTTCCTTTCCCTTCCATCTACGCTTTTGTTGTTTCATTTTTCATTCATTAGAAAAAAATAAATATATACAGGTGGATTTGATAAATGCTGCCCAGAAAATTAAATAACTTTGTTATTTTTTTAGAATAGATTTAGGATTTGGAAGCATATTGATTGATTGGTTCGACAAAAATGGTGATCATATCCCAGGATATGATAAATCAGTTCCAGAATTCATTGGATTCAAGTAGGTTTTTTTATTTTTCTATAAACCCTAATTCATTTTTTTTAATTTAATGTTAATTTGATTTGATTTTCAGCTCCTCTGACATTTTCTTTTTCATTTCTATGAATTTAAATTTGATGTTTCAGTTGATGAGCCACTCAAGAATACATTTGAGGTTTATGTTTCTTCCCTTTTAATCTCTATATATATGTTTTTGATTGATCTTAATGCTTAAATTTTAAATCATGTGATACCATTTACTAATTCTTATTCATTTTTGTGCTGATCTGAACCACTTTATTTGAACCAGAAGTCAACATTTGAGTTCTTTTTCGGTCAAGTGAATCAAAGTTGATAAATTTAATCTGTATTTGTCTCTTGAATCTTTGTTTTTGGTAGGTGGTTATTGAGATTAGGTTTGATATGTCATTGTCATATTTTAAATATTGTCATAATTTAAATATAATATTCTTTACTATCTTAATTCACCAGTGTTTAAAAAACACAAAATACATTTGTTTTCTTCTTTTTTTGTTGTGTGTTATTACATAAAAGTAAGCCCTGCATACCAACTGTGATTTAGTTTGAGGGATGTATATGAAAGTTTTGAATTTTACTGTTGAATTTGGTCAATAATGAAATATGGATATATGTATATATGATCCATATATATATGTGTAAAATACTAAAAGCGGAATGAACTACTAATTTTCAGAACCTGCATCAAGGATATCCAACTGAGGCTTTGGTTCGGTTTCTTAAAGCAAGAGATGGGAATGTTGCCAAGGCCCACAAAATGGTTAAGATCAAGATTTTATTTCTTGAAGTTCATCTGTTATTGTATTTGTTTTCGTATTAAATACATGAAATGATCTTCTTTTTCAGCTTGTTGATTGCTTAAATTGGAGGATCCAAAATGAAATTGATAATATATTGTCGGTGAGTTTGTAATATTGTTTACGTAAAAATTTACCAAGGGAGTGTGACCAGAGGGTGCGCATAATGCGCAAATCACCCGGTACCAAGTCTCGCGCTAGGGGGCTCGATTACCCGAGGTTTGCCCTCTATGGGGGAGCCAATGTGCTCGTTCATTTTCCTTGCTAATCCAAGATTTTTTTTACTAAACATATTCATATCCATTCTATGATTCTATAATGTCTTTTTGCCATTTTCACCTTGGTTTCTCATTTGTTATTTTGTCTACCAATAAACCTGTTTAGTATAATACTGTAGTATATGTCTTACCAGCAATATACGGATGATAAGGATTAAAAATGTTAAATCTAACATGTGGTTTGAAATGTAAATATTTATGGTTTCGACACGAGAACATTTCTGTTTGCAGTCACATAACTTGTTGCTAAATTTTGTTTTATTTATACAGAAACCAATCATTACTGCTAACTTTTACCGAGGAGTCCGTGATTCTCAGCTTATAGGAATGTCAGGTTACACAAAGGAGGTACTCCTTCTTAATATAATTAATTTTATAAGTTCAAATTTGTTGATTATCATATTATTTTCTCACTTGATCTATGTTTAAAAATTATCTCAAAAGAGTACGTTTATAAACATATACCCATGTGATCGTTGCTAACTTTTATCTGGTTTCTTTTCAAAGGGGAGACCTGTTATTGCTGTCGGTGTAGGGCTCAGCACATACGATAAAGCATCTGTAAGGATATTTTGACAAAAATTACGTTAAAAAAATGTTCTAAATTTATGGTTTGACGATTAGTTTTTATATTTGAATGCATTTACTTATTGTGAAATACTTACAACTGTAATTTTCTCTTATCTCAGATACATTACTATGTTCAATCCCATATCCAAATAAATGAGTATAGAGACCGGATAATACTGGTAATAAATCAATTAATCAATTTGATTAGCTTGTTTTGTATAGTAAGTTATAGTATAGCTTTTTATATAGCTTTTTTCTTATTATATTTGCCCAGCCTGCTGCAACAAAGAAGTTTGAGCGACATATTAGCACATGTGTCAAGGTTCTTGATATGACTGGACTAAAAATTTCACAACTCAGTCAACTTAAGGTACGCTGATAAAAATATTTAATTTTGATTCTGTTCATTCAAGGCTCTTAGCTTGTTTACTGTTTTGATAGTACGTGATAACGTTTGTTAGAACCAAGGTTGAAAAAGACGCTATAAGCAGACGAGTCGGACAAGACCTTGAAAGGCCGAGTCGGTCGAGACGGGGTCGAGAAGGTCGTTGATCAACATTGACTTTTAAATATAAATATTTTAAAAATAAATGATTTACAAATAAGATAATGTGATGTAAATTTAAATAGTACTCATATATAGGTTTATATAATGTCTTCTATAATTACAGGTATTTATTAATTTATCTTTAAGGGATACTATATAAGTCGGTTTTTTCCCAACTAAGTTTTAGTTGGGTTTTGGACTTTCGTTTATACTAGAACAAGGCCAGACAAAAAAAGTCAACTTTTGTTGTCTACTTTTGTCCGACGTTGACCGACTTTGACCCGACATTTCTCGACTTTTGACCGTGTTCTTCGAATCGGGATGAGCTAGTCACCAAACTGCTGCATCGGCCGCCGCAACCGCCGTTTGCAACCATGGTTAGAACACCCTTCGGCCACATCAACCCTTTAATAATGACAAGATTTTCCCAATCAGTACTAACTAGAATGAACTAAAAAAATCAAAATGTTGTCATCTTATGGGACAGGAATAGTAGTATATCTTTAAAGAAATATTTAGGTATATATGCAGCTTTGAACATAAAGCGGAACAGTTTGTAACAAATCAAATTCTGATCTGTCGATTTGTTGCAGCTATTGACGGTAATATCTAGCATTGATGACTTGAACTATCCAGAAAAGACCGACACCTACTACATTGTAAACGCTCCATACATATTTTCAGCATGTTGGAAGGTTCGTTATTTTAACTTCGTTTTCCATAAACATTTTTTTTTTTTAGATTTTCGTTGATGATTTAAATTCTTGTAGGTCGTGAGGCCTCTTCTGCAAGAACGAACAAGAAAGAAAGTGCAGGTGCTTTCAGGCTGTGGAAGAGATGAGCTGTTGAAAGTAATAAACAATGTGTTTAATATTTCTTATGAAAGTACAGATTATTATTATTATTAAAATTTTAACGTTGTGACATGAAATGGCAGATAATGGATTACGAATCTCTCCCCCATTTTTGTAGAAGAACAGGCAGTGGATCCGGGTCATCACGACACTCTAGAAACAGTAATGGTGATGATAATTGTTTCTCGTTTGACCATGGGTTTCATCAGGAACTTTATAAGTACATTAACCAACAAGCTGGGTCGTGCGGGTCCCCAGTTGCCCCAATCAAGCAGCAGTCGTTTCATGTTGCATTCCCTGAACCTGACCCGGATGACGAAAAGATTGCACAAACTATACAATCTGAATTCCAGAAGTTTAGGGACCAGAATGGGGTTGATGGTAAACTTGAAGATCTTACCATAAATGAAGATAAAGATAAGAAATGAAAAGTTGTGGTTAGATGTGTAAACTTTTTGTGACTTAAATTACGGATAATTTAAATTATAAAATATGATTACAGTGAGGTTAAGGTTATGTTGTATGTTTAAAACTGGGTTTAATGAGGGCAAGTTTTGTGGCTTTCCTCTCTTGTGTCTCTCCCTTGATAGTTATTTAGTATACTTGACCATTGATGTCAAAATGTATTTGATGCTCATTTTTTTTGGATGAATGTAATAGAGGGAGATGTCAAGTATTAAAATATGGTACCATTTATCATTATTCGTTTCAGTTTCTTAATTTTCTTATTATTTGAAGGTTATGGTGTAAAAAAATGCATTAGTATGGATGCGCAGAAGGGTTCCGACTAAAAAACTGGAACAAAAAGAAGCATTAACTTGACCAGTCTGGAACCGAATTGGTTCAGTATGATTCTTGATACAGTGAGGTTGAGGTTATGTTCTAATGACGGTCCTTAGAACCGTCATTAACACGCTAGAAAGTGGTGTACATCACGGTTAATTATTTTTTTTAGGGTGACAGTTATCTAGAAGTACAATACTTTTAAGCGTATTAATGACAACCCTAAAAGTTGTCGTTAGAAAATTTCTTTTTAAAACACCAAAACAATGTTATTTCACATTTTACATTAATCCTTTCCCTTATCAAAAGATCTCAAACTTTTGTTCGGTTCAGTCTTTTATGACTCGTGACTTCTAAAACAATTCATCAGTTACAAGTCACACTATTAAATGCAAGCTGTTATATACGAATAATGACAAGTTTCAAATATTCAGTTACTATACATTGATGCTTGTAAATTTACATTTACTTGCATATATAAATAAATGCATTACTCAACTTGTTAAACATCTACTGGTTAAGACAATGGGGCTCTCTGTAGTAGTTGCTACGTTTACGGGAGTCGTTAGCCAAATCGGATTATGCTTTTTGTGGCAACCTATTCGCAATCGTGTACGCCAGCTCATCGATTGCTTACGACATCCACATCCTCCACCTTCTCGTCCCGTTACTGCTGACAACATCTTCAAAGCTATCAAAGAAATCAGAAATTTAGATTGAACCTGGTGTAATCATCTCCATTATTAATATTCTCATAATGTAAGATATTCAACTTCATCTATTTTTTTTGTATTTCCCATCTTCATTATTGTTTTCAATGTGAGCAGTCTTAAAATATTATTATTACATATTATCATATATGTTTTAAATAAATAAACTTTAAATTTAAAATAACATGATTATACTAACTCGCACTTGCCACCGAGCTACTCACTGGCAAAAAGTCTCACGTCGTTTGTGGGTCTGTATTCGTGAAAGAATCGGTGCAGGTTAGAATCTTTGGGGGAGGTTTTCTCTAGGGTTCTGTTGTGGTGACAAGGTGCATGCCGTAAGCCACTCGGTTTAGCCCAAAGCACACTGAGTACGCATTGAGCGATGGTGAGTGAGGAGTTTCATTCTAATGTGTGAGTGGGTGGCATATGATCGTGAAAGTGGTTAAGTCCCCTTTGGGTGATGCCAATACTGACGTTCTAAAAAAAACTCGCATTCAGTAATGTTAACACACAAATATTTGACAAAACAAAAGTAGGTAATGGTTGACCTGACCCAACTGCCTATAGCAGTTATGGGCAACTGCAAATGAGACAGCAGCACTAACCGGAACCAGTGCAACAATGGCATATATATCTTAACTCTCCAAGCTCGCCAGCCATGTTAGCACTGTAATTGATGTTTTGACTCTTAAGCTACTTATCGATTGTCAGTTTGTCACGATTAACATTGAATTTTTTAAATGACATAAACGCTACATCAACATCAAAACTGAAGGATTCATTTTAGATTAACCCTACCTATCTTAACAGCAGGATAACACATACCGGACCTACATAAACACACACGAATACAGTCATACACATAAACATACACAATACCATCTTAGAGACACTTATACTCGACAAACGGGTCAGGTTGGGTCCGTTTGAGTAACGGGTCAAAATAATTTTGGGTAGAAATGGGTAATGGGTCAAACGGGTCCAAATGGGTCAGGTTGTGAAACGGGTCCAAACGGGTCAAATAGGTCCAAACGGGTCATATACGTTGATTTTTTACATCAATTATATTATTTTAGTTAATATTATTTATTACACATATAAGAAAATATTAATATACATAATAAATGATATTCTCGACCCATTTGACTTATTCACAAGACCCATTAGACATATTTTCTACTCATTGAACTTTGATATACTCATGAGATCCATTTGGATGCCAGTGCGTCCAAACGAAAATTTGCTGTCCAAATGTGTAACGACCCGTCAAAATCGCTATTGACGCGGTACATTATTCATTGATTCCATAGTGAGGTTTTGACCTCTACATGATACGTTTTAATAAAAATATTGCATTCATTAAAATAAGTGACTTTCTAAACACAGAAAGTTATAAACATGTGGGCGATTACTTAAGTATAAGTAAATCCCCGGAAATACATAAGTCTTTATCTTACAGGTTGACATCACACTCAAATTATTTATTACACAACGTAGTTTTATTTCGAATGCAATAAAATTTATACAAAGCATGAGAGACTCCATGCAAGCAACAAGCACATCACAGCGGAAGCAGTCTAAGGACCTGAGAATAAAACATGCTAAAAAGGTCAACACGAATGTTGGTGAGTTATAGGTTTAATTGCTCGAGTCATAAGCATATAAAGATGGACCACAAGATTTCTTCAAAAGTTTATCAATAGATTCTACATAACAGAGCACCCTGGTAACTAAACTTAACGCTATAATAACAATTACCCTATTCGTTTTAATACACGCAAACCAACGTGTCGTAAACTCAAATAACATACGTCCGTTAAAAGGCTAGTGCTACTAGCTCGGACGGGGATGTCAAGCCCTATGGATCCATATACAATTATTCGCACCCACCAGTCCACATCCTATGTACTGGCAGCTACTAGTTACCAAAGCTAAGGGATCTTCGGTTTAACTCAGTGTAGAATTAAATGAGTAAATACTTGTGTCCATAGCGTATAAAATAAAGTGCATGTATTCTCAGCCCAAAAATATTTAAAGCATTTAAAAAGTGATCTATAAACTCACAGTTCAATATTGAGATTCAATATTGTAGGCAAATTGCGTAGGCGTAATGATAGTGGATGATTGTATGGTTGGTCTTGGATTCACGAACAATACCCAATATTTTCTTAGCTATAATCCGTTTGAAACCCCGTTTTGAAAATCACCCGAGCATAACCCCGTTGTAGTATTTTATGTATAATATAATAATAATAATAATAATAATAATAATGATAATAATAATAATAATAATAATAATAATAATAATAATAATAATAATAATAATAATAATAATAATAATAATAATAATAATAATAATAACTACGGAGTATATATATCAATATAGATATGTTGTGTGTTTAATAATAATACGGAGTAATATAACATGAATTTTGTTGTGTGCGGTTTGTTCCTTGACTGAACGAGAGTACTTTAGATTGATATATATATATATATATATATATATATATATATATATATATATATATATATATATATGTGTGTGTGTGTGTGTGTGTGTGTGTGTGTTTTGATTAGTGAATTGGTAATGTCCATTGTGATAGAGTGTGTGTATATATATATACATATATATATACATATATATACATACATATATATATATATATATATATATATATATATATATATATATATATATATATATATATATATATATATATATATATATATATAATAGATTTGATTCAGTGTATGAAATAAACAAACAAAGTACATTTGATATCAATAGTAACTGAATAGTAATATAATCAATTATTCGATGAAATGAAACAGATAGATTGATTCAGTTGATTGGTACATTACATAGATATACATACAAACACAATAAACACATAGTAATAATAATATAATTCAGAACGTGCACAATCAATAGTATAGCAGCCTAATATTTGTTTCTTTCTACCGACAGTTTAATTGGGATAGTATTTCGTACTCCGTTGTTAATTAGTGGCGGACAAAAGTATTCGAAAAATTTCCAAATTTTTGTAGTAATTATATTTATTTATTTTAGTCATTATTGTAAAAAAAATATCGGTCATTAACTGTTTAAAATTATAAAATTAAATTTAAATCACTGTCCGCGCTCGATCCCAGGTAAAATATAAAAAGTTTTTAAAATTTAACAAATAACTCCTAAATACATTTTTAATAAGACATAACACTCCAAATGCGCCTCATTTACTTTTGGCTTAATTGAATTAAAATCCCTACTTGGAAACAATGTCCCATATGTAATCATGTATGTGCCGATGTAATAGGTGTATATATATATATATATATATATATATATATATATATATATATATATATATATATATATATATATATATATATATATATATATATATATATATATATATATATATGCCTATCTCTTTTACATGTGTGAAATAAAAATCTCATTTTAGTCTAAGTTAAAATCACAAGTTCATTAGTCCGTGAGTTGTTTGTCAAGTTGCCGACATAACATTAATCATGTATGTCCCTCATCACTTTGACAATCGAAAGATCAATCATAACATTCATGATATTATAATATCTGCTCCAATGAATTGGTATATGATATTTAAATACTACAGTTTAAAGAGTGTAATTGATGTAGATTTCCATTAACGTATCATGTTTCATATTAATATTTATATAAAAATTAAATTTGGGAAGTGATATATATATATATATATATATATATATATATATATATATATATATATATATATATATATATATATATATATATATATATATATATATATCCAATTATAAATTGTTGTTCGTGAATCGTCGGGAATGGTCAAAGGGTACATGAACGTGTAAACTAGTTCAAAAAGTGTTAAGACTCAACATAATAGGCTCGCTTATCGTGTCGGAAATATTTTATCCTGTAATTAATTTATTAATGCGAAATTTTTTGAGTCATCACAGTACCTCCTCGTTAAAGAAAATTTCGTCCCAAAATTTTGAGTAGTACCTGTTTTATGATCGATATCAGTGAACAAATGTGGATACTTTTGCTTCATTTGATCTTCACGTTCCCAAGTAAACTCGAGTCCTCGTCTAACGTTCCAACGAACTCTAACTATCGGTATTTTGCTTTGTTTTAATTGTTTGACCTCACGGTCCATGATTTCAACAGGTTCTTCGATAAAATGGAGTTTATCATTGATTCGTATTTCGTCAAGAGGAATTACGACATCATCTTCAGCTAAACATTTCTTCACATTTGACACGTGAAATGTGTCATGAACACCACTAAGTTCTTGCGGTAACTTTAATCGATAAACAACTGTTCCAATTCTTTCGGTGATTTCAAAGGGTCCTACGTACCTAGGACTTAGCTTTCTTCGTTTACCGAATCGTACAACGCCTTTCCAGGGTGACACTTTTAACATGACTTTGTCGCCAATTTGAAATTCTAGCGGTTTTCTTCTTTTGTCAGCATAACTCTTTTGACGACTCATGGCCATTTTCAATCGCTGTTGTATTTTAATGATCTTTTCGATGGTTTCATGAATAATTTCTGGTCCAGTAATCTGTCTTTCTCCTACTTCGCTCCAAAAAATAGGAGATCTGCACTTTCTACCATAAAGTGCTTCAAATGGCGCTGCGTTGATGCTCGTATGATAGCTGTTATTGTATGAGAATTCTACCAAGGGTAAGTGTCGATCCCAACTGGTTCCAAAGTCGATCACGCATGCCCGTAACATGTCTTCCAATGTTTGTATTGTTCTTTCACTTTGACCGTCTGTCTATGGGTGATAAGCGGTGCTCATATCTAATCGAGTTCCCAATGCCTTTTGTAATGACTGCCAAAAATGTGATATGAATCGGGTGTCGCGATCAGATATGATGGAGATAGGTACACCATGCCTGGAAACTACTTCCTTCAAATATAAGCGTGCTAATCTCTCCATACTATCTGTCTCTTTTATTGGTAGAAAGTGAGCTGACTTAGTGAGGCGATCAACTATCACCCAAATAATATCATGACTACTTGCAGTCCTTGGCAATTTTGTAATGAAATCCATGGTTATTCTTTCCCATTTCCACCGAGGAATTTTCAGTTGTTGTAGTAATCCTGACGGCTTTTGGTGCTCAGCTTTGACCTTTGCACATGTCAAACATTTGCTTACATAAGTAGCAATTTCCGTCTTCACATTAGGCCACCAATAGAACTTCTTGAGATCGTGGTACATTTTCCCGTTTTTCGGGTGAATTGAGTACCTCGTTTTGTGTGCTTCATCCAGTACTAGTTGCCTTAGATTATCATGTTTTGGTACACATATCCTACCAGTAAAATACAGGGTTCCATCGGTTTTTACTTCAAGTTGTTTTTCTAACCCTTTGCTCATTTCACCTTTTACGTTTTCTTCTTTTAAAGCTTTTAACTGTGCTGCTTGAATTTGCTTTGTAAGATCAGTACGAATTGTAATGTTCAAAGCTCGGACCCTAAGAGGTTTTACTCTTTCTTTCCGACTTAGGGCATCAGCTACAATATTAGCCTTTCCGGGGTGGTAACGGTTTTCATAATCGTAGTCGTTCAATAACTCTACCCAGTGACGTTGCCTCATATTGAGTTGTTTTTGATCAAAAATATTCTGAAGACTCTTATGGTCAGTGTACACTGTACACTTGGTTCCATATAGATAGTGTCTCCATATTTTTAGTGCAAAAACTATTGCTCCAAGTTCCAAATCGTGCGTCGTATAGTTCTTTTCATGAATTTTTAGTTGTCGTGAGGCGTATGCGATAACTTTTGTGCGTTGCATTAATACACATCCTAAACCTTGGCGCGAAGCGTCACAATAGATCACGAAATCATCATTTCCTTCCGGTAATGACAAAATGGGTGCAGACGTTAACTTCTTCTTTAACAGTTGAAATGTGGATTCCTGTTCCGTGGACCAATCATACTTCTTTCCCTTTTAAGTCAATGCAGTTAAGGGTTTGGCGATTTTAGAGAAATCTTGAATGAATCTTCGGTAGTAACCAGCAAGACCTAAAAATTGGCAGATTAGTGTTGGAGTCTTCGGTGTTTCCCATTTACTAATGGCTTCGACATTGGCAGGGTCAACTTTAATTCCATGTTTACTGACAACATGGCCTAAAAACTGTACTTCTTGTAACCAGAAATTACACTTTGAAAATTTTGCGTACAGTTCCTCTTTCTTGAGTATTTCTAGTACCAGTCTTAAGTGTTGCTCATGTTCTTCCTTGTTCTTCGAGTAAATCAATATGTCGTCGATAAAAACAATGACAAATTTGTCTAAATACAGTCTGCAGATGCGATTCATTAGATCCATGAATACTGCTGGAGCATTAGTCAATCCAAAAGGCATGACTAAAAACTCATAGTGACTGTAACCGGTTCTGAACGCGGTTTTAGGAACATCTTCTTCCTTTACTCTCAGCTGATGATATTCGGAGTGTAGATCAATCTTAGAATAACACTTGATCCTTGCAATTGATCAAACAAATCATCAATCCTCGGTAATGGGTACCGTTTCTTGATTGTTAATTTGTTTAATTCTCGGTAATCTATGCACATTCTCATAGATCCATCCTTCTTCTTGACGAACAAAATAGGAGCACCCCAAGGTGAAAAACTGGGACGAATAAATCCACAATCCGATAATTCTTGTAATTGGCTTTGAAATTCTTGCATCTCGGAAGGTGCAAGTCTATATGGGGATCGGGCTACATGTGCGGCTCCTGGTACGAGATCAATCTGGAATTCTACACATCTGTGTGGAGGTAGCCCAGGTAATTCTTCTGGAAATACTTCGGGATATTCTCTTACAACCGGCACGTCGTCGATGCTTCTTTCTTCGGTTTTAATTTTCTTCACGTGTGCTAAAATGGCATAACAACCTTTTCTTATAAGTTTCTGGGCCTTCATACAACTGATAAGGTTCAGCTTCGAGTTGCTCTTCTCCCCATAAATCATTAATGAAGTTTCATCCTTACGAGGGATGTGGATCGCTTTCTCAGCACAAACAACATCCGCTCTTGTTTTGGACATCCAGTCCATGCCAACGATTACGTCAAAACTTCCTAATTCTACGGGTATCAAATCAATTTTGAATGTTTCACCACCAAAGTTTATCTCACAACCATGGAAAATTTTATCGGCTTTTATCAGTTTACCATTAGCTAATTCAATAGTATATTTATCGTCTAGAGGCAATGATGACCATTTCAGTTTAGAACTAAAGTCTTTACACATATAACTTCTATCACACACCAGTATCAAACATAATAGAAGCTAGTTGATTATTAACGGTAAACGTACCCGTAACAAGATCAGGATCCTCACGCGCTTCACTGACATTAATATTAAATGCCCTCCCACGTGCTGGTTCCTTGTTATTCTCCTTATCAGGGCATTGATTTTTAAAGTGACCAGGCTTCCCACATCAAAAACATTTCTTGACATCGGTCGGGTTTGTCTTCACTCCAGAAACAGTGGCATAACAATCTTTCGCCACATGTCCTTTCCTGTTGCATTTATCACAGACCACCTGGCAATAACTTGAATGACGTGTGTAACATCTTTTGCAGAACGGATGGGGTCCCTTGTAGTTTAGACTAGCAATTGCCCCATCTTGTTTGCCCTTAAAGGTCTCTTGCCTCTTCGGGTGAGAAATTTTGCCCTTATGGTCTTCCCATTTCCTTTTTCCTTCAGTTGTCTTGACTTCGGTAGTTGGTGCCTTGATCGAACTCTCTGTGATCTGGTCCATGAGTTGGTGTGCCATTCTCATGGCTTCCTGCATCGTATTCGGTTTGGACTATGTAACATTTCCCTTGATATTGAGTGACAAACTGTCAATATACATCTCAATCTTTCGCTTCTCGTTTGGTACTAATTCGGGACACAACAAGGCTAGTTCCATGAAACGTTTTTCATATTTAGTGAGATTCGCACCGATAACCTTCAGATTACGTAACTTAGATTCCATTTTTCTGATCTCGTTTCGAGGACAGTACTCCTCGATTAGCATCTTTTTCAATTCTTCCCAAGAGATATCGTGTGTCGTATCTACTCCTTCTGCTTTAGCATAATTGTTCCACCAAGTAAGTGCACCGTCTTGCAATGTACATGAAGCATACTTTGACTTGTCTCCGTCCGCACAATTACTGATTTTGAAAACGGACTCCATCTTTTCAAACCATCGGGTTAGACCGACTGGTCCCTCGGTTCCACTAAACGTCTGTGGTTTGCATGCTTGAAAGGTTTTGTATGAGCATCCATTTCGTGAGTTTGTATTCACGGCTACTGCTTCGGCTGCTGCTTTTGCTGCCTCGGCTACAGTAATTCTTTCATTCACACGTTTCTCGACTAGTTCCTCAAACTCAGCATCCGACATTTGGGACATGTTTCTTCAATAAACACAACAGAGATAAATTAATCATATAGAACATTATAGGTATAATGAGTAGTCAATAGTTCATCGTAGCATATTGGTAATATGAACCAATTATTATAAAAGCTGTTTCTTCTTTATTAGCACTTTATAATTATAACTCGGGTAGTACCTACCCATTCAGTTCATACATAATAGCTAGTACAGAGAATTAACTACTAAAATCCTAATAATATTCCAGCATGAAAAATTATAGCGAGTTACTACGTTATTATGTAGTAATAATAATAAGAAGTAGTAATAATATAAATAATCATTCCATGTTTTTATTATTAATAAACCAAAATAATAAAATACCATACAATACCGATATTTTACATATGCTTATTTTACATAACAAGATAGAGTAGCACACATAAGCAATAGAATAGCGCATGGAAGATTTATGGTTGCGAGGACGTTTATTCAGAACTATCAGAAGCTTCTTCCCACTTGGTTCTCTCTGCTAATTGTTTGTTTGTGCATGGTCCGACATGCATACGAGCAGTGTATTTAATTATTGGTCGGGTTTTGAGGTACCCGGTGCCTCAGTGGGTTTAATACAGTAAGGGTGGTTACGGACTGAATGGTCATGTTCCTTTTTAATAATTAAGGACTTTTTATTATTTTGGTTGTTTTTATTATTTATAGCAAGTTTGAATTCCTTCTTAGTGATTTCTTTTATTTCATTAGCGAAATCCTCCTCTGGGTTTACCGGGAGTTGAGATTCCCCGGCTAACACAATTTCTTCTTTAATAGGTATTGGAACGCTCTTTTTAGTTGTGGAGAGAATAGACTCAGTGTCCGATTCAGAGTCGTAAAAAATGATGGGATTAGAAGAAGTCATCTATCACATAATTGAAACAACAATTACGTTAGCATATAAATATATCACATATAGTGTTTTTGACAAAAATGATAAGCAAAAATAGGTAAAAATAGATACAGTCATAGTCCAGACTTACTAATGCATCCTAACAATTACCGGTTAGACACACTAATTCAAATTCTGGTTCCCTATGGCCTCAAGCTCGGATACCAACTGTAACGACCCATCAAAATCGCTATTGATGCGGTACATTATTCATTGATTCCATAGTGAGGTTTTGACCTCTACATGATACGTTTTAATAAAAATATTGCATTCATTAAAATAAGTGACTTTCTAAACATAGAAAGTTATAAACATGTGGGCGATTACTTAAGTATAAGTAAATCCCCGGAAATACATAAGTCTTTATCTTACAGGTTGACATCACAGTCAAATTATTTATTGCACAACGTAGTTTTATTTCGAATGCAATAAACTTTATACAAAGCATGAGAGACTCCATGCAGGCAACAAGCACATCACAGCGAAAGCAGTCTAAGGACCTGAGAATAAAACATGCTAAAAAGGTCAAAACGAATGTTGGTGAGTTATAGGTTTAATTACTCGAGTCATAAGTATATAAAGATGGACCACAAGATTTCATCAAAAGTTTATCAATCGATTCTACATAACAGAGCACCCTGGTAACTAAACTTAACGCTATAATAACAATTACCCTATTCGTTTTAATACACGCAAACCAACGTGTCGTAAACTCAAATAACATACGTCCGTTAAAAGGCTAGCGCTACTAGATCGAACGGGGATGTCAAGCCCTATGGATCCATATACAATTATTCACGCCCACCAGTCCACATCCTATGTACTGGTAGCTACTAGTTACCAAAGCTAAGGGATTTTTGGTTTAATTCAGTGTAGAATTAAATGAGTAAATACTTGTGTCCATAGCGTATAAAATAAAGTGCATGTATTCTCAGCCCAAAAATATTTTAATCATTTAAAAAGGGATCTATAAACTCACAGTTCAATATTGAGATTCAATATTGTAGGAAAATTGGGTAGGCGTAATGATAGTGGATGATTGTATGGTTGGTCTTGGATTCACGAACAATACCCAATATTTTCTTAGCTATAATCCGTTTGAAAACTCATTTTGAAAATCACCCGAGCATGGCCCCGTTGTAGTATTTTATGTATAATATAATACTAATAATAATAATAAGAGTAATAATAACTAAGGAGTATATATATCAATATAGATATGTTGTATGTTTAATAATAATACGGAGTAATATAACATGAATTTTGTTGTGTGCGGTTGTTCCTTAACTGAACGAGAGTACTTTAGATTGATATATATATAGATATGTGTTTTGATAAGTGAATTGGTAATGTCCATTGTGATAGTGTGTGTGTGTGTGTGTGTGTATATATATATATATATATATATATATATATATATATAATAGATTTGATTCAGTGTATGAAATAAACAAACAAAGCACAGTTGATATCAATAGTAACTGAATAGTAATTTAATCAATTATTCGATGAAATGAAACAGATAGAATGATTCAGTTGATTGGTACATTACATAGATATACATACAAACACAGTAAACACATAGTAATAATAATATAATTCAGAACATGCACAATCAATAGTATAGCAGCCTAATATTTGTTTCTTTCTACCGACAGTTTAATTGGGATAGTATTTCGTACTCCGTTGTTAATTAGTGGCGGACAAAAGTATTCGAAAAATTCCCAAATTTTTGTAGTAATTATATTTATTTATTTTAGTCATTATTGTAAAAAAAATATCGATCATTAACTGTTTAAAATTATTAAACTAAATTTAAATCACTGTCCGTGCTCGATCCCAGGTAAAATATAAAAGGTTTTTAAAATTTAACAAATAACTCCTAAATACATTTTTAATAAGACATAACACTCCAAATGCACCTCATTTACTTTTGGCTTAATTGAATTAAAATCCCTACTTGCAATGTCCCATATGTAATCATGTATGTGCTGATGTAATAGGTATATATATATATATATATATATATATATATATATATATATATATATATATATATATATATATATATATATATATATATATATATATATATATATATATATATATATATATATATATATATATGCCTATCTCTTTTACATATGTGAATAAAAATCTCATTTTTGTCTAAGTTAAAATCACAAGTTCATTAGTCCGTGAGTTGTTGTTTGTAAAGTTGTCGACATAACATTAATCATGTATGTCCCTCATCACTTTGACAATTGAAAGATCAATCATAACATTAATGATATTATAATATCTACTCCAATGAATTGGTATATGATATTTAAATACTACAGTTTAAAGGGTGTAATTGATGTAGATTTCCATTAACATATCATGTTACATATTAATATTTATATAAAAATAAAAATTAAATTTGGGAAGTGATATATATATATATATATATATATATATATATATATATATATATATATATATATATATATATATATATATATATATATATCCATTTATAAATTGTTGTTCGTGAATCGTCGGGAATGGTCAAAGGGTACATGAATGTGTAAACTAGTTCAAAAAGTTTTAAGACTCAACATAATAGGTTCGCTTATCGCGTCGGAAACATTTTATCCTGTAATTAATTTGTTAATGTGAAATTTTCTGAGTCATCGCAAAATGCATTAAACATGAAACCAAAAATGGATTCAAATTGTTTCATTTGTTCAAATTTAGTCTTAAATTGTGAAAGAGCCATATCAACTAAAACAAGAAAGTAATCAATTTTAAATTTTTCTTTAGCAGATTGTTGTCCTCTTTCGGTATTTGAAATCTCAACAAATTGTTTTTACACAAGAAACACGTCTAATAGGAAATTCAGGTTCAACATCAATAGTTCCTGCAATTTTTTAGCTTCAATAATAGCTTTATCAAAACCAGTTTCTCTATAATTATCGAAAAAAGTAACTAATCCATCCAAACATCTAATCGCAACATTAAGAAGCATATCTTTCGATTCTAATTTTTTAGTAACTAAATTTATTTTAAATAAAATCTAATACCAAATAACCAAACTTAGAATAAATTTGAAACTTGAAAATTCACAATCAATCAATGATTTCGCATCTCTACACACTTTTTTCCATTTTCACATATCTCATATAATTGTATTAAAGCTTCTATTATTCAAGGAAATTGAGTTATTATAGTTTCTACACTTTCTACATGACTTTCTTAACAAGTAGGAGACAATGATTTTAAAGTTAAATTGTCAATATATTTAAGTAAACACTTCACCATTTTGTAAGAGAAAACACGTTATATATTGTTTAACAAGTTTCAAAAAGTTTTTGCTTTATAACAAAAAAATTTCATACCACATAAAACTAAATTTAGACAGTAACAACCACATGACATATAAAAAGACTCTAGGATAAACGTGTTCGTATGGCGTCTAAAGATCTCAAGGTTAGCGACAAAATCAAATTTACTGGATCGCGGGCTTCTTATTGATAACCCGAGATGTTGCCTCTGCAATGTTCATAATGAAGATGACCTCCACCTATTCCTTCATTGTGAGACTAGTAAGCAAGTTTGGTCGAAAGTTTCTCGATGGTTAAATCTTACTATCCCGAATTGGCATTCTTTAGACAATATTTTGGCGTGGATCGACGGGTACCCATAAATGGTAATCAAAGGCTCATCGTAAAAACTGTAATTTTTGCAACTTTGTGGACTATTTGGAGGCTACGAAACAACATTATCTTCAAAGATCGGGGCTTCCGAAAATCTCACGTATTCGACTCTATCGTGACGACGGCTTTTAATTGGTTATATGCTAGATATCGCAAAAAAAGATGTAATTGGAACACTTGGATGATGTCTCCTTTGTCCTCTTTGTAATTTTTGTATTTTTGTATTCTTGTATCTTTTCTAGCTTTTAGCTTTCTAATAAAAAAATCCGCCGTTCGAAAAAAAAAAGAAAAAAAAACTCTAGGATTTATATCTAACTAATCTATTTTGTACACTTGATGACTTGAATGTTTTTCTTTTATGTTTGACCCATTATCGTATCCTTATCCTCTTACATAATGTAATATCTAAATCAACTTATTTCAAAACATCTTCTAGTACATTGAAAAGACCTAAACCTGATGTATCATCTACTATGATCAAAAACTCTATAAAAAACTCTTATACTTTTATTGGTGAGCTAGACGCATTAACACATCTTACGATTAAAGTCATTTGTTCTATGTGAGTAAAATCAGGGGTGCAATTGATAATTATTGAAAAATATTTTGATTATTATTTCATTGTTGCATTTTTACCTCGGTTGCTAACATGAATTAATTCATTTTGAATTTTGTGACTAAGATAATGATAACGAGTTTCTTTATTTTCAATTCTACGAAAATAATATTTCAGTGCTTATTCTCTCAATCAAATCCTATATGGCATCCAATCGAAGGCATTAATTATTATCTCAATTCGCAAATCAAATTCATTAATGTGGTTCATTTGGTTTGGGTCCCGTTGCTGTCGGATAGTTTCGGTTTAGTATTGTATAGTTTCGTATTAAGGTTTTTCGGTTAGTTAGGGGAGGCTCGTTTATCGATAGTTTTTGTTTAGATGGTTGCTTTCTAGGTGCGAGCTCCCCCGTTTCCTTCGTTTCTTTTGTATTATCTGTTAAGGGTGTTTTCCTTTGAAAACGACCTCGTTTATATATGAGTTTTAGTTTTTTCGCCAAAAAATAAAAGAAAAAAAAATTCATCAATTTCTTTTCTTTTTATCTATTAAATCAAACACCATTAATAATTTGTCCACCATGATTCAAGAATATATTTGGTTCTGTAATTTTTCCCAAATTTCTTCCATGAATTTGGTTCTAAATTTTTTTATCCTTTAATGAAACAACATTTTTGTAGAATTGAAAACAAAGAAACTCATTATCATTACTTAGTCATAAAATTCAAAACGAATTAATTAAGATGTTAGCAACCTGTTAAAAAAATGCAATTATTAAAATAATTAAAGAATATTTTTTCCAATAATTATCGATTCCACCCATGATGTAAGCCATAAAGAAAAAATGACTTTATTCGTACGATGTTTTAATGTGTCTAGCTCACCAATACTCCATAAAAGTATAAAAGTTTTTTGTAGATTTTGTGATGACCCGGGAATTTTCGACTAAATTTAAACTTAATCTTTATATGATTTCGACACGATAAGCAAAGTCTGTAAGGTTGAGTCTCAAAAAGTTTGAACTGTTTCATGTATACATTTACCCTTCGACTGCTCTCGACGATTCACGAACCACTATTTGTAAATAGATACATATATTTAAAAATATATGAATTTGAAATATAAATTAAAATATTATATGACGTAATTGTTAGAATTAATAACGTAAAATAAAATAATATATAATAACTATTATTTAGAATATAGCTATATATGTAAATAATGTATAATGAATATATATATAGTTTTGAATTTATTTTGTAAGCAACAATAACGCTCAATTGTCATTTGATCAATAATAAGTAAATTAAAATCAAACTTATATCATTTTAAAATAAACGGTGATCCGAAAATGAGTTACATAAGTTATAGGCTTATTAAAAGTATATTTAGGATCTAATTATTTAATTTTAACACTTTTTATATTTTACTCATAAATAAGAGGGACAATTGATGTACTTTTTATTTATTAAATAAATGACTAAATTTTATACCATAATGATCTAAATAAATAAAGACATTTAATTTAGAAGTTTGGGATTTTTCTGAGACCTTTTTATCCGCCACTGATTTAACAATCGGGTACAATATAATATTTACAATTGTGTCGGCATACTATTGGTAATTATGCCCGTTGTTTTAATTATTGAAGTGAAAGTGGCACAGCTCATTGTTTTAATCATTCACTCCTTCAATATAAAATTCATACATGCCTATTAGATATACACACATATATATCTCCTTGTTTCTTTTTGGCAAAACCACCACCATTTTATTTACCAATTCGTTGAACCATCACCATTGAGCTCCGCCACCCTACACCATACACATCACCGGTCACCACCAACGAGCCACCATAACCGACACCTTGATAACTACCATCAACTTTCATGATAATCGTTTTAGGGAACCCACGACCACCCTTCGATCACCTTCATCCACCAACACTCAACGATCATCACCCAAACCACCATTTCCACTCCATCATCGTAAGTCCAACCCACTCGCCACTTTTGTTCTGTTTAAAACACCACAATCATCACCACCACGATCTCCATCTCGAATACCGTGATGTACAACCCCAACCTTTCAACACTTTCGATCACTTTATGGTTATTGTAATAATTTTCGAAAACCCATTTGTAGTTACGGTTGTCACTGTTACCGCACATTTCTATTTCTTTTCTATTTCTTGTTGAAGACAAACGATGAAGAAAAGGTTCGTGATTCACTGTTGTGTTTATCAAATGCACAATGTTGATGATAAACGAATGACGATGAAGGTTGAAAGAATCGATTAAGATGATACATAATATAACAAGATGATATGAAGAGGATGTTACAGTGTAATGATAAAGAATACCAAAAATTACGCGTTTTATGTAGATCTTAAACGATCCGTGTAATTCGTTGGCAACGTTATTATTATGGCTACTACTCATTGCATCCTGTTTCTGTACGATGATAATAATGGAAAAACAAGATTTCGTGAGGATGAAAATGATACAATCGATCATGGTGATGGTGACGTGATCATGATGATATGCATGATGTGGAGACTCGATTAATCTGTTTTCTTGCTTCTATATTCGAACAAGAATCACAAAGATGATGAGGGTTCTGTAAAAAAAAAACGATTATGATTATGAAGAAGATGAGGTGATGATGTACGAGTAAATCACTATGATAAACGAAGTTCGTTGATGATAACGATATGAAATGATATTGATGATTAAGACGATGATGTAGGAATGATAAGGAATTTAAAACCGAATCCCTCCTATGTTATTTTTTTTCCCTTCTTTCTTCGACTCCTGTCTGCTTCGTGAATTACCAGAATACAAATTCAAGTGTTGATTGGGCCGTAATAATTTTCCTTGTGCTGCTGTAATTATATTTCGTTGGGCCATGGTAGTTTATTCAGTTGGGCCGAGATCAAATCACTTGTTGGGCCGTTTTTGTAGTTGGGTTAAGATGATCCAGATGACACGATTTATATTTAAGTAGAAGCTATTTTGATCAGCAAAAACAAAAACAGAGGAGTGGATTGATGTGGTTCTAGGTTAGTGGGAGGTTGCGGGTTCGAGCCCGGGTAGCGATAGTTTATTTTTGAAGCTTTTCCTTTAAGGTAGTATTTATATTTATTATTATTATCATCATTATTATTATTATTATTATATAAGTATTGTTATTATTATAGGAAATATTATTATCATTACCATTAATATTATTATTATTATTATTATCATTTTTACTATTAATATAAGTATTATGTTTATTATTATTGGTATTATTAAGATTATTAATACTAAATATTATTATTATTGTTATTATTGTTATTATTAGATATTAATATTATTACCAGTAATATAATTATTATTATGAAGATAAAGGTATTAATGACGTTATTAAAGTTATAAGTATAAAAATAAAGATTTTATATACAAAAATATACTTAAATTACATAACTTAACTATATTAAAAAAAAATCTCTTTATATATATAAAATGAAAATACATAAATAAATAATAAAACTTACAAAGTATTAATATAACAAATACATTACTAACAATAAATAGATTTATTCGATTACGAGTATATGTATTAATATATATACAAATGATATAGGTTCGTGAATTCGAGGCCAACCCTATACTTGTTCAATGTCGTCCTATGTATTTTTACTACAAAATACATTAGGTGAGTTCATTTGATTCCCTTTTACTCTTTACATTTTTGGGACTGAGAATACATGCGCTGTTTTTTATAACTGCTTTATTAAATGCTTTTGAAATATATTTTGAACTATGAATACATGAAATGCTTTTATAAATGTTTGACGAAATAGACACAAGTAAAACATTTCTCGAATGAATTATTATGCAGACAGAAGTTCTGTGGATTATTATTGAATTATGTGGACATGATAATTGCCACCATTGAATTATGTGGACATGGTAATTGCCACCATTGAATTATGTGGACATGATAATTGCCACCATTGAATTATGTGAACATGATAATTGCCACCAATTGAAGTGAATGTTATGTATCGAGAGAATGATTTTATACACAGGTTATGTGTATGATATTTTTGTACACGAGATATGTGTATGGTTACTAAGATTTATGAAAATGTATTTCGTACACGAGAAAGGTGTACTGTATTTAAAAGACATCGCATGTACATTACAGGTGGGTATAGGATTCGGGCCCATTTGTACCATGCAAGATTTAAATCTTGTGGTCTATCAAAATGATGAATTTTATTGTTTTATGATAAACTTATGAACTCACCAACCTTTTGGTTGACACTTTAAAGCATGTTTATTCTCAGGTACGAAAGAAATCTTCCGCTGTGCATTTGCTCATTTTAGAGAGATTACTTGGAGTCGTTTAAGGCATATTTAGGTCAGTACCTCGCCATGGGACCAGATGTTGATGACTTCGTCCAGATGGATTAGGACGGGTTATCATAGTTGGTATCAGAGCAATGGTCTTAGCGAACCAGGTCTACATTAGTGTGTATAACTGATAAGTCGTTAGGACTCATTAGTGAGTCTGGACTTCGACTGTGTCTGTATGTCAAAAGTTTTGCTTATCATTTAGTGTCAAAAATTAATTGCTTATCATCCTTAAAGTCTAGAAATGTCTTACTGCCCCTATCGCATAGACAGTGTATAGATAAATTCATATCTTAGCGTATCTTGAAATGTCCCGTTCTTATTGATTAAAAACGTTCCATATTAATTGATTTCGTTGCGAGGTTTTGACCTCTATATGAGACGTTTTTCAAAGACTGCATTCATTTTAAAACAAACCATAACCTTTATTTCATCAATAAAGGTTTAAAAAGCTTTACGTAGATTATCAAATAATGATAATCTAAAATATCCTGTTTACAAACGACCATTACATAATGGTTTACAATACAAATATGTTATAACAAAATAAGTTTCTTGAATGCAGTTTTTACACAATATCATACAAGCATGGACTCCAAATCTCGTCCTTATTTAAGTATGCGACAGCGGAAGCTCTTAATAATCACCTGAGAATAAACATGCTTAAAACGTCAACAAAAATGTTGGTGAGTTATAGGTTTAACATATATATATCAAATCGTAACAATAGACCACAAGATTTCATATTTCAATACACATCCCATACATAGAGATAAAAATCATTCATATGGTGAACACCTGGTAACCGACATTAACAAGATGCATATATAAGAATATCCCCATCATTCCGGGACACCCTTCGGATATGATATAAATTTCGAAGTACTAAAGCATCCGGTACTTTGGATGGGGTTTGTTAGGCCCAATAGATCTATCTTTAGGATTCGCGTCAATTAGGGTGTCTGTTCCATAATTCTTAGATTACCAGACTTAATAAAAAGGGGCATATTCGATTTCGATAATTCAACCATAGAATGTAGTTTCACGTACTTGTGTCTATTTTGTAAATCATTTATAAAACCTGCATGTATTCTCATCCCAAAAATATTAGATTTTAAAAGTGGGACTATAACTCACTTTCACAGATTTTTACTTCGTCGGGAAGTAAGACTTGGCCACTGGTTGATTCACGAACCTATAACAATATATACATATATATCAAAGTATGTTCAAAACATATTTACAACACTTTTAATATATTTTGATGTTTTAAGTTTATTAAGTCAGCTGTCCTCGTTAGTAACCTACAACTAGTTGTCCACAGTTAGATATACAGAAATAAATCGATAAATATTATCTTGAATCAATCCACGACCCAGTGTATACGTATCACAGTATTGATCACAACTCAAACTATACATATTTTGGAATCAACCTCAACCCTGTATAGCTAACTCCAACATTCACATATAGAGTGTCTATGGTTGTTCCGAAATATATATAGATGTGTCGACATGATAGGTCGAAACATTGTATACGTGTCTATGGTATCTCAAGATTACATAATATACAATACAAGTTGATTAAGTTATGGTTGGAATAGATTTGTTACCAATTTTCACGTAGCTAAAATGAGAAAAATTATCCAATCTTGTTTTACCCATAACTTCTTCATTTTAAATCCGTTTTGAGTGAATCAAATTGCTATGGTTTCATATTGAACTCTATTTTATGAATCTAAATAGAAAAAGTATAGGTTTATAGTCGGAAAAATAAGTTACAAGTCGTTTTTGTAAAGGTAGTCATTTCAGTCGAAAGAACGACGTCTAGATGACCATTTTAGAAAACATACTTCCACTTTGAGTTTAACCATAATTTTTGGATTTTTGGATATAGTTTCATGTTCATAATAAAAATCATTTTCTCAGAATAACAACTTTTAAATCAAAGTTTGTCATAGTTTTTAATTAACTAACCCAAAACAGCCCGCGGTGTTACTACGACGGCGTAAATCCGGTTTTACGGTGTTTTTCGTGTTTCCAGGTTTTAAATCATTAAGTTAGCATATCATATAGATATAGAACATGTGTTTAGTTAATTTTAAAATTCAAGTTAGAAGGATTAACTTTTGTTTGCGAACAAGTTTAGAATTAACTAAACTATGTTCTAGTGATTACGAGTTTAAACCTTCGAATAAGATAGTTTTATATATATGAATCGAATGATGTTATGAACATCATTACTACCTCAAGTTTAGTAGGTAAACCTACTGGAAGTGACAAGAAATGATCTAGCTTCAAAGGATCTTGGATGGCTTGAAAGTTCTTGAAGTAGGATCATGACACAAAAACAAGTTCAAGTAAGATTTTTACTCGAATTAAGATAGTTTATAGTTATAGAAATTGAATCAAAGTTTGAATATGAATATTACCTTGAATAAGAAAGATAACCTACTGTATATAACAAAGGTTTCTTGATCTTAGATGATTACTTGGAATGGATTAGAAAGCTTGGAAGTAAATTAGTAAACTTGAAGGGATTTTTGAAGTGTTCTTGAAGTGTTCTTCCTATGATGATTATAGCTTGATTCTTGAAGTGATTTTTGATGAAGATGATGATTAACTACTGGAAAAATACGTTCATAATAGTGTGTGTGTGTTGAGAGAGAATTAGAAAGAGAATTGGAAGTGAAATGGAGTGAATGATGAGTGGTAATTGGTGAGTGGTGAGTGGGGTTAAAAGGAGTTCTAGTTAGTTGACTAGCTCATGGTAGAAGTTAAAATTGATTAGTCATACATGACATAATCAAGAGTGGAATCCCATGCTAGTTCCTATTGGTATATACCCATAGTAAGTATGTTTTGAAGCTGTGTATAATACGGGTAAGAATACGACTAGAATTCTTGATGAAAGAAAAGAATGGGAAAGTAACTGTAACCATTTTCGTTAAGTATGAGTGTTTTGATATATGTCTTGAAGTCTTCCAAAAGTATTTTAATACATCTAAATACACTACATGTATATACATTTTAACTGAGTCGTTAAGTCATCGTTAGTCGTTACATGTAAGTGTTGTTTTGAAACCTTTAAGTTAACGATCTCAATTAATGTTGTTAACCCATTGTTTATTATATCTAATGAGATGTTAAATTATTATATTATCATGATATTATGATATATTAATATATCTTAATATGATATATATACATTTAAATGTCGTTACAACGATAATCGTTACATATATATCTCGTTTCGAAATCCTTAAGTTAGTAGTCTTGTTTATATGTATATAACTCATTGATAATATACTTATGGAGATACTTACTTATCATAATCTCATGTTAACCATATGTATATCCATATATATATCGTCATGTCATTTTTACAAGTTTTAACGTTCGTGAATCGCCGGTCAACTTGGGTGGTCAATTGTCTATATGAAACATATTTCAATTAATCAAGTCTTAACAAGTTTGATTGCTTAACATGTTGGAAACATTTAATCATGTAAATATCAATCTCAATTAATATATATAAACATGGAAAAGTTCGGGTCACTACAGTACCTACCCGTTAAATAAATTTCATCCCGAAATTTTAAGCTGTTGAAGGTGTTGACGAATCTTCTGGAAATAGATGCGGGTATTTCTTCTTCATCTGATCTTCACGCTCCCAGGTGAACTCGGGTCCTCTACGAGCATTCCATCGAACCTTAACAATTGGTATCTTGTTTTGCTTAAGTCTTTTAACCTCACGATCCATTATTTCGACGGGTTCTTCGATGAATTGAAGTTTTTCGTTGATTTGGATTTCATCTATCGGAATAGTGAGATCTTCTTTAGCAAAACATTTCTTCAAATTCGAGACGTGGAAAGTGTTATGTACAGTCGCGAGTTGTTGAGGTAACTCAAGTAGATAAGCTACTGGTCCGACACGATCAATAATCTTGAATGGTCCAATATACCTTGGATTTAATTTCCCTCGTTTACCAAATCGAACAACGCCTTTCCAAGGTGCAACTTTAAGCATGACCATCTATCCAATTTCAAATTCTATATCTTTTCTTCTAATGTCAGCGTAGCTCTTTTGTCGACTTTGGGCGGTTTTCAACCGTTGTTGAATTTGGATGATCTTCTCAGTAGTTTCTTGTATAATCTCCGGACCCGTAATCTGTCTATCCCCCACTTCACTCCAACAAATCGGAGACCTGCACTTTCTACCATAGAGTGCTTCAAACGGCGCCATCTCAATGCTTGAATGGTAGCTGTTGTTGTAGGAAAATTCTGCTAACGGTAGATGTCGATCCCAACTGTTTCCGAAATCAATAACACATGCTCGTAGCATGTCTTCAAGCGTTTGTATCGTCCTTTCGCTCTGCCCATCAGTTTGTGGATGATAGGCAGTACTCATGTCTAGACGAGTTCCTAATGCTTGCTGTAATGTCTGCCAGAATCTTGAAATAAATCTGCCATCCCTATCAGAGATAATAGAGATTGGTATTCCATGTCTGGAGACGACTTCCTTCAAATACAGTCGTGCTAACTTCTCCATCTTGTCATCTTCTCTTATTGGTAGGAAGTGTGCTGATTTGGTGAGACGATCAACTATTACCCAAATAGTATCAAAACCACTTGCAGTCCTTGGCAATTTAGTGATGAAATCCATGGTAATGTTTTCCCATTTCCATTCCGGGATTTCGGGTTGTTGAAGTAGACCTGATGGTTTTTGATGCTCAGCTTTGACCTTAGAACACGTCAAACATTCTCCTACGTATTTAGCAACATCAGCTTTCATACCCAGCCACCAAAAATGTTTCTTGAGATCCTTGTACATCTTCCCCGTTCCAGGATGTATTGAGTATCTGGTTTTATGAGCTTCTCTAAGTACCATTTCTCTCATATCTCCAAATTTTGGTACCCAAATCCTTTCAGCCCTATACCGGGTTCCGTCTTCCCGAATATTAAGATGCTTCTCCGATCCTTTGGGTATTTCATCCTTTAAATTTCCCTATTTTAAAACTCCTTGTTGTGCCTCCTTTATTTGAGTAGTAATGTTATTATGAATCATTATATTCATAGATTTTACTCGAATGGGTTCTCTGTCCTTCCTGCTCAAGGCATCGGCTACCACATTTGCCTTCCCCGGGTGGTAACGAATCTCAAAGTCGTAATCATTCAATAATTCAATCCACCTACGCTGCCTCATATTCAGTTGTTTCTGATTAAATATGTGTTGAAGACTTTTGTGGTCGGTATATATAATACTTTTGACCCCATATAAGTAGTGCCTCCAAGTCTTTAATGCAAAAACAACCGCGCCTAATTCCAAATCATGCGTCGTATAATTTTGTTCGTGAATCTTCAATTGTCTAGACGCATAAGCAATCACCTTCGTTCGTTGCATTAATACACAACCGAGACCTTGCTTTGATGCATCACAATAAATCACAAAATCATCATTCCCTTCAGGCAATGACAATATAGGTGCCGTAGTTAGCTTTTTCTTCAATAACTGAAACGCTTTCTCTTGTTCATCATTCCATTCAAATTTCTTCCCTTTATGCGTTAATGCAGTCAAGGGTTTTGCTATTCTGGAAAAGTCTTGGATGAACCTTTTGTAGTAACCAGCTAGTCCTAAAAACTGGCGTATGTGTGATAAGGCTAAAAAGGAACATATATTTCATAGCAATATCCCTCCTAAATAATAGGTTTTCATATGTAATTGTATTATATTTTCATTGTAATTGTTTAAATAAATAAGTGCGAAGACAAAAGGCGAAAACGAAGATTTGAAGACGCAAACGTCCAAAAAGCTCAAATGTACAAGATACAATCCAAGTGGTTCAAATTATTGATGAGAAACGTCTAAAAATGACAAGAGTACAAGTTACAAAACGCAAAGTACAAGATATTAAATTGTACGCAAGGACGTTCGAAAATTCGGAACCGAGACATGAACCAACTTTCAACGCTCGACGCAACGGAGCTAAAATTACAAGTTAACTATGCTCAAGAATATAATATAATATTTAAATAATTCATAATAAGAATAATAATAAATAATAAAAAGTTGTTAATTGAGCATAGTTAAGGGGTCATAAGTGAAAATTTCAAATCACCAATTGTCTATAAAATGAAATTCACGGTGTAATGAAAAGAACACCTTTCTTCATATTTCTTTCTCTCTTCTGTAATATGTAATATATATTTATATTATAATTTTAATATAAGTTAATTTTAATAATAAAGTTATGGTTTAGTTGGGTTATTGTAAGAAATATTTTACGGGTTTTAAGTCGAAATTCTGTCCGTGCAACGCTACGCGATTAATCACCACTGTAAGCTATGTTCTTCCTTTTTAATTTAATGTCTCGTAACTAAGTTATTATTATGCTTATTTGAGCCGAAGTAATCGTGATGTTAGGCTAAAATATTAAGATGGGGTTATTGGATTTTGTACCATAATTAAGGTTTGGGCAAAAGACCGACACTTGTGAAAATTGGACTATTGACTATTAATAGATGGGGGTATTGTCTAATTGAGTGACAACTTATTGGAGTCTGTCGAACCTATCTTCAAATTAATTATCCTAATAATTAATAATGATTATGGTTGTCCTATTTAGTGACGTTCATATGGAATCTATTATAATCATTTAATTAATTATTCGGGTTGGGTAATTGATTATTCAAACTGATCAAGTGGGTAAATTAATATTCATATCTAATCAAAACAGGGGTGGATTACATACAGTGATAACTGGTGTAATTGTTGACAGAAATGATAACTGCGTCACAGTTTAAATCCTTAATTAGTTGGAATATTTGACTTTGGGTATAAGGGTAATTTGACGAGGACACTCGCACTTTATATTTATGACCGATGGACTATTATGGATAAAAACCAGATAGGTATCAAATAAACCAGGACAAAGGACAATTAACCCGAGTAACAATTAATTAAAATCAAAACGTTAAACATCATGATTACGGAAGTTTAAATAAGCATAATCCTTTTATTTCATATTCTATCGCAATTTTATTTATTGTTATTTTATTTATCGTCATTTATATATTTTACGCACTTTAATTATTGTCATTTATCTTTACGCTTAAAAATATAAAATCGACAAACCGGTCATTAAACGGTAAAAAAAACCCCTTTTATAATAATATTACTACTTATATATATATATATATATATATATATATATGTATATATATATATATATATATATATATATATATATATATATATATATTTATATAAATATAGTTGTTAAAAATATAGTACGTAATCACTAGCTCCCTGTGGAACGAACCGGACTTACTAAAAACTACACTACTCTACGATTAGGTACACTGCCTATAGTGTTGTAGCAAGGTTTAGGTATATCCCATCCGTAAATTAATAAAACTTGTGTCATATTTTGTAGTATTTTGTATTAAAAATAATACTATTTCATACCCTCACGCTACATCACCAAGTTTTTGGCGCCGCTGCTGGGGAGCGCTAAAACGCTATATTTTTAATTTATATCTGTAAAAATATAGTTATAAAAAAAGTAATTTCGGGGACACTTTTTGTGTTTTCACGGGGTATTTAAGTTTTTTTTAGTTTTTGATTGATTAAAGATATATTAATTTAAATAAAATAATTTAATAAATATAATAATATAATAATATTGAAATAAAATATAATAATATAATAATATTTTAGAATCAAATTTGATACGTACAAGTTTTAAAAGTTTTAAAAAGTCGTATTTATTAAATATTTCAGGAGTATATTATGTAACTTATAATTAATAATTTCTATCATGTCGCTTTCATGTGAATAGTAATTAATTAATTTCTTTTCATTTACTATTCATGAATAGTAAATGAGTTAAAAAAAAGTTTTGAAAAAAAATAATAATAATAAAAAAATTATTAATTCCTTTAAAAAAAAATTTGTGTAAAAAAAATCATTTTTTTTAAAGAAAAAAAATTCGTTTTAAAAAAAAATTGTAAAAAAAATCGTTTTTTTTAGAAAATTTTTTTAAAAAAAAAAAAGGTTTTAAAAAAAATATATATAAAAAATTTAAAAAAAAAAATTTTAAAATCCTTAAAAAATGAAATATAAAAAAAAAATTAAATTTTTTTTTTTATTACCTTTAGATTTTTAGACTCTAGTTACAATTTTTAGTATTAAGTTTAGTTTTGCCATAGTTATTTTTATTTCTAGAATTTTTAGGTTTGCCGTAAAATCTCTTAAGTGCTTATTCCTTAGACTAAGATTTATGTGCTTTAGAATTTTGCGACGCCGTTTTTCGCGCTACTTTCTTATTTTTATTTTTCGACGCCTATTTTTCTACCTTTTATTTTTCGACTTTTTTCGACGCGTTTTTTTTTTTCTTTCTTATTTCTCGCTATTCTAGTTTTAGGATAAGATTTTTATTCTACTTCTTATCTAAATTTCTTAAAATTACGAAAATTTATTTTAAGTGGTTAAATTGATAGACATCAAAATTTTCTGGTTCGTAGTAATAGTTGGATTTGTACGTGGACCGGGTTATTGGAGCCAAACAGTCCTCAATTATATTGAGACCAAACGAATCCTGCCCCTCTGCTGCATCTTTTGGCTATTCGAAACGTGGGCAAAATCAGAAAAGTCTATTAATTGGACAACTTATATAAGTTTTTCTATTTTTATAACTAATAGGATATTCTGTGAATGCACCGAGCAAAACGTTCACCACCTTTCATACATTCACTACCTGTACCTCGATCAAGACATCTAGCCAATATTATCGCCGTTGATTTTTCTTTAGAATCATCATCTAGATGACCAAGTACTCCAACTCAAATTTCCGATAATCCAATTTTTAAACCCTAAATATAAAGGCTCTCACAACCAAGAACCCGGAGGATATTCAAGGACAATTCCAAGATCCTGAACCACTAATCATTCCTCCTGAACCACAAACCGTTAAATCAGAATCTTCTAGTGATTCGTATTCAACAAATTCAATTATGGAAAATCTGGAACCTCTAAGTATGGAAGACCGAATGAGAGCCACACGCACGGGCCAAGGCCACGCCATTATTCAGCCAGATGTTAGAGCATCAGATTTTGAAATCAAAGGACAAATCCTACACATGATCACCAATCAGTGCCAATTTGGTGGTACAACAAAAAAAGATCCAAACGAACATCTTCGAACTTTTAATCGGATTTGTAATCTCTTTAAAATCCGAGAAGTTGAGGATGAAACTATTTATCTTATGTTGTTCCCATGGACTTTAAAGGGAGAAGCCAAAGATTGGTTAGAATCATTAACTGAAGGAACGATTGACACATGGGATGTTTTAGTTGAGAAATTTCTTCAAAGATTTTTTCCGGCATCTAAAGCCGTGAGACTTCAAGGAGAAATTGTCACGTTCGTGCAAAAACCAAATGAAACATTATATGAGGCGTGGACAAGATTCGGAAGAATGTTGAGAGGATGTCCTCAACACGGATTAGATACTTTTCAAATAGTGCAAATCTTCTATAAAGGCGTAAACATCGCTACACGAAAAGATATCGACACAGCAGCTGGTGGTTCTATTATGAAGAAAACCGAAACTGATGCTTACAAAATTATTGATAACACTGCTTCCCACTCACATGAGTGGCACCAAGAAAAAGATATCGTTAGATCATCTAAAGCAGCTAGAGCCGATTCTAGCCATAACTTTGATTCTGTTTCAGCAAAAATAGATGCTTTCGAGAGACGAATGGAAAAGATGACTAAAGACATTCACGCAATACGAATCAGTTGTGAGCAATGCGGTGGACCACACTTAACGAAAGATTGTAATGTTGAACAAACGATGGAACAACGTGAGAATGTTGTCTACATGAACCAAAGGTCGGGAAATAATTATCAACCGCCAAGGCTAAACTTCAATCGAAATCAAAACATTCTTTACAATCCAAATGGAACCAACAATAACTCGTACAACCAACAAGGTACGAATAACCAACCAACTCAAAACAACACTTTCAATCAACAAAGACCTGGCTTATATTAACCACCACAACAAACCGACGAGAAGAAGTCAAATCTGGAAGAAGTGGTATTTAAGCTAGTTGAATCTCAAACACAATTTATTGAAACTCAAACCCAAACGAATGAGAGGTTTGATCAGTCATTTAGAACTCAACAAGCTTCCATTTTGAATCTAGAAAAACAAGTAGGTACTCTTGTTAGATTGATGAGTGAAAGGGAACAAGGAAAGCTACCGAGTAATAATGAAGTAAATCCTCGGAATGAAAATGTTAATATGGTTTCAACAAATTCTGAAAAACCAGCAACAGAAGATGGGGAGGTTTTAGATGTAAGTAACAATGAAGAAGTTACACCACCACCACTACCTGAGTATGTAAAACAAGTGGTGACACCATACAAACCACCCATCCCGTTTTCAAGAAAAGGAGTTGAGTATGAGCAAGTGATAGGTAATAAAGTTTGTGATACCTCTGGAAAGAAGAAGAAGAAGAAGAATAAGAAAGTGCAAGAAATAAAAACCGTAGAAGTAAACCCGGTGAAGACAGTTCCACCAAAACCTCTACCTAGGATAGGCGATCCAGGTGAATTTATTGTTCCTTGTCTACTTAGTGATTGTGTCATGTATGATGCACTAGCAGATTTAGGTGCGAGTGTAAGTATTATGCCTCTTTCATTATATAAGAGATTAGGTGTAGGTGAGTTAAGTCCAACGGATATGAGTGTTCGACTCCTTGATCAAACCATTAAGCACCCAGTTGAAATTGCTGACAACCTACCCGTTCAAGTAGGTAATTTAACCTTTCTAGTCGAATTCATTGTCATTGACATAGAAGAGGACTCAAACGTTCCTCTAATTTTAGGTCGACCATTCTTAGCGTCCACCGGGGCGTTATTTGATGTAAGAAACTGTAGAATGACACTTAGTAATGATGAACAATCGATCACCTTTATGATTCGAAAGTCTAAATCTCCACCAACCAAAACCGTTGAACCAGCGGAAACGATTGGTAAGAACCATGTTGTTTTACCAACTCCAACGGTAGTGCTTAACAATAATAAACCGCCTAAGTGTGGGGAAAATGAAGTAACACCTAATGATGACCTGATAACAAAGAACCCCGTTGTTGATACGAAATTAAATGACCCCGTTATTAACAGTTCAATGAAGAAACTTTTTAAACGGGTTTGTGATGCTAGAAGTAAGGGAAACTTTAAGTTATGTAACCGGTTAGTATCCAATCTGTTGCCTAAAGAAAAGGCGAAACTAGTTGAATTTGTGGATATTACGGAAGAAGCTGGTCACTGGCTTAAAGAAAAAGTCACAGATATGCAAGTTGATTATGAACCAAGAGAAATTGACGATGAAGTTAATCACAATTTCGACACCACATCTACCTAAGTGTGAGGAGATTCAAATATTCTAAAAAGAAAATGCTGTTTGGAGTTAGTTGTTCTGTTCTTGTGTAGTTCCGAGAATGGAATCCGATTGGTCTTTTCCACTAGCAGACACTAAAGAACTAGTTTTCTCCCCCCATTCTGAATTTTTTTGTTTTTTAGGTTTTATATGAAATTAATATGTTTTCTTTTTAAGTTTTGTGTGAATTTAAAAACAAAAATTTACTTTATTTCATTAAGTTGAAAAAAAATGATTTCTAAAATTCGTCGTGAGTTGAAGACTAGGACGTTGAGCTGAAATTACTTTACCCGAGGGCGGGGCGAAAAATTTGGTCATCATTATTTTTAATTTTATTGATTTAAAGTATGCAAAAAAAAAAAAAAAAAATTGATTTTATAAATTTTTGAACGTGGGGTAATATACCCAACTTTAAAAATATGTATATATGTTTGTATTTTATCATGTAAACAACAGGGTAAAACAACGTACTTTCAAAGACTAACATTAAGTTCAGCAAAAGCTACTGATTTTGACGACAAGATGCAAAACAACAAATGTGATATAATAATGAAGGAATGAACGATGAGGCGCGCCATCTATCATTCGACGAGCTTTGTAATTACAAACTGGGTATTTTTAATCACTTTCCTACACTAATCACCCTCATGAATTTATAATTATAGTCTGATTTCATGCAAATGAGGGCATTGCATGATCTCAAGTGTGGGGAAGGGTTATAAATTCTCTCGGGTTTATACTTGGCTTATTTTCTAAATATTATGAAAATTTTAAAATTTTTTAACTAAATGAATTCAAAATCATGTTTATACATATTTATGAATGATAAAACTAGATGTTAATGCCGAAATTATTGTTACCTTGAGGACATAAATTGAGAAACAACCCAAAACGCTTGAATTCATTTAAAATGGGATAGAAGAGAATAAAAAGGCAAAGAAAAGAATAAATAAAAGCTAAGTGTGGGGAGAATGTACCAAGTTATTCAATTAAAAACTATCTATCACATTTTTGTATAAGAATTATTGCAGGTACTTTTGCTTTGGACGATACTAATCAGTTTTACCCGGTTTACTGTAATATATTTTAAAGAAAGATGGATCTACATGATGAATCAAATCCATCATTAAAAGGAAGTAACGTCTTCCGAAAAAGACACGCGCTTCTTGATTTAGGTCAAGAAGTTGTCGTCCAGACCAGCTGTGGGTTGACGAAAAATCTAGAAAAGTCATCTCTAAAATCAGCAGGAAATCCACGGACCTCAGCATCAAACAGGGTCGCCAAGTGGTCAGATTTATCCTAACCATGAGAAGGATTTATCTCGCACAATGGGGGGGGCACCGTGCAAATTAGCTTGATAAGACTAATGAATCAGATCCCCAGAAAGGATAATCTCCTTAAAGATTAAAAATCAGCTTTTAAGACTGATATTACTCAATCCTTGAGATTGACCTTAAAGATTGAGAATTCAAACTCATGGAATTCGATGATATCTAAACTCGAGCTTGAACGAGAAAATATTTTGATCAAAATACAAACCGATTTGTTTTCTGAAAACCTATTTTCAATGCGTTCATTACCATTGAACATAAAATCCTGAGAATTCATTGGAATTCATTAGGTCACCTGAACCAAATCGGGTGTCAACCGTAAGAACGGTGGTTGCATAGCATGGTCGGAGACAGGACCTTGTGCCAAACCGACAAATTATAAGGGTGAGCTTTACTATTGCTCCTACAAAGGATAGTAAAAGCATCCGACACGTTTTTGGACCATAATTAAAAGCATGTCACGGGACATTGCCTTAACAGTTTCTTGTTCATCGCTTTCCTTTACAACCGGACGGTAGTTTGCCGAAAGGTAATATACGGAACAAGTAAACTGGACGTGTTGCTTTCCTAATACAAGGTTAGCAAGTGGGTAACACAAAACCACAAGTGTTGAGCTAAAATTTTCAAATCTGAAACCCACACAACCCACAAAAATATTTTGCAAACACCGGTGAAGGGTTATTCCGGAAAACTTACCTAGGGTAAAAGCTAGATTAAATTTTCAAAAAGATCAAATGTTTTCATAAAGATCCAATTTCCTTAAGGATCTACATTTTCATAGTCATGTGGGACTGTAAACCACCTTTCAAATGTGCACTTTGCTTTGGAAACCGAAAGTAAATCGGCTATTTGATTGCAAGTGTCGTTGACCTAAACCCGAGGCAACTGTGGATGACACACCCACCTTTAACCATGGTTCTATCGTTACTATCATTGTTTATACCACCATATCAAAATCACTGATGTACAAAGTGTGATGAATAAAAAAGTGATTCATGTATGTTTTTATTTCAAGTTCTGTATTGCTTGAGGACAAGCAACGCTCAAGTGTGGGGATATTTGATAAGGCTAAAAAGGAACATATATTTCATAGCAATATCCCTCCTAAATAATAGGTTTTCATATGTAATTGTATTATATTTTCATTGTAATTGTTTAAATAAATAAGTGCGAAGACAAAAGGCGAAAACGAAGATTTGAAGACGCAAACGTCCAAAAAGCTCAAATGTACAAGATACAATCCAAGTGGTTCAAATTATTGATGAGAAACGTCTAAAAATGACAAGAGTACAAGTTACAAAACGCAAAGTACAAGATATTAAATTGTACGCAAGGACGTTCGAAAATTCGGAACCGAGACATGAACCAACTTTCAACGCTCGACGCAACGGAGCTAAAATTACAAGTTAACTATGCTCAAGAATATAATATAATATTTAAATAATTCATAATAAGAATAATAATAAATAATAAAAAGTTGTTAATTGAGCATAGTTAAGGGGTCATAAGTGAAAATTTCAAATCACCAATTGTCTATAAAATGAAATTCACGGTGTAATGAAAAGAACACCTTTCTTCATATTTCTTTCTCTCTTCTGTAATATGTAATATATATTTATATTATAATTTTAATATAAGTTAATTTTAATAATAAAGTTATGGTTTAGTTGGGTTATTGTAAGAAATATTTTACGGGTTTTAAGTCGAAATTCTGTCCGTGCAAAATCACCACTGTAAGCTATGTTCTTCCTTTTTAATTTAATGTCTCGTAACTAAGTTATTATTATGCTTATTTGAGCCGAAGTAATCGTGATGTTAGGCTAAAATATTAAGATGGGGTTATTGGATTTTGTACCATAATTAAGGTTTGGGCAAAAGACCGACACTTGTGGAAATTGGACTATTGACTATTAATAGATGGGGGGGTATTGTCTAATTGAGTGACAACTCATTGGAGTCTGTCGAACCTATCTTCAAATTAATTATCCTAATAATTAATAATGATTATGGTTGTCCTATTTAGTGACGTTCATATGGAATCTATTATAATCATTTAATTAATTATTCGGGTTGGGTAATTGATTATTCAAACTGATCAAGTGGGTAAATTAATATTCATATCTAATCAAAACAGGGGTGGATTACATACAGTGATAACTGGTGTAGTTGTTGACAGAAGTGATAACTGCGTCACAGTTTAAATCCTTAATTAGTTGGAATATTTGACTTTGGGTATAAGGGTAATTTGACGAGGACACTCGCACTTTATATTTATGACCGATGGACTATTATGGACAAAAACCAGATAGGTATCAAATAAACCAGGACAAAGGACAATTAACCCGAGTAACAATTAATTAAAATCAAAACGTTAAACATCATGATTACGGAAGTTTAAATAAGCATAATCCTTTTATTTCATATTCTATCGCAATTTTATTTATTGTTATTTTATTTATCGTCATTTATATATTTTACGCACTTTAATTATTGTCATTTATCTTTACGCTTAAAAATATAAAATCGACAAACCGGTCATTAAACGGTAAAAAAACCCCCTTTTATAATAATATTACTACTTATATATATATATATATATATTTATATAAATATAGTTGTTAAAAATATAGTACGTAATCACTAGCTCCCTGTGGAACGAACCGGACTTACTAAAAACTACACTACTCTACGATTAGGTACACTGCCTATAGTGTTGTAGCAAGGTTTAGGTATATCCCATCCGTAAATTAATAAAACTTGTGTCATATTTTGTAGTATTTTGTATTAAAAATAATACTATTTCGTACCCTCACGCTACTTCACTAATGTGTTTCGGAGTTTTCGGGGTTTCCCACTTTTCAACAGTTTCTATCTTTGCCGGATCCACCTTAATACCTTCTTTGTTCACTATGTGACCGAGGAATTGAACTTCTTCCAACCAAAATGCACACTTTGAAAACTTAGCGTACAATTCTTCCTTCCTCAATACTTCTAACACCTTTCTCAAATGTTCACCGTGTTCTTGGTCATTCTTTGAGTAAATAAGTGTGTCATCAATGAAAACAATGACAAACTTGTCAAGGTATGGTCCACACACTCGGTTCATAAGGTCCATGAACACAGCTGGTACATTAGTTAAACCAAACGGCATGACCATAAACTCGTAATGACCGTAACGTGTTCTGAAAGCAGTCTTTGGAATATCATCTTCTTTCACCCGCATTTGATGATACCCGGAACGTAAGTCAATCTTTGAATAAACAGACGAGCCTTGTAGTTGATCAAATAAGTCGTCGATTCTCGGTAGTGGGTAGCGGTTCTTGATGGTAAGTTTGTTCAACTCTCGGTAGTCAATACACAACCTGAATGTACCATCTTTCTTCTTGACAAACAAAACAGGAGCTCCCCACGGTGATGTGCTTGGTTGAATGAAACCACGCTCTAAAAGTTCTTGTAATTGGCTTTGCAGTTCTTTCATCTCGCTGGGTGCGAGTCTGTAAGGAGCACGAGCTATTGGTGCAGCTCCTGGTACAAGATCTATTTGAAATTCAATGGATCGATGTGGGGGTAATCCTGGTAATTCTTTCGGAAATACATCGGGAAATTCTTTTGCAATGGGAACATCATTGATGCTCTTTTCTTCAGTTTGTACTTTTTCGACGTGTGCTAGAACAGTATAGCAACCTTTTCTTATTAGTTTTTGTGCCTTCAAATTACTAATAAGATGTAGCTTCGTGTTGCCCTTTTCTCCGTACACCATTAAGGGTTTTCCTTTTTCTCGTATAATGCGAATTGCATTTTTGTAACAAACGATCTCTGCTTTCACTTCTTTCAACCAGTCCATACCGATTATCACATCAAAACTCCTTAACTCTACAGGTATCAAATCAATCTTAAATGTTTCGCTAACCAGTTTAATTTCTCGATTCCGACATATATTATCTACTGAAATTAATTTACCATTTGCTAATTCGAGTAAAAATTTACTATCCAAAGGCGTCAATGGACAACTTAATTTAGCACAAAAATCTCTACTCATATAGCTTCTATCCGCACCCGAATCAAATAAAACGTAAGCAGATTTATTGTCAATAAGAAACGTACCCGTAACAAGCTCCGGGTCTTCCTGTGCCTCTGCCGCATTAATATTGAAAACTCTTCCGCGGCCTTGTCCATTCGTGTTCTCCTGGTTCGGGCAATTTCTAATAATGTGGCCCGGTTTTCCACATTTATAACAAACTACATTGGCATAACTTGCTCCGACACTACTTCCTCCGCCATTACTCGTTCCGACACCATTTGTTCCATTCGTTCTATTAACCCCTGGTCCGTAGACCTCACACTTCGCCGCGCTATGACCATTTCTTTTACACTTGTTGCAAAATTTGGTGCAGAACCCCGAGTGATACTTTTCACACCTTTGGCATAGCTGCTTCTGATTGTTGTTTTTGTTGCGGTTATTATTGTTGTTGGGATGATTGTTGTAGTTGCTGCTATTGTTGTTGTTGTTGTTGTTGTTGTTGTTGTTATTGTTGGGCCATTTGTTGTAGTTGCGATTGATGTTGCGATTGTTGGGATAATTGTTGCGATTATTGTTGTAATTGCTGTTGTTGTTGTATTGGTGATTCTTATCACCGTTTTCCTCCCACTTTCTTTTGACTTGCTTCACATTGGCCTCTTCAGCAGTCTGTTCTTTAATTCTTTCTTCAATCTGGTTCACTAGTTTGTGAGCCATTCTACATGCCTGTTGTATGGAGGCGGGCTCGTGTGAACTTATATCTTCTTGGATTCTTTCCGGTAATCCTTTCACAAACGCGTCGATCTTCTCTTCCTCATCTTCGAATGCTCCCGGACACAATAGGCACAATTCTGTGAATCGTCTTTCGTACGTGGTAATATCAAATCCTTGGGTTCGTAACCCTCTAAGTTCTGTCTTGAGCTTATTGACCTCGGTTCTGGGACGGTACTTCTCGTTCATCAAGTGCTTGAATACTGACCACGGTAGTGCGTACGCATCGTCTTGTCCCACTTGCTCTAGATAGGTATTCCACCATGTTAACGCAGAACCTGTGAAGGTATGCGTAGCGTACTTCACTTTGTCCTCTTCAGTACACTTACTTATGGCAAACACCGATTCGACCTTCTCGGTCCACCATTTCAATCCGATCGGTCCTTCGGTTCCATCAAATTCCAAAGGTTTGCAGGCAGTGAATTCTTTGTAGGTGCATCCTACATGATTTCCTGTACTGCTAGATCCAAGGTTATTGTTGGTATGTAGCGCAGCCTGTACTGCGGCTATGTTTGAAGCTAGAAAAGTACGGAATTCCTCTTCATTCATATTCACGGTGTGTCGAGTAGTCGGTGCCATTTCCTTCAAAATAGTCAAATGGAACAAGTTAATCATACAGAATATTAAGAGTAGTTAATAGTATTTCGTAGCATAAAATGAACTCATTTATAAAAGCTTTTTCTTCATATTAGCGTTTTATAAGTTTAAATTCGGGTAGTACCTACCCGTTAAGTTCATACTTAGTAGCTAATATACAATTCAACTACTACAATTCTATATGAAAAACTGATTATAATAATATTTCGCGTTCAAACTTTTACACAATATTTTACAAACTTACAATACCGCTTATTTTACATATAGCATGAAATATAGCACACAATAAATTTGATACAAGATGGTTGTGAAGATAATTCTAGCTAGTACACAAGTCGTTCAGCAAAGGCAATAAAGACACGTAATTCATACGTCCAGAAACAAGTCATGCATTCTGGTTTTACTAGGATTACTTCCCATCCTTGGTCTTGTGGAATATAACCGTTATGGCCGTTGATAAGACAGCGTGTTGTAACGTCGTCAAAGGGACGAGGGTTACGTAATGTCCAACAGTCCCGTAACAATCTAAAAACCTCATTTCTTACCCCAATTACCGACTCCGTCACTTGTGGGAACGTTTTGTTTAATAGTTATAGCCCGATGTTCTTGTTCTCACTTTGGTGAGAAGCGAACATTACTAATCCGTAAGCATAACATGCTTCTTTATGTTGCATGTTAGCTGCTTTTTCTAAATCACGAAGTCCAATATTCGGATATATTGAGTCAAAATAATTTCTTAACCCATTGCGTAAAATAGCATTTGGGTTCCCCGCAATATATGCGTCAAAGTAAACACATCGTAACTTATGGATTTCCCAATGTGATATCCCCCATCTTTCGAACGAAAGCCTTTTATAAACTAAGGCATTCTTGGAACGTTCTTCGAATGTCTTACAAACTGATCTCGCCTTAAATAGTTGTGCCGAAGAATTCTGACCGACTCTAGACAAGATTTCATCAATCATGTCTCCGGGTAGGTCTCTTAAAATATTGGGTTGTCTATCCATTTTATGTTTTTATACTGTAAAATAGACAAGAGTTAGATTCATAAAAAAAATACTTATTAATATAAGCAATTTTTACATATATCATAAAGCATAAGCACACTATATTACTTATATTACACCACACGAATACAACTATCTTATTCCGACTCGCTTGTTTCTTCTTCTTCGGTTTTGGTTCGTTTTGCCAAGTTTCTAGGGATATATGATGTTCCCCTAATACGATCCGTCGTTATCCACATTGGTTTAGAAAAACCTGGTGGTTTAGAGGTTCCCGGGTCATTGTTACAACTTAAGGACTTCGGGGGTTGACGATACATATAAAGTTCATCGGGGTTGGAATTAGATTTCTCTATTTTTATGCCCTTTCCCTTATTATTTTCTTTTGCCTTTTTAAATTCAGTTGGGGTAATTTCTATAACATCATCGGAATTCTCGTCGGAATCCGATTCATCGGAGAATTGGTAATCCTCCCAATATTTTGCTTCCTGGGCGGAAACACCATTGACCATAATTAACCTTGGTCGGTTGGTTGAGGATTTTCTTTTACTTAACCGTTTTATTATTTCCCCCACCGGTTCTATTTCTTCATCCGGTTCCGATTCTTCTTCCGGTTCCGATTCTTCTTCCGGTTCCGACTCTTCTTCCGGTTCCTCTCCGGGAACTTGTGAATCAGTCCACGAATCATTCCAATTTACATTTGACTCTTCATTATTATTAGGTGAGTCAATGGGACTTGTTCTAGAGGTAGACATCTATCACATAATATCAAACGCGTTAAGAGATTAATATATCACATAATATTCACATGTTAAAAATATATAGTTTCCAACAAAATTTGTTAAGCAATCAATTTTCAAGTAAACACGGTCGAAGTCCAGACTCACTAATGCATCCTAACAAACTAGATAAGACACACTAATGCAAAATTCTGGTTCTCTAAGACCAACGCTCGGATACCAACTGAAATCTCCCGTTCTTATTGATTAAAAACGTTCCATATTAATTGATTTCGTTGCGAGGTTTTGACCTCTATATGAGACGTTTTTCAAAGACTGCATTCATTTTAAAACAAACCATAACCTTTATTTCATCAATAAAGGTTTAAAAAGCTTTACGTAGATTATCAAATAATGATAATCTAAAATATCCTGTTTACACACGACCATTACATAATGGTTTACAATACAAATATGTTACAACAAAATAAGTTTCTTGAATGCAGTTTTTACACAATATCATACAAGCATGGACTCCAAATCTCGTCCTTATTTAAGTATGCGATAGCGGAAGCTCTTAATAATCACCTGAGAATAAACATGCTTAAAACGTCAACAAAAATGTTGGTGAGTTATAGGTTTAACCTATATATATCAAATCGTAACAATAGACCACAAGATTTCATATTTCAATACACATCCCATACATAGAGATAAAAATCATTCATATGGTGAACACCTGGTAACCGACATTAACAAGATGCATATATAAGAATATCCCCATCATTCCGGGACACCCTTAAGATATGATATAAATTTCGAAGTACTAAAGCATCCGGTACTTTGGATGGGGTTTGTTAGGCCCAATAGATCTATCTTTAGGATTCGCGTCAATTAGGGTGTCTGTTCCCTAATTCTTAGATTACCAGACTTAATAAAAAGGGGCATATTCGATTTCGATAATTCAACCATAGAATGTAGTTTCACGTACTTGTGTCTATTTTGTAAATCATTTATAAAACCTGAATGTATTCTCATCCCAAAAATATTAGATTTTAAAAGTGGGACTATAACTAACTTTCACATATTTTTACTTCGTCGGGAAGTAAGACTTGGCCACTGGTTGATTCACGAACCTATAACAATATATACATATATATCAAAGTATGTTCAAAATATATTTACAACACTTTTAATATATTTTGATGTTTTAAGTTTATTAAGTCAGCTGTCCTCGTTAGTAACCTACAACTAGTTGTCCACAGTTAGATATACAGAAATAAATCAATAAATATTATCTTGAATCAATCCACGACCCAGTGTATACGTATCTCAGTATTGATCACAACTCAAACTATACATATTTTGGAATCAACCTCAACCCTGTATAGCTAACTCCAACATTCACATATAGAGTGTCTATGGTTGTTCCGAAATATATATAGATGTGTCGACATGATAGGTCGAAACATTGTATACGTGTCTATGGTATCTCAAGATTACATAATATACAATACAAGTTGATTAAGTTATGGTTGGAATAGATTTGTTACCAATTTTCACGTAGCTAAAATGAGAAAAATTATCCAATCTTGTTTTACCCATAACTTCTTCATTTTAAATCCGTTTTGAGTGAATCAAATTGCTATGGTTTTATATTGAACTCTATTTTATGAATCTAAACAGAAAAAGTATAGGTTTATAGTCAGAAAAATAAGTTACAAGTCGTTTTTGTAAAGGTAGTCATTTCAGTCGAAAGAACGACGTCTAGATGACCATTTTAGAAAACATACTTCCACTTTGAGTTTAACCATAATTTTTGGATATAGTTTCATGTTCATAATAAAAAACATTTTCTCAGAATAACAACTTTTAAATCAAAGTTTATTATAGTTTTTAATTAACTAACCCAAAACAGCCCGCGGTGTTACTACGACGGCGTAAATCCGGTTTTACGGTGTTTTTCGTGTTTCCAGGTTTTAAATCATTAAGTTAGCATATCATATAGATATAGAACATGTGTTTAGTTAATTTTAAAAGTCAAGTTAGAAGGATTAACTTTTGTTTGCGAACAAGTTTAGAATTAACTAAACTATGTTCTAGTGATTACGAGTTTAAACCTTCGAATAAGATAGTTTTACATATATGAATCGAATGATGTTATGAACATCATTACTACCTCAAGTTTAGTAGGTAAACCTACTGGAAGTGACAAGAAATGATCTAGCTTCAAAGGATCTTGGATGGCTTGAAAGTTCTTGAAGTAGGATCATGACACAAAAACAAGTTCAAGTAAGATTTTTACTCGAATTAAGATAGTTTATAGTTATAGAAATTGAATCAAAGTTTGAATATGAATATTACATTGAATAAGAAAGATAACCTACTGTATATAACAAAGGTTTCTTGATCTTAGATGATTACTTGGAATGGATTAGAAAGCTTGGAAGTAAATTAGTAAACTTGAAGGGATTTTTGAAGTGTTCTTGAAGTGTTCTTCCTATGATGATTATAGCTTGATTATTGAAGTGATTTTTGATGAAGATGATGATTAAATACTGGAAAAATACATTCATAATAGTGTGTGTGTGTGTGTGTTGAGAGAGAATTAGAAAGAGAATTGGAAGTGAAATGGAGTGAATGATGAGTGGTAATTGGTGAGTGGTGAGTGGGGTTAAAAGGAGTTCTAGTTAGTTGACTAGCTCATGGTAGAAGTTAAAATTGATTAGTCATACATGACATAATCAAGAGTGGAATCCCATGCTAGTTCCTATTGGTATATACCCATAGTAAGTACGTTTTGAAGCTGTGTATAATACGGGTAAGAATACGACTAGAATTCTTGATGAAAGAAAAGAATGGGAAAGTAACTGTAACCATTTTCGTTAAGTATGAGTGTTTTGATATATGTCTTGAAGTCTTCTAAAAGTATTTTAATACATCTAAATACACTACATGTATATACATTTTAACTGAGTCGTTAAGTCATCGTTAGTCGTTACATGTAAGTGTTGTTTTGAAACCTTTAAGTTAACGATCTCAATTAATGTTGTTAACCCATTGTTTATTATATCTAATGAGATGTTAAATTATTATATTATCATGATATTATGATATATTAATATATCTTAATATGATATATATACATTTAAATGTCGTTACAACGATAATCGTTACATATATGTCTCGTTTCGAAATCCTTAAGTTAGTAGTCTTGTTTATATGTATATAACTCATTGTTAATATACTTATGGAGATACTTACTTATCATAATCTCATGTTAACCATATGTATATCCATATATATATCTTCATGTCATTTTTACAAGTTTTAACGTTCGTGAATCGCCGGTCAACTTGGGTGGTCAATTGTCTATATGAAACATATTTCAATTAATCAAGTCTTAACAAGTTTGATTGCTTAACATGTTGGAAACATTTAATCATGTAAATATCAATCTCAATTAATATATATAAACATGGAAAAGTTCAGGTCACTACATATCTGTTATTGTTACCTTTGCCTGACAGCTTCCGTAGATTCATCCGTAACTTATGGAATTTTAGTATTATATATGCATATGTAAATTATGTATTGCAGGGTACTAATCTACATCCTATAATCTACTTCTTATCGAAAATCCTTCATCTAATCGTACGAGATGAATCCCTCAACCAGTTCGAGTCCCTCAGATTTCGATAGCTATTCCGATAATTATTCCGGCAGCTATTCCGACATGGATATTCACCTAAGCTCCGAAAGCAGTGTCACCAGAATTAATCAACCAATCATCCATCTCCAATTCATCTGATGCATTCGTAGTCGACTTAATCAATGGAGACGCGAAAAAGGCGATTCTTTTCACCAACCGAATTTACCTCTTGACGAATATCCCGAAGCACTTACCGGTGAATCAATCCGAAACACCATTTTCACCCTCATTTCCAGAGTATCTCGTCATGATCATATAATATCTCAGATTCTAAACCTTATTCATTCACCCGTTCTTACCGACAATCATTCCGGAGTAATAAGTCAACGAACTTCGGCTCGAGTAATCAATTTGGAGAATATGGTGCAAAACTTACCAGCTTCAACACCAGTACCACCAACAACAACATCCGCAGCACAAGCCTCAACACTACACGCCTCACACTCACAGTCTATACCTCCAGCATAATCATCATATTACATGATGTCCTACATCGATTATTTTCATTCTACATGACGTTCTACATCATTTAATTTCGATCGACATGGCGATTATGTAATCTCTAATGCCTTAGAGATTATATATTCTTGTTCTAACGATAAATCAAATGATTTTAATATTATATTGACTCATTAAATCCATGATTACATCTGAAGAAAATATATATGTATATATGTTTTCATAAAGATTGTAATTAAAAATTCTTTTGTAGAAACTGTTAGGTAAAAATATTTTAACGGGTATGTAATACCCGAGGAATATTTAGATTTCACATTAATAAGTTACACTGTACATTCTTCGAATCTGATTCGACAGTCATTTAATATCCTACTTACATTCACAGATATACGTATCCGTTCACCACAGAATAACCATTTTTATTCAATTTCTTATTTGGATTTTGACTTCTCATAATCCAACAAGTGGCATAATGAAGAAATAATTGACACAATAAAAATTGATTAGAAACAGACTAATTAACAATATGAAATTTTGTTAAGAAACCACGCTAACAAGATCCTAGCTAACTGTTCCTAGCTAACTGTTAAATCCGTATTACATTTTATTTATCGCAATTTATTTATCGCATTTTATTTATCGCAATTTTAATTCTCGCAATTTTATTTATCGTCATTTAATTTCTGTTATTTATTTTACGCACTTTAAATATCGGGACACGTGTACAAGGTTTTGACATATCATATCGACGCATCTATATATATTATTTGGAATAACCATAGACACTCTATATGCAGTAATGATCGAGTTTTCTATACAGGGTTGAGGTTGATTCTACAATAATATATATAGTTTGAGTTGTGATCGAGTCTGAGACATGTACACGGGTCACGATACGTATTAATTAATTCGAATATTATATATAAAACTATATATGAATTATTGGACTGTTAACTGTGGACTATCGACTATGGATTGCCAACATTGGACAATTAAAATGAATTAAAATATTGATTATAACATATGAAACTAAACAATTCTTCAAGTTTGCCACTTGATTTCATCTTAAACCTCATTTGTATCTTGACGATTACAAACTGCGTTCAAACCTTTCATGAATCTTGAAAACACCTCAATCTAGAGGATGAACCAACCGCACTTCATCTACAGGAGAAAAGATTGATGTATAGAGTTATGCACCTGAAAACACTCGGAACCTGAGTAAATGTTTAACATGTATCTGTGCTAGCTCCTTTGGCATTGTTATTACCGAAAATAACTTTGCAATCACTTTCCAAAGTAGCTCATTTTTTCACAGCTCCAGCAAATCAACATCGACTTTTCATTCGAAACAATCTTATTATAACTTTGATATATATGCGTGCTCTTTATTGTTACCAGGGAACCTTTCATATTCCACCATTTTACCACCAGCGTTTAATCATCTAAAAACACAATTCTCCTGACACCACCTCGAATTGATAACCGACGATTCAGATATGGCTGCATTAAATGCAGACGAAGCAGTAAAATTGTAGATGGCCTAAATGGCAAGAGGTTGATGATAAAGAATAGTATGTTGGAAAAGCTCAGAAAAGTTGGAACTGGAAAAAGGATTGAGCTAACCACGAAGGAGACCAAGGACTAATACAAGGACCATACCCTATATTCAAAGAATCCAGGTAATCCTGGATCCGTTGAAATCTTTAGAGAATATCTTGCTCCGAAGTCATGTTAAAATCTTGCGGAAAATTTTTCTTCATCAACCTTCGAACTTAGAAATTCCAAAATATCATCATAAATATCTTCAATATTTCTGAGGATATTTTCTTAAATATTCTCGTCCGAGATTATATACCTCTTCGTGCTTTCAGTATTCCATTATATTGGAAACTTCAGTAAAATCTAAGTATAAATTATGAATGAATTGTGGAGAAGTGTTGGGAATTGAAGCATGAGTTAGTATAATATAATGGCGCTTGGCCAACGTGATTATATTACAGTAAGTCATGCTGAGTTTCTAATGAAACGTGATGATGGTTCACAGTAGATCATACCAGCATCATGTATCATGTTACATAACTCTTTCATTCTGCTTAACTTCTAAACATATCAAGAAAATATATTCTTGATAGTTCTATCCTCAGAAATTCTGGTAATTTGACAAATCAAATCGTGCTATTACCTTTCCTTTCTATTTAATATATTTAATCATTCAAAACTCTATACTTACGAATTCTGGACCATTATTCGCTTGACTTGGAGCCGGGAAGAGAAAAAAACAAGAGCATGGAGCTCCAAAAAATAAAGGAAAATATAAAGTCGATCATAAACACAGGAATTACAAACCATGTATATCAATGTTTATCGCAACATAAAGATACGAGAGAATTATAAGTACTATAACCCCAAGAGCGAAGTAGAAGAATCAAATGTTTTCGATTTCGAAGATTTTCTATAAATCCCTTGAATTCCGGAATTCAACCCTGTTTACGTCAAAAGCTAAGGAAAATCTTATTTTCTTCAATTCACTCTTTTGCGATAGCTTCACTCGTATTCTTAGAATAATCGAATTATTTTATCATTATTATTCAATGATGATAAATCTCTAATTATCAACTCATATTGGTCATGAAAACATTCTTATTGTAAGCCATGACCACCTCACTCAAATTTCGGGACGAAATTTCTTTAACGGATAGGTATTGTGATGACCCGGGAATTTCCGACTAAATTTAAACTTAATCTTTATATGATTTTGACACGATAAGCAAAGTCTGTAAGGTTGAGTCTCAAAAAGTTTGAACTGTTTCATGTATACATTTACCCTTCGACTGCTCTCGACGATTCACGAACCACTATTTGTAAATAGATACATATATTTAAAAATATATGAATTTGAAATATAAATTAAAATATTATATGACGTAATTGTTAGAATTAATAATGTAAAATAAAATAATATATAATAACTATTATTTAGAATATAGCTATATATGTAAATAATGTATAATGAATATATATATATAGTTTTGAATTTATTTTGTAAGCAACAATAACGCTCAATTGTCATTTGATCAATAATAAGTAAATTAAAATCAAACTTATATCATTTTAAAATAAACGGTGATCCAAAAATGAGTTATATAAGTTATAGGCTTATTAAAAGTATATTTAGGATCTAATTATTTAATTTTAACACTTTTTATATTTTACTCATAAATAAGAGGGATAATTGATGTACTTTTTATTTATTAAATAAATGACTAAATTTTATACCATAATGATCTAAATAAATAAAGACATTTAATTTAGAAGTTTGGGATTTTTCTGAGACCTTTTTATCCGCCACTGATTTAACAACCGGGTACAATATAATATTTACAATTGTGTCGGCATACTATTGGTAATTATGCCAGTGATTTTAATTATTGAAGTGAAAGTGGCACCGCTCATTGTTTTAATCATTCACTCCTTCAATATAAAATTCATACATGCCTATTAGATATACACACATATATATCTCCTTGTTTCTTTTTGGCAAAACCACCACCATTTTATTTACCAATTCGTTGAACCATCACCATTGAGCTCCGCCACCCTACACCATACACATCACCGGTCACCACCAACGAGCCACCATAACTGACACCTTGATAACTACCATCAACTTTCATGATAATCGTTTTAGGGAACCCACGACCACCCTTCGATCACCTTCATCCACCAACACTCAACGATCATCACCCAAACCACCATTTCCACTCCATCATCGTAAGTCCAACCCACTCGCCACTTTTGTTCTGTTTAAAACACCACAATCATCACCACCACGATCTCCATCTCCAATACCGTGATGTACAACCCCTATCTTTCACCACTTTCGATCACTTTATGGTAATTGTAATAGTTTTCGAAAACCCATTTGTAGTTACGGTTGTCACTGTTACCGCACATTTCTATTTCTTTTCTATTTCTTGTTGAAGACAAACGATGAAGAAAAGGTTCGTGATTCACTGTTGTGTTTATCAAATGCACAATGTTGATGATAAACGAATGACGATGAAGGTTGAAAGAATCGATTAAGATGATACATAATATAACGAGATGATATGAAGAGGATGTTACAGTGTAACGATAAAGAATACCAAAAATTACGCGTTTTATGTAGATCTTAAACGATCCGTGTAATTCGTTGGCAATGTTATTATTATGGCTACTACTCATTGCATCATGTTTCTGTACGATGATAATAATGGAAAAACAAGATTTCATGAGGATGAAAATGATACAATCGATCATGGTGATGGTGACGTGATCATGATGATATGTATGATATGGAGACTCGATCAATCTGTTTTCTTGCTTCTATCTTCGAACAAGAATCACAAAGATGATGAGGGTTCTGTAAAAAAAAAAAAAAAACGATTATGATAATGAAGAAGATGAGGTGATGATGTACGAGTAAATCACTATGATAAACGAAGTTCGTTGATGATAACGATCTGAAATGATATTGATGATTAAGACGATGATGTAGGAATGATAAGGAATTTAAAACCGAATCCCTCCTATGTTATTTTTTTTTCCCTTCTTTCTTCGACTCCTGTCTGCTTCATGAATTACCAGAATACAAATTCAAGTGTTGATTGGGCCGTAATAATTTTCCTTATGCTACTGTAATTATATTTCGTTGGGCCATGGTAGTTTATTCAGTTGGGCCGAGATCAAATCACTTGTTGGGCCGTTTTTGTAGTTGGGTTAAGATGATCCAGATGACATGATTTATATTTAAGTAGAAGCTATTTTGATCAGCAAAAAACAGAAACATAGGAGTGGATTGATGTGGTTTTAGGTTAGTGGGAGGTTGCGGGTTCGAGCCCGGGCAGCGATAGTTTATTTTTGAAGCTTTTCCTTTAAGGTAGTATTTATATTTATTATTATCATCATCATTATTATTATTATATAAGTATTGTTATTATTATAGGAAATATTATTATCATTACCATTAATATTATTATCATTTTTACTATTAATATAAGTATTATGTTTATTATTATTGGTATTATTAAGATTATTAATACTAAATATTATTATTATTGTTATTATTAGATATTAATATTATTACCAGTAATATAATTATTATTATGAAGATAAAGGTATTAATGACGTTATTAAAGTTATAAGTATAAAAATAAAGATTTTATATACATAAATATACTTAAATTACATAACTTAACTATATTAAAAAAATCTCTTTATATATATAAAATGAAAATACATAAATAAATAATAAAACTTACAAAGTATTAATATAACAAATACATTACTAACAATAAATAGATTTATTCGATTACGAGTATATGTATTAATATATATACAAATGATATAGGTTTGTGAATCCGAGGCCAACCCTATACTTGTTCAATGTCGTCCTATGTATTTTTACTACAAAATACATTAGGTGAGTTCATTTGATTCCCTTTTACTCTTTACATTTTTGGGACTGAGAATACATGAGCTGTTTTTTATAACTGCTTTATTAAATGCATTTGAAATATATTTTGAACTGTGAATACATGAAATGCTTTTATAAATGTTTGACGAGATAGACACAAGCAAAACATTCCTCGAATGAATTATTATGCAGACAGAAGTTCTGTGGATTATTATTGAATTATGTGGACATGATAATTGCCACCATTGAATTATGTGGACATGGTAATTGCCACCATTGAATTATGTGAACATGATAATTGCCACCAATTGAAGTGAATGTTATGTATCGAGAGAACGATTTTATACACAGGTTATGTGTATGATATTTTTGTACACGAGATATGTGTATGGTTACTAAGATTTATGAAAATGTATTTCGTACACGAGAAAGGTGTACTGTATTTAAAAGACATCGCATGTACATTACAGGTGGGTATAGGATTCGGGCCCATTTGTACCATGCAGAATTTAAATCTTGTGGTCTATCAAAATGATGAATTTTATTGTTTAATGATAAACTTATGAACTCACCAACCTTTTGGTTGACACTTTAAAGCATGTTTATTCTCAGGTATGAAAGAAATCTTCCGCTGTGCATTTGCTCACTTTAGAGAGATTACTTGGAGTCGTTCAAGGCATATTTAGGTCAGTACCTCGCCATGGGACCAGATGTTGATGACTTCGTCCAGATGGATTAGGATGTGTCATCACAGATTTATTAGTCATAGAAGATACACCGGGTTTAAGTATTTTCAATGTACTGCAAGAGGTTTTGAAATAAGTTGAGTCAGTGATTAAATATGTAAGAGGACAAGGATACGATAGTGGGTCAAACATGAAAAGAAAACATTCAAGTGTACAGAAAATATTACTTGATATAAACCCTAGATCTTTTTGAACAAACAATAGAAGAATCACAAGATATAATCCTTCAATCACAGAAGGATAAAACCTCTAATCACAAGAGGTTATTTAAACCAATCAAAGAAATTGAATGATTCGGTTTACATAATTACACAATGATTCACTCTTTAACAAGATCAATACAGTTTGATCTTATTATAACTCACAAATTGAATCAAACAGCAAACCCTAATTTGAGAGAGAAATCGCCCAAAATTACAGAAATACGTAACTGAATGAATAAATTATAAAAAAAATAAATTATATATAGATAAATTAATTTGCAGAAAAGCCCTTCAAGTCTTCATTCCTAGTACATCCATCTTTTGTTTTTTACAGTTCAGCCACACAACTTCAGTTCCAGAAATGACAACTTTAGCCTCTGCACATTCTTAACCCAGAAATAAATACAAAATAACAAAATAAAGAACAAATGTTTAGATTACTTTATATAATTCAATATCCCCCCTTAATCTAAACATTTCAAAATATATTGAGAAGTGCAAGTTGATCACACAACATATTATGTTGCGTCCCATTCAACCCTTTAGTAAATATATCAGATACATTCTCCGAAGAAGAAATCAAGTGAGTTTCCAAAATTCCTGAACTAATTTTTTCTTTAACAAAATGCAAATCAACTTCAAAATGTTTAGTTCTTTCATTAAACACAGGATTTTTAGCAATTTGTAAAGCTGACTTACTATCACAAAGAATTTTAACACGTAAATCAACTTTAACTTCTAAATCTTTTAAAACTTTTAAAATCTAAATTATTTCACATGAAATAGAAGCAAGTGCTCTGTATTCAGCCTCTGCTGAAGACCTTGAAACAGTTGACTGCTTTTTACTTTTCCAAGATACTAAATTACCACCAAAGTAGATGCAAAAACCAATAACAGATTTTCTTAACATATTACTTTTTGCATAATCTGAGTCAACAAATCCAGATAATGTTAAATCACTAAACTTCTTAATAGTATGGTGATCCTTTCAAATATCTTAAAACTCTTAAAGCAGCCTTCGTGTGAGAATTCAAAGGAGCATGCATATATTGACTCAAACAATGCACATAATAAGCTATATCAGGTCTAGTTAAAGTTATATAGATCAATTTACCAACTAACTTCTGATATTCACTTATATTTTCAAGTAAGAAATCTGAGCCAGAAAAATCATCTTTATTAGAAAAAACAACACCGGATTCTAAAGGAGTCACAGCAGGTTTACTAGCAAGTACACCAAATTCAGCTAAAACCTCTAAACAGTATTTTCTTTGACAAAGAACAAAAAAAATCATCATTTTCAACAAGTTCTAAACCAAGAAAATATTTAAGTTTACCTAAATCTTTAATTTTAAACTTAGATTTAAGAAAAACTTTACATTCCTCAGCAATAGCTTCAGAACTTCCAGTAATGATAATATCATCAACATAAACAAGCAAATACACACAGTTAATACCATCAGTCTTAACAAATAAGGAATAGTCATTTACACTTTGTTTAAATCCATATTCAAACATAACATCACAAAATTTTTCATTCCATTTTCTAAGAGCTTGTTTAAGACCATACAAAGATTTAACAAGTTTGCACACTCTAGTATCATTTTTATCAAAAAAAAAACCTTCAGGCAAAGTCATATAAACATCTTCAGTCAAATCACCATAAAGAAAAGCATTATTAATGTCAATTTGATATAATGACCAGTTATTTTTACAAGCAATAGATAAGATAAGTCTAACAGTAACCATCTTAACAACAGGAGAAAAAGTTTCATCAAAGTCAATTTCTTCTCTTTGATTAAAACCTTTAGCTACTAACCTAGCTTTTTATCTATCTATTTCACCAGTTGACTTGTACTTGATTCTATATACCCATTTAGAACCAATAGGCTTTCTATCTTTAGGTAACTTAGTTAATATCCAAGTATTATTTCTATTTAAAGCCTCCATTTCATCATTCATGGCATTAACCCAGTTTTGATCTATACAAGCCTATTTGAATGACTTTGGTTCATGTCCTTTAGTTAAACTTGTTACAAAACAGTAATTTTTAGACCCTAGTTTAGAATAGTTCAAGTAATCATTGATACTGTACTTAACATTATTGTTAAGCACATAATCTTTAAATTTAACAGGAATTTTTGTTTCTCTACTTGACCTTCTTAACTGATGTGTACAGTTAAAACATTATCAGTTAAATTGCCCTCAGGGACAGTTTGTATCTCAATACTTTCATCATTAGATGTTGCAGGTACACCATCACTTTGTGACTCAATTGAGCCATAAAGTAAGGCATGATTGCCATCATCCTTAGTACTGCCTCTCCCTTCATCATTGGGACTTTCAGACTCAGTTGACTCAATAACACTTAATTTTGTTTTTTGGTTTAGATTAAAAGAAGAATCTTCAAAACAATCAAAGAAATTTTGATAATTAACATTTTCTTTTGCAAAATCAGTTTTAAAAACAGAATCTAGTTTGAAAGGAAAAATGTTTTCATAAAATTTTACATTCCTTGAAAAAATAAAAGTTTTGTCATCTAAACAGAATAACTTGTAACCTTTTTGAAAATTAGAATACCCAATGAAAACACATTTTAAAGCTCTACTGGAAAACTTGTCATGATTAATTAAAATAGTAGCAAAACAAAGACAACCAAAAATTCTTAAATGAGAGAGATTAGGACATTTTTCATAAATCAATTCATAGGGACACTTGCCATACAAAACAGAAATAGAAGAAGGAAGCCTGTTAATCAAATAAGTAGCAGTTAGAATGCATTCAGACCACAAATACATAGGTAATCCCCCCTGAAACATAAGGGACCTAGCCACATTAAGAAGATGCCTATGTTTCCTTTCAGCTATGCCATTCTGTTGTGGGGTATAAGTACATGTAGTTTGATGTATAATACCTTTATCTTTAACAAAACTACTCATTTTATTGTTTAAAAATTCTGTTCCATTATCACTTCTTATAACTTTGACAGTTTTACCAAATTGATTTAAAATTAAATTGTAAAACATTTCAAAACAGCTAAATACTTCTTCTTTGGTTTTTAACAAATAAGTCCAGACAGCCCTAGAAAAATCATCAACAACAGTTAGAAAATATCTAAATCCCTCTTTACTTTTAACTTTATAAGGATCCCATGTGTCAAGATGTATTAAGTCACCTAAACTTTTTGTTTTATGATCACTTAATGGAAAAGGATCTCTTGTTTGTTTAGCTTTATGACAAGTTTCACAAGGTTCAACATTGTTATTAATTTTATTAAAACCAAGTTTATCACTTAATTCATTCAAAGCTTGATATGCACGATGTCCAAGTCTTTCATGCCACAGTTTACTTTTAGACAAATTTGAATAAATCATGTTAGACTTAAATATCTTACCATTGAAATTATCATCAAAGAAGTAAAGACCATCAAATTCACTACCAGTCTCCATCAGTCTTTTTTGAATTAAATCCTGAATATAACCTTTATTTGCATCGAAACTAACAACAAGATTGCTATCTTTAATCATTTTATTCACAGACAGGAAACTAACACAGTATTGAGGAATGACTAAAACATCATACAGTTCAATATTATCATACAGTCTTAAATTTTCCATTTGTAAAATTTTAGCAACAGTACCATTAGGATGATTGACAGTTAAATTTAAATCTGAAACATCAATAACTTTGTTTAAATTTTGAGAATTTGAAACCATATGTTGGTTTGCACCAGAGTCAATAATCCAACCTTTTGAATCATTTTGAAAAATATTTGAACAGAAAAATTTATCAAACTGTGAATTAAAAAACACATTATTGTTTTGAATACTACCTGACATGTTTGACTCCACTTGATTGTAAACAGGTTTCTCATTAACAAGATTAAGAATCTTCATAATCTGATCACTAGTCAATTGAACATTAGTAGCACAAGAATCATGTTTTTCAGTAACACAATTACTACTATTAAACCTAGGAGCACCTTGATTGAAAGGTTTTTTAATATAACCAGGTGGATATCCAATTAGTTCATAACATCTTTCAATAGTATGACCAAGCATGTTGCAGTTTGTGCATTTCAAAGGTAGATTTTTGTATTTTTTTTCTTGTTATTAGTAAAATTATTATTACCATTAACAAAATTAGTTGTTTTAGAATTAAAAGCAGATGAGTGCATCTTATTGACATTAGAACTAGAAGCAGAATGCAATCTATGAGACTCACCCCTAGAAATAATTGAAAAAGCAGTTTTTAACAGATGGAATAGGATCAGAAGTAAGAATTTGACTTCTAATAGGCACATAAACATCATCAAGACCCATTAAAAACTGCATAAGTTTCAGAATTTAACAATGTTTTTGGAAAGATTTATTAGCAGACACAATATCATCAATTTTAACCATATCATCAAATTGTCTCCACATAGCATTCAACTTATGATAATAGTCAGATAATGATTGACCAGATTGACTACATGAATTAATTTTCTGATATAGATTAAAGGTAACAGATGCATCTCTCTTATCATAAGTTTCTTTTAACTCATTCCAAATAGATTCAGCTATTTTTGAAAAAATTTGACCATTGTAAACATCTAGTTAGGGTAGAATCCATGTAAGAACAACAGAGTTACATCTATCCCATTGACCTAATAACACTTCATCATCCTCATATTCATACCTGACACATGTACCATCAATAAAACTAAGTTTATTTTTTGTTTGTAAAGCAAGTTTCATAGCACAAGACCAAACATTATAATTTTCAGTTCCTTTTAACTTTTGTGTAATTAAAGAAGCACCAGATGTATCACTAGGATGTAAATACAGAGGATCATTAAATTCAAGCTTACTAATCTTAGTAATACTACCAGAACTAACAGAACTATCATTAGACATGATTGCAGTAACAAGAAGATAACAAATAAGATCAAGATAGCACAAACAGATAACAAATAATGAATCAAGATTCAATAAACTCAAACAAAACAATATAGCAAGAAAGTTAAACAAATAGCACATAATAACCGCAACAAATCCACGGTTCAGACACCTGTAAGGAAAGAAAACAAACCACAATCGACTGGTTACTAACCAGGCAACCTGTAGAGATGATTTACAGAATAAATGGTCAAGATTAGGGATGGCATCAGGTCGGGTTTGGGTCGGGTTTAGGTAATCCCAGACCCGAACCCGATTAAGAAATCCCGCCCCAAACCCGACCCGAAACCCGTCGGGTCCCCATTTACTTACATACTATCGGGTTTCGGATTTCCCTACAGGTAAACGGGTATACCCGATTAGTCATTTTGTATCTATTTTTCAATAAGTTACCAAATCAAAATATCGAAAAATAACTTAAAAACTTTACGTTTAAAGTATTATAAAATATCACATACAAAAACTAGATTGAAAAGTTTCTAAAATACTCAAATACACAAAGTATATAAAATATCACATCTCGAAAACTTGTTGTATATAATTATATTGAATAAAATTATACTCGTTTTCAAAACAAATAAGAGAAATCTTTCTACATTAACAATATAATACTAATACTAAAATTTTACATAAAAATTATTATTAAAATTCCTCGGGCCGGGTATATGGGTATGCGGGTCGGGTATACGGGTCGGGTAAACGAGTTTGTATCCAAAACCATACCCGAACCCAAACCCGGATATTTTTTTGTAACCATCCCCATACCCGGCCCATGACCCAATGGACTCGGGTCAGACCCGGCCCAATTATAACGGGCTTCGGGTTTCCCCATCCGGTAAGGGTCATTTTGCCATCCCTAGTCAAGATCAATCTACCTTGATCAGGTTTTCATAGATCTCAAAGGATCTAGATCAAGAGTTGGGCGTAGAGATCTAGTTAGGGTAGAAAATGCACGAATAAACACGAGACTCCCCTTTGAAGACAAGAAAGCAGCGGAAGAACAAAGACGAACAAACCCTAATTTTTTAAAATTAGGGTTTTGAACCAAACAGCTTCAGATTAACAAAATCAACCCAATAAAAGAATCCACAAGCTGTTGTCGAACCCAAATACAGCAATAATAGTCACACTTTCAACCAATCTTGAAAGAATCAATCGAAGAACAGAAACCCTAATTTCCAGATCTGAAAATTAGTTATCAATTAATCAATAGATCGAACGAAATCAACCTTGTCGCTCTGATACCATGAACAAACAATAGAAGAATCACAAGATATAATCCTTCAATCACAGAAGGATAAAACCTCTAATCACAAGAGGTTATTCAAACCAATCAAAGAAAATGAATGATTCAGTTTACATAATTACACAATGATTCACTCTTTAACAAGATCAATACAGTTTGATCTTGTTATAACTCACAAATTGAATCAAACAGTAAACCCTAATTTGAGAGAGAAATCGCCCAAAATTACAGAAATATGAAACTGAATGAATAAATTATAAAAGAAAATAAATTATATATAGATAAATTAAATTGCAGAAAAGCCCTTCAAGTCCTCATTCCTAGTGTGACGACCCAGAAATTTCCGACCAAATTTAAACTTAATTTAATATGATTTCGACACGATAAGCAAAGTCTGTAATGTTGAGTCTCAAAATTTTTGGAATTTGTTTACATGGATGCATATGACCTTTGACTATTCCCGACGATTTACGAACATCGGTGTGTAAATATATATGTAAATATATATGAATTTTAATATATATATATATATATATATATATATATATATATATATATATATATATATATATATATATAATTAATAAATATTAAAGATTTAATAAATTATATAATTAATAGATATTATATAATGGATGGTAATTTACTAAATTTAATTATAAGTTTGAATATAAATGTTATATTAATATTATTATCATTAACAATATTTTATTAAGTAATATTATTAATAATATTATTAATAATATTATTAAATAGATTGTTATTATTATTACTAGTATATATATATATATTGTAATTAAATATTAAATATATGTTATTATATACATATTATATAATTGTTAAATATTACATAATTAGTAAATTGTAATATTAATATGTTAAGTATAATTACAAATTAGAAATATAAGTGTTATACTAAAATTATTATTACTTTCATTGATCTTATTAATATGAATATTAATATTAAAATCAGTATTAGTTATATTATTATTTTCAGTATATAATATATAGATATGAAATTTGATGCATATAACTTATTATATCTTAATTATTATTTGTATAATTATCAGATATAATTATCACCTTTATCATTAAAAGAAATTATTATTTTCATTAATAATATTATTATTATCGTTATTTATTTTTAATATTTGTATCATCATTATTAATATAATAACTAGTACTATTAGTATTATTGATATTATTATCATTATTATTATTTTTATGATTATTATTAGTATTTTATTTATTATATGATTATAATTATTAATTCAATATATATTTATATTATTTATATAAAAACCGTATATATAGGATTGGAAAGATCAGAAGTTGTTAAACGTTATTATCGTCCTGTGTTAAATTGATTCTTTAGTACAAATTAATCGTACCAGTTGTTAAAGATCACCATCGACTTTTATATCTTATTTGTTATTTCTCCTTATCGAATTATTCTTGTCTCAAATTTGTTAACTGTCCAAATCAATTCCATTACATAACAAATCAATCGTATCATACTTAACAGTTTCAATTATTTGATTATAACTTATATATAATGTCAATCGCTACTGCAAATATGAAAGGAAAACAGAAAAATGAGGTCGACCTCTGTTTTAAACTGAAATAACCAAAAGATCGATTTCGAATGATTTTTCAAAAAGTATTAATGCAGTTCTGTTAGGAATCCCATATGAAAACTATATGCAAAGTTTCAAAACCTAATTTCTAATATCGAGTTCCAATTTTCGAGTCAAACGTAATTTTCAAAAAGTCAAACTTTGTGTTCATCACAAAATTCGTTTTTGTTTTGACGTTTATGTTGAAATTGAGAGTTCACAAAGTTTCTAGGAACGATTTACAACCAAATTCATGTTGTAACAATCATCTAAAACGATCTATATTTCAAAATCAATTTCCAATTTGTTCTTCGTTATTTTTTTACTGTTACAGCTCTTTTGCTTATTTTTATTTCTGTTAATGCAGATTAAAACCCATTGAATCGTTTTTGTTTAGGTTGTGAATCCAAAAATCATATACAATGTTTAATTAATGTGGTAAATACCTCTGATCGACTTAGTTCATGAAGAAAAAGTTAGAACAGTTAAAGAAATGGGTTAATTAAAATTCGTTTGGGTTATAATTCAGATAAACTGAGGTGGTCGAAGGGTTTAGGGTGTTTTCGGGTATACGAGAGGTCATGGGTTCGAGCCCGGGCAGCGGCTATATTTTTTTAAGCTGTTTCTACAAAGGTTGTGATCTTTTATTATTATTATTATTATTATTATTATTATTATTATTATAATTATTATTATTATTATTATTATTATTATTATTATTATTATTATTATTATTATTATTATTATTGTTGTTGTTGTTGTTGTTATTAATATTACTAATTATTATTACTATTATTGTTATTGTTATCATTGTTAGTATTATTATTATTATTATTATTATTATTATTAAATATTATAGATAATATTATTATCATGATCAACATTATTTTTATTAATTATTGTTATTATTACTAATAATTACAATCATTATCATTATTAGTGTTATCAATAAATATTATTATTATTATCGTTATTATAAATTTATTAAGATTACTATTAATATAAGTATTACTAATATTATTATGATTAAAATTACAAATTGATGTTATAGAAACCTTAGTCACTAGTTTAGAAATTAAACGCGAAGATTATGATTATTATTATTAATATAAAATTTTAACGATATTGTTAAGATTATAATTATGGAAATCTTGAATATAAATATTACTATGGAACTGATTAAGTTAAAATTTTAATTAGATTATGATTTAAAGAAATTTTTAGAATTATTATAATTATTGATATCATTGTTATTATAATACAACATAGTATTAAAATCATTATCAAAATTATTATTATTTTTTATTAACCTTATTATAACTTTTATCATTATTATATAGTATCATTAACATTTCTAATATTAGTAATGTCATAATTATTAGTAATATCATAATTAGTAATTCTATCATTATTATTATCACTATTGGAATTATTAATATTAATATTTTATCAGTAATATTAAGTATTATCAACATTATCATTTTTACCATTACAAATATTATCTTAGTATAATTATAATTACTATTTCCAGCAAACAAATGATAATCATATAAAAGCATATTTAACTTGACTATATTAATATTTTCATTTAAAATGAATACATTTAATTAAATAATAAAAGATATAGGTTCGTGAATCCGAGGCCAACCTTGCACTTGTTCAGTGCCGTCATATGCATTATTGCTACGAAATACAGTTTGTGAGTTCATTTGATTCCCTTTTACTCTTTACATTTTTAGGACTGAGAATACATGCACTGTTTTTATAACTGTTTTACTAAATGCTTTGAGATATATTTTTGAACTGAGAATACATGAACTGCTTTTATAAACGTTTGACGAAATAGACACAAATATTCAAAACTACATTCTATGATAGAATTATTTGGATTCAGAGGTTCGATTTCTATAAAGATTGTATTATCGACCATCGGCGAGATGATTTTGTAATTGCACGCACGCATTAGCTCCCGAAATGGTTCGATTTAGTAGTTAGTAACGGTGAGATGATTTTGTCATTGTACGTACGCATTAGCTCCCGTTTTAGCTACCATCGGCGAGATGATTTTGCATTGCACGCACGCATTAGCTCCCGATGTATTGTATTGTATTGTATTCGACTTTGTAGTTAGTAACGGAGAGATGATTTTGTCATTGCACGCACGCATTAGCTCCCGTTTTAGCTACCCTCGGAGAGATGATTTTGCATTGCACACACGCATTAGCTCCCGTTGTAAAAATTATAGTGTATTAACTTCCACGGTGAGATGATTTTGCATTGCACGCACGCATTAGCTACCGTTGGTGAGTTGTTTGAAAGGTTCCGGTGTTCTTAATATGAATGATTTTATAGCAGGAGTAGACCTGCACAGATGGTTTTCTAAATATGAGTATCTTGTGGTCTATTATATTATTGGAAATGATTATTTACGATAAACTAATGAACTCACCAACCTTTTGGTTGACACTTCAAAGCATGTTTATTCTCAGGTATTAAAGAAATCTTTCGCTGTGCATTAGCTCATTTTAAGGATATTACTTGGAGTCATTCATGGCATATTTCGAAAACGGAGAAGTGGTGGAACGTGCGGAACCACATATTGGATCACTCCAGTACGGCACGAAGCCGCTGATGCCGAGTCGGCTCCTATGCCGCTAATTTCCAAAGGGATCAAGGAAGGTTATTGTACCCGCCAAAGGAAGTTGCGAATAGGCTAATTCCTTCTATCAACAATGCCTTGGAATGAAAAAGAGCCCAGTCTTTCTCTGCCGTCAACTAACTAAGGGATTCCATTTAGGGCGAGGATGTTGCATTCGAGTCTTTGAGTTTATCAAGATTATTTTTAAGTCAATTTATAGTTGGATGTATTATGAAATGGTATGCATGCCGTCAACCTTCGATGTAAAGAAAGTTTGTCTTTTAAAAATGAATGCAATGTTTGTAAAATGTATCATATAGAGGTCAAGTACCTCGCGATGTAACTAAATGTAATGTATTCGTCCAGATGGATTAGGACGGATCATTAAACCTAGTACATCCATCTTTTGTTTTTTACAGTTCAGCCACACAACTTCAGTTCCAGAAATGACAACTTTAGCTCCTGCACATCCTTAATCCAGAAATAAATACAAAATAACAAAATAAAGAACAAATGTTTAGATTATTTTATATAATTCAATACTTTTAATATGTCATGTCTTTGTCATTGGCTAAATTTAGTTGTATGTGATATGGCAAATTTTTGTCATAAAACAAAAGGTTTTATTTTTTGGAACTTTTCAAACAATATATAATGCCTTTTCTAATTCTACAAAACGGAAGAGTGTTTAACTTAAATATATTGATGATTTGACTTTAACATCATTGTCTGCTACTCGTCGGGAAAGTCATGCAGAAAGTGTAAAAGCTATAATAACTCAAATTTCACAAATAAAAGAAACTTTAATACAATTATCTGAAGTATGTGAATATGGAAAAGTGTGTAAAGATGTGAAATGATTGATGGATGATGAATTTTCAAGCTTTGAATTAGTTATAAATTTGGTTTTTAGTATGAGATTATATTTAAAATAAATTTAGTTAGTACAAAATTACAATCGAAAAATATGTATCTTGATGTTGCAATTAAAAATTTGGATGTATTAGTTACTTTTTTTTTATATAATTATAGAAAACTTGTTTTCATAAAGCTATTATTGAAGCTAAAAAATTGCAGAGACCGTTGATGTTGAACCTGAAATTCCTGTTAGACGTGTTTCTTGTAAAAAAACAATTTTGATGAGATTCCAAATACCGAAAGAGAACAACAATCTGCTAATGAAATTCTATAACTGATTACTTTCTTGTTTGAGTTGATATGGCTCTTTAATAATTAAAGGCTAGATTTGAACAAATGAATTAGTTTGGATCCATTTTTAGTTTCATGTTTGATGCATCAAAGTTATATTATATAGATGATGACCTCTTGAAAACGAGTTCTTTGAATCTTGAAATTGCTTTGACATATATAAAGATTCAGATATTGATGGAAAAGACTTGTTTATGGAGATCTAATCTTTGCAGTATGTTTCCGAAAGTAGCATACGAGGGAGAAAGACCGTGGACATCACTTGAGGTTATGGAGTTTACAAAGAAGATGAATATCTTTCCAAATATCTTTTCAAATGTTTTAACTGCATACAATTTTGTAAAATGTACCAGTCACTGTAGCATCACCAGAACGGAGGTATTTTAAAACTGAAGTTATAAAAGTTTTATTTACGAAGTACAATGAATCAAGGACGGTTAAACGGATTAGCAAATTATTGAAAGTAGATTTCTATCTAATGTAGATTATGATAAATGATTGAAGTTTTTGCATCAACAAATGTATGCAGACATCATTTTAGGTGATCAGTATGTTGTAACATGTATAATTGAATTGTATTTGTTCAATAAAAATCGGCGTGGGTACAAACCGTCTAGCTTGACTAGGTTTGAAACCTTATAATTTTTGTGTCGTGTTATTAAATTTTCTGACGGGGTCGAGGGGCATATTTTCGAGATTGGCGCACTGGACAGTGGAGATTAGCACTTCAAATTGAGTGTTCTCGTTTTCAATATTAAGTTTCAACCAATTAATCAATTATAAAAATCAAATATGAAAATGATACGGAGTATTCGATTATTAGATAACAATGTACTAATGTAGTTATAATTATCATTCTTTAGTTTATGTATGTTTTTAAGTAGATACTTTCGTTACAATGGTAGGACTTTACAACCACAGTAAAACTCAAATTTTATGACTACAATGAGTTTTTTAAGCGATAAACTAATTGAAATTTAAAATTAAGATAACTGTGATAATACTACTATGCTTAAAAAAATTTATCATCCACTACTTTATTGTTTGGTTATTAAGACTCTTTCCTAAGACAACGATAATGCATATACAAGATCAGACAAATAGATTAGTTTGACTTTGTGTTTGACCTTGTAAATTTTTTAACAAAAATGTTCTCACCAAAAAATGACTTTGTGTTGCACTATTTTTTGTGATGTTACTTAAATACAAACACGAGTTCCACTTTTGTTTTATAAACTAGGGCAAATGGCATGAAGAGTTAAACTAAGTTATCTAGTTTGACAATAAAAGTAATCTTCAATTTGCTCAAGTTTGAAAATGATTACGATTTTTTAATTTGCCCGAAAGGATAACATCGTCAAATTGTCAAATTCATTAACGATCGTTAGTTAAAAATACACAGTTAGTCCTTGAAGTTTGTTAAAAAATGACACCAAACGTCCTCTTTATCATCTTCATTATCAACTCCATTATCATCAATCACATTCATCCTTTATGCCTAAAAAAGAAACCCTAACTTGTTCATCATAAATTAACAATAATCAAAATAAAAAGGTAGTAATGAATTAAAACGCCCTTTTCAACTTTTCTTTTGTTGCTAAGAGCTCGTTTTGTGAGTGAAGTGTATCATAAATGCACAGAAGTCAAACTCGTTCCAATAACAATATCACCTGCATCGATTTTCTGTAGTGACGAGCAGATGTCCTTCCCGTTATAAAAAGACAAATTCAGAAGTTTAAGAACCAGAGATACACATTCTTCATGCCAAGCACTTAATTTTAATAATCTAGATTCCTAATATATTTGTGTAACTGATTAGAACGGTATCCGACATCGACGTTGTTTTCTGATCTGGATCTTAATCGATTCCGGCAATAACATCGTTTTACAATATGGATCTTGTACAACCGAGTAGCATGTTTTCAATTTCAAATTTCGTTGCCGTGGAATCTGTTATGATCTTTCTGAATTGATAACTTGAATCGAGGAGACCCGAGACTAATCCTGAATTCTTTAAGAATCGAGGGGATAGCCCGACGTAGCCATAAGCATAAGTGTAGAACTCGCTCCCAAAAGCTAGTTTGAAGGAGGAGGGGACATCCAAACTTATAAGCCATCACCAAATCTCATACTTAGGCAATGTGGGGTCATAACAGAATCGTTGCCTGCGTAACACTTCTGGCTATTCTTCATCGTTGAATGTCAATTTTAGGGTTTTCATATGTATTATTTAATTGGAGGGTTTTTGTGGGGAAGAAGATGATAATGTGATTTCTTACATTTTTAACCCATAGAGTGCAAATACTTGTGTAAGTGGTTGTTTGTGAGCATTTAGCGGAATTTGACTAACAATCGTTAATGAATTTAACGATATTACCTCCGATTTTAAAATTTTTGAATTCGTAGTCATTTTCTGTGTCAAATTAAAAATCTAATTCCTTTTCAGGCTTAAACAAATTAAGGGTTATCTTTATTGTTAAATTGGATATCTTAAGTTTATGTTTCGGGTCATTTGCACTATAAACTATAACTTCATAATATACTCTAAACTTTACCAATTACATGCCATCTACATATAAAAAGAAGGGCTTTTTTTTTCAATGTAGAAAATGCATCTCATAGTTATTATTGTGCAAAACGAGGAAGGTGAAATGCAGATTTTATAACAAAAAACACTTGCAGAATATCTTTGAGAAATCTCTAAGCTTTTGCTAGAGAAAAGATTTTCTTTTAACAAATAGAAGCTTTAACAAATTCTTCTGTCCAAAAGATCTTGTTGAAGATGCTTTAAAGATTTTAACTCAAGTACTTTTTTAGAAGGCAAATGCACAACATGATTTTTACACGAATATATGTGTAATGTCCACAAGGACTTGAACTCATGATCTCAGGGTCAAAGAGGCACCTCGATACCGCTACGTAAATGAGAATAATTGTCGTCTATTGACTTGAACAAATACATTGAGAAAGAAACAACAAACAATAAATTAACTTCCTATGTACAAAAGGAGGCAATCAAGTTTATAAAATTTTGAAATTGGTCCTTTTTGCAGTTTGACTTTTCTTCAAGATTCATTAGTAGCAATTGAAATTTCTAGAAAATGGTGTTAGGCATCTGCTTGAGGTGTGTGCATGCAGCAAAACCAGTTCATCTGCAATACCATACAACTTCAATCATCAGTATACATGTTAACTGCCTTTTGTTAATCACATCGTTAGCTGTAAATTTGTACTTGCATAATTCTTCGTAGTTAAATCAAGAGTCATGGGTTAAACAGGAATTAAGGTTTGTATGACACGGGTACAAGTATTGATGTATTATTTTTGAACCTTAACTACAGTCTTAAGGGTTGTCGTTATCATTCTACAAATTATTGTGGAGATCCATGATCATATTATACATGTAACACAAAGTTTATTCCATAATACTAAATATTTTGTACGGAGTATTAAAAAGTACTTACTGGAGATTGAGGGTGCTTAAGTGAAGCAGTAGTAGTATTTTTAAAACCATCAGAAACAGGTGTCGGATCCGGATTGGTTGATGGTGAGTCAGTTATGTTGCCACCTGTTTTCTTCTCATCTCTAGCTTTGTTAAATATAACTGTAAAACCATCTCCTGAACTTGGATCATTTACATCCCAATCTCCAAACTTTGGCAATGGCCCACCTTTCTCCACACCCTAATTACCATTATCATCAGCAGAATATAACTGATTATAACATTTTCAATTCCTCAAATACTAGTTATGAATGGAAAAACAAACTGTAACAAAAGAAAAGAGTAAAAAATGGTTAATTTGAGATTTGATTCGTACCGCCATTTCTTGTTGATGACTTAGATGGTGCTTTTCTTCTTCTTCAGGGGTTGTTACTAGTGGAATTTGTTTAGTGTTTGAAATATGCTGTACATGTGTTGCCACTATATATATATAGATATCCTCTTAACTCTGCAGGTCCTTTTTTGTATTTTACTACTATTAAATCCTTTAATTTAGAGTCAACATGTTAGTTACGGGTTCATGTGTCACTTGAAACAATAAGTTATTAGTATTCATGACAATTATATATAATATGCGTATTTGTATTAGATTGTAAGTTTGGTGCTATAGAAAAGGTTCCTTTATTTCCGGTATACACAATTAATTTTTTTAGAACGGCAAACACAGATACCTCGTACCATGAATAGTTCACCATAGGACTCGAACATCAACCTCAATGTTGATGAGTTACTCGATACCGTAGGACAAAGGCCCTCTGATTATACACGACTCATTTGATTTAAAAAGGGGGCTGTGTTAATACAAAACCATCACAGTATCACACTACCAGGTTTATTGACCTTATACTTCGTAAATTATTTTCAGCTAATAAAGCTTAGATTGTACGAGTAGAATATATGGTGATCAATCCATAACAAAGGCTTATGGGCTAGCGGTATCAAGAAAACTTATCAACTTTGAAGTTGTGAGTTCAAGTCGCGTCGTGAACAAAAAGAGTGTATGTTTGCATTTAAAAAAAAAAAATGATCAGTACATTGAATTTATAGATATTTTTAAAAACCATTATATTAATTTTAAAGTATACTGTTAATTTCGGATAAAAATAAGTCAACTTAGCAGACATCCTATATTTAGATTGGTTTTTAAGATAGTTTTGTAATTATAAATTTCACAGAACATGTTAAAAGAATGCTACAGTACTAACCAAACACATGATATAATATTAAAAGAGAAATGGACGGTGAAAGCGGTGTGGACACACACATGGGAGAACCTACAAAGAAATCATGGAGTAAGTGGATCATATTCCGTTAAAAGGATCTGAAACAGTTATTATAATTCAATTAAATCTTAATATATATATTTAAGTAAATAAATTGGTCTTCTCTAAATAATTTGAACATGAACAATCTGAGTCGTTTAACCTGACGGTTAACCATTGAGGTATTGCCTGAGTTGTATACGAGGGAGCGACCTGTTTATTCTCAACGAGTAGGTGCAGGTTCAATTCAAAAGGCCGGGATCTTTTTGGTGTTGCCAGCAATTAGCTTCTTGAAGAGGGTTTTCCCAACCTTCAACCGTACTGCCAGGGTTGTTGCGATTTGAGTTTCCTCCAAACGTGTGTGTAAGCTGCATATGATCGCTAATGGTGTATCCTAGGAGATACACGCATAAAAACATCATTTCATACAGAAAAATCAGTCATAGAGCACAAAAGATAACAAAATCTAGCGGCATTCAGTGTTTGCCGTCCAGCGCATAGCAGGCCGTCCAGCGTCAAGCGTAAGCCCTGCAGGCAGCCTCTATGCATAAGCCCTTTAACTCAGCGCGTGAACGGCACGCAGCCAAGTCAGCACACGCCACCGACATTCCGGATACTTCACGTAACAGAGCCATTCAGTGATTGACACGTGTATCCCGTGAAATTCGGACATTCTACATCTATAAATAGACCCCCTGGGTCACCACATTTCATCATCATAATTCTGAACTTTAGTCAGAGAGAAGTACACTTTCTCTCTCATACAGTTCTTTCTCACTCTAAACATATATTAGCCGCTTAGCAGTAACGCGCTATACGGATCAACTTCAGATTGATCCTCAGATTGATTGAGGCCACCCCACGGATCATCTATCCGTGTTCCGGGTCCGCAGAGATAATTTTTCGAGGGCAAACAACAATCAACATTATACGCCACACGCTAAGCAGTTATTCTCTGTACTAGTACCTTACAGCCGCTATACGGAAAATCGTACTAACAGATGGCGCCACCCGTCTCAAAGACCACCAAAACCACCAAGAGCACGAAGGCAACTGAAACAACCTCATCGAAAACAACACTTTAGCCAGTCAATGAAAACCTCATTGAAAACATACCAGTTGATCAGTTAACTCTTGAAGAGACTTCTGTTGAAGAAGAAGATCATTTGAACACTGACACAGCAGATGGTCAAGTTCATGAAACCATACCACGATTGAGAAAACCATTAATGGGAGGTTCCAACACAGGAATGTGAAAGGCTAGGCGAGGAACACATAATGTCTCTTTCAAGAAGACTTCTGATGTAAACGCTAGGCATAACAGCAAAGGAAAGTCAATTTCCAAATCACAATTGTTCAAGCTATTCAATCAGCTAAATGCCTTAGTTGATGATACGGACAATCAACACAGTGATGAAGGTTTTTTGGACAATGATTGGAATTTTGAAGAAGAAGGTGAACAGTTCTTTATGACTGAAGAAATGGCAAGCAAGTTATTGGATGAAATTTTAACTAAAACAGCGCCATCACGATTTAAGCAAAAGTTAGCACAACCAACCATCCGTGCAACAGCTGTGGATAATTTGTTTGCTTTGATTACTGGTGATGAAGCTATCAAACCACCAGCAATGGCAGAATCAACACAGTGTTTTATTCCTCGAATTGCAGATTATCCATTACCAAGAAATTTAGGAATTCCATCAATCGGTGTTTATGATGGTACAACAGATCCAGAGAATTTTTTGACTATGTTTGAAGGTGTTATGAGGTTATAGCATTGGGAAGATGAAACTGCGTGTCACATGTTTCCAATGGTACTGCAGAAAATGGCACGCGAGTGGTTTGCTAGTTTGCCACCAAGGAGTATTACCAGTTTTCTTGATTTGAGGGCAAAGTTCGTGATGCAGTATCAGAGTTTGAGAAGCTGCACGTTGTCACATCTTGATGCACATGAGATAACAATGCGTCAGAATGAATCATTGAGTGATTTCATGAAGCGTTATACCATTGAATGTCAGAAAATACCAGACATACCAGAGTCTCAGCTTGTTTCAGGATTTATATTTTGTCTCGATCAGCGACGTTTTGGACGACTAATTCATGCTTTGCGTTATGATATTCCAAAGACATTGCATCAAGCGTTGGGTATTGCTCAGAAGAATTTACGAGCAGGTGAAATGGGATATCCAATAGTGGATAATTATCAGAGAAATTTCAGGCAGCAAGGCGGAGAGCGGAACAGGAATGACAATTATCAGAGGCAACGGGGCTATGACAATAATTACCAGCAACGGCAGAGCGGTTGGAGAGGAAATAATCATCCAAATGACAATTATCACCATCGAAAGCCATTAGACAGGCATCAACTTATTATGGCATTAACAAAAACTCCAAAAGAAATCTTGTTCACAGAGCCAATTAAGGAATCATTTCACCCTCCACCGCCGATGGAAGAGCGTCAGGGACCACAGAGTGACAAGTGGTGTGACTTCCATGAGGCATATGGACATGAAACAGATAATTGCAAGTCATTAATGAGAGAGATCATTGCAAAGATCAAGGCTGGCGAGCTGAATCATCTTTTGCCAGGAAAAAAGTATCGACGAAATGATCCAAACAAACGTTTTGCTTGGCAGGAAATAGTGCGTCACGGTGGACGACGTGACTGGAACAGAAGGGAAGAATGGAATGATGAAAGGGATCCAACTCCAGAAATGCACATCAAGGTCATATGGAATGAGGAGCAGGAAAATGAAGCAGAAGGAGAACGCATCACGGAGAGCTGGATGTATGCTCCAATCATATTTCATACCATTCCAAATTGGCGCTTGTCAGAAGAGCCTGTGGTCATTTCAGCTGTCATAGCAAACAGAAACATCAATCGCATTTATACTGACACAGGTAGTGAAGCAGATATTTTGTATTTGCATTGTTTTAAGGAATATCCGTTCAGCGTGAAGGATCGGCTACGCTACACGAACTTAAAGATTGCTGGTATCACGGGTGAATCAATAAGAGCAGTTGGTAAAGTGAAACTGGATGTCACACTGTGAACACACCCTTTAGTCCGTACAGAAATTGTAGACTTTACAGTTCTTGATGACAGATCACGGTTCAGTGCGTTGTTCGGTAGACGGACCCTTCGCAAATTCGGAGCAATTACCTCTACACCGCATGCAGAATTGCAGTTCCCAACACCAAACGGTGTAACAGTAATACACTCTGAATATGTTGGACCACCAAGGGAGAGATCAGTTGTTCATGAAGCTCCAGGGAATTTTGTCAGGGGGGAATCATCAAGGTAGTTGTTCAGTAGAAATGATGTGAACGGGTACTTCAAACCACCTAAAATGTGGCAACATTGAAAGCAGGACGCAACACGGTGCACGGAAGACAGTATAACAGCATGAATCTCGCAGAACAGTTTTTATCACATTTTTAATTTTCATCAGTTCAGGCAACAACACAATACACTTTTTATAATTTTCTAATTGGGACTTGATCACCCCATGCGAAGATATTACACAAAAATGTTGTATGTGTGACAGTATTATCAATAAAATTTTAAATTTTTCTTACGCACAGCATTACGCGTTCGAATGTAAAGCATGACATTCATTCCTACCCACATAAGGCAAGGCATTTTTATGCCCCCGATGGTAGAAGCTCTTGTGTCAACATTATAGACACAAGGGATCGGCTAGCGTAAAGTATTTACTTCGCTAGAGGACACCGAGGCAAAACTAAAGATCTCATAATGTCATGACATACAGAATGGTTTATCACAACGGCATAAATCCATTTATAACTTGTGAACAGGAAAAAATTAAATACAAGTGTATTTTATAAAGCCGCACAAAATCTAAGCACAACACGCTAGACGGAACATTGCTAGTTCCATAAACAGAATTTTCTCTAACACATTTATCAATTTTTATAACATATAGACAGAATACCATCATTATAATTCATTCACATCCTATTTCAGAAGTTATCAAAAGACTTCTCGATATTTCTTCATAACATAATTCAGCTAATGCAGAACGGAGAATGGATAAATTGTTTATGCAGCAATCATAGAATTATACTTGTTTTGCTCAAAACAAATCAGATATACAATTTTTAAACTGAAAACACAATGACATTTAAGTAGCAGTATACTTTAGATTCATAAAGGGGAATGCTGTGATGGTGTATTATGGACAACGGGCGACGGATAACAGTTAAATACATAATCAAAAATCAGTTTAAGACAAACATCATTTCATATGACATGATATATGAAATACAAATATATAGCAGCAATATAATAAAAAACAAAATATGCTGACATTAAGCATAATGACAGTATATACAAACAAATTATCAACATCAAGTTATTGTATATTGTCATTACAGAGAAAATATTTCCTTAAATAGGCACATCTAAAATGTCCTTAACTGACACATCTTCCCTAGCACACACCTCCTCCACAGAGTTAATCTTCAACGAAGTTACTTCATCCATGGCCACTTTCAGTCTAGCATCAGCACCTGGTTTGATAAATTTTGCAATAACAGCTGGTAGAGGGTCAGGCTTTTCGGGAAGAGCATTCAAAATTTCCAAAGTAGCATCTGAAAGATCACTTTCTGTGGATGCCTCAAGATATCTATGAAAAGTTTGCCCAACAAGGGGAGAACTCATGTGACGATCGCTCCAAATCCATATGGACGAACACATCATTCATTGATTTCATTGCGAGGTATTTGACCTCTATATGATACGTTTTGTAAACATTGCATTCTTTTGAAAAGGCACACCATAAATGAATATTTAAATCAAAGGTTTTCGACATCTGATGATTTCTACATATAGACAATCACCATAAATAATAGTTTACAACAGTACTTCCGTTGACAATGCAGTCAAAATAAGATACATGGTGATGATTTGGTGAATGCAACGTTTCCTTGAAAAATATGTCATGTAAGACTCCATGCACATTGCTTGTCTAACATCTAAGCAAATAGCGGAAGACTTCTAGGAAACCTGAGAATAAACATGCTAACAAGTGTCAACACAAAGGTTGGTGAGTTCATAGTTTTAATGTTTCGTATAATCTGTATATAAAGGTGGATCACAAGATTTCAGTTGTTTCATCCAGAAACGTTTATCAAAATATTCTACAAGATTGAGCACCCTGGTAACTAAACTTAACGTATATATAATTTGTACCCTTTGTATAATCATCTTAATAATACACGCAAACCAACGTGTACGCTTCTCAAATAGCATACGTCCGTTAAAAGGCTAGTGCTCTAGCTCGGACGGGGATATCAAGCGCTATGGATCCATATATAACTACTCACGCCCACCAGTTCTTATAACCGGCAGTTACAAGTTACCAAAGCTAAGGGATTTTCGGTTCAAACTCAATGTAGAATTTAGTATGTACTTGTATCCTTTGCGCTTAAAATAAAGTGCATGTATTCTCAGTCCAAAAATATATATTGCAAAAGCATTTAAAAAGGGAGCAAATGAAACTCACCTTAGCAGCATATATAGTCGTTCACCAAAATATGACCGAAACTCGGATTACCAAATAACCGTAGATCTCAACGTATCAATATTGTGATTCCATATTTCAGAAAAGTACGTAGACGCAACAGAGATGATAAACACTAGATTTGATTCATAATTATACCCCCGAACATTACCCATAACCTCCTTGGCAATAACCCATAATTTCCTTAGCTTTATCCCGCTCATAAAACTATTTTGAAAGTGACACGCTCATGACCTCGTCGTAGTATTTTATGTATAATACTAATAATATTACTAATAATAATTAGATTAATAATAACATTAATCTTAATAATAATAATAATAATAATAATAATAATAATAATAATAATAATAATAATAATAATAATAATAATATAAGATGTATCGTATATGTGTGTGAGAAAACAGAACCGAAGTCGAGCTTTTATATAGACTTGGCCAGCAATATGGTGCCATGCGATCGCATGGCTTCCAAGCCTTTCTCCCATGCGATCGCATGGGCAAGATTTCCAGCTCACGATCTTTTAACATTTAGCTTGTCGACATAATATTATATAATATATATAATATATTTAATTTATATAATTAATTATATATTATATTAAATTCACATGCATAGTTGACTTGTAATTTTTGTTCCGATAAGTCGTACGTTGTTACTCGACTTATGTCCCGGTTCCGGTTTCTCGAACGCATTTTCGTACACTTAGAAAACTCGCTTTTTACGTTTCGTGACTCGTACCTTTGTTAAAATATAGTCTTAAATTATCCCTAAACCATACCACTCGAGGTATAACTTATACATTTGAGTGTTTTGGTCATTTACTTCTATAAATCAGCGTCTCGCTATTTGTTAATATATATATATATATATATATATATATATATATATATATATATATATATATATATATATAATACATACATTTTCATTTTGAAATAGTGTTTTACTGTAGCAATTCACTGTAGCAAAGTCAATTTCACTGTAGCAAATAGTGATTTTCGAAAACACTGTAGCATTTTGGGTACTGTAGCAATTTGAAAATACTGTAGCAAATTAGTGTTTTACTGGTTCATCTTAAACGCTTTAGTTAACTTATCTAAATATCAATCGAATCAATAAACGAATGTTACTATCGTTTACTAAATAACTTGAAATTATATATATGTATATATCTTTTTAATATACATAAATCAGTTTTTAAATACACATAAAATTTAATAATAAATATTTCAACTTATCATATATATTCAAATAGATATTTAAACCAATAAGTTTAATGTACGGTATCAAACAATAAATACATTGTTACCTTTTCAAGTTATAGTATATATGTATATATTTACATATAGTTGTTCTCGAATCGTTGAAAACAACCGAAGGGTATTTAAATATATAAAAGTAGTTCAAAAATTTTGAGATTCAGTTTTACAGACTTTGCTTATCGTGTCGGAAATGTTAATCATACAAAGATTAAGTTTAAATTTGGTCAGAAATTTCCGGGTCATCACAACTCAACACCCTCTGCATTAGTGCAGGAATCCCATTCTTCAATTCCACAAATTTTTTCTCTGAAGCAGCAGCAGTAATGGCTTTTTCATCAGCATGACCTTTTTCTCATTCAACCATTCTTTTCAATTCTTTTACTTCTTTCAACAGTTTTTCTTTCTCTTCTATAACCTTCTCTTTCTCAGTCCTCTCTGCAACACATTTTTTCTCAATTAGCTGCAATGCCTCCTCCTTCTTTTTTGCCATGTCAACTGCCGTTTTCCACTTAAGATCAACATCTTTTAAGTCAATCTCTGTAGTGACCCGAACTTTTCCATGTTTATATATATTAATTGAGATTGATATTTACATGATTAAATGTTTCCAACATGTTAAGCAATCAAACTTGTTAAGACTTGATTAATTGAAATATGTTTCATATAGACAATTGACCACCCAAGTTGATCGGTGATTCACGAACGTTAAAACTTGTAAAAACTATATGATGACATATATATGGATATATATATATAGTTAACATGATACTATGATAAGAAAACATATCATAAAGTATATTAACAATGAACTACATATGTAAAAACAAGACTACTAACTTAATGATTTTTAAACGAGACATATATGTAACGATTATCGTTGTAAAGACATTTAATGTATATATATCATATTAAGAGATATTCATACATGATAATATCATGATAATATAATAATTTAAAATCTCATTTGATATTATAAACATTGGGTTAACAACATTTAACAAGATCGTTAACCTAAAGGTTTCAAAACAACACTTACATGTAACGACTAACGATGACTTAACGACTCAGTTAAAATGTATATACATGTAGTGTTTTAATATGTATTTATAAACTTTTGAAAGACTTCAATACACTTATCAAAATACTTCTACTTAACAAAAATGCTTACAATTACATCCTCGTTCAGTTTCATCAACAATTCTACTCGTATGCACCCGTATTCGTACTCGTACAATACACAACTTTTAGATGTATGTACTATTGGTATATACACTCCAATGATCAGCTCTTAGCAGCCCATGTGAGTCACCTAACACATGTGGGAACCATAATTTGGCAACTAGCATGAAATATCTCATAAAATTACAAAAATATGAGTAATCATTCATGACTTATTTACATGAAAACAAAATTACATATCCTTTATATCTAATCAATACACCAACGACCAAAAACACCTACAAACATTTTCATTCTTCAATTTTTTTCATCTAATTGATCTCTCTCAAGTTCTATCTTCAAGTTCTAAGTGTTCTTCATAAATTCCAAAAGTTCTAGTTTCATAAAATCAAGAATACTTTCAAGTTTGCTAGCTCACTTCCAATCTTGTAAGGTGATCATCCAACCTCAAGAAATCTTTGTTTCTTACAGTAGGTTATCATTCTAATACAAGGTAATAATCATATTCAAACTTTGGTTCAATTTCTATAACTATAACAATCTTATTTCAAGTGATGATCTTACTTGAACTTGTTTTCGTGTCATGATTCTGCTTCAAGAACTTCGAGCCATCCAAGGATCCATTGAAGCTAGATCCATTTTTCTCTTTTTCAGTAGGTTTATCCAAGGAAATTAAGGTAGTAATGATGTTCATAACATCATTCGATTCATACATATAAAGCTATCTTATTCGAAGGTTTAAACTTGTAATCACTAGAACATAGTTTAGTTAATTCTAAACTTGTTCGCAAACAAAAGTTAATCCTTCTAACTTGACTTTTAAAATCAACTAAACACATGTTCTATATCTATATGATATGCTAACTTAATGATTTAAAACCTGGAAACACGAAAAACACCGTAAAACCGGATTTACGCCGTCGTAGTAACACCGCGGGCTGTTTTGGGTTAGTTAATTAAAAACTATGATAAACTTTGATTTAAAAGTTGTTATTCTGAGAAAATGATTTTTATTATGAACATGAAACTATATCCAAAAATTATGGTTAAACTCAAAGTGGAAGTATGTTTTCTAAAATGGTCATCTAGACGTCGTTCTTTCGACTGAAATGACTACCTTTACAAAAACGACTTGTAACTTATTTTTCCGACTATAAACCTATACTTTTTCTGTTTAGATTCATAAAATAGAGTTCAATATGAAACCATAGCAATTTGATTCACTCAAAACGGATTTAAAATGAAGAAGTTATGGGTAAAACAAGATTGGATAATTTTTCTCATTTTAGCTACGTGAAAATTGGTGACAAATCTATTCCAACCATAACTTAATCAACTTGTATTGTATATTATGTAATCTTGAGATACCATAGACACGTATACAATGTTTCGACCTATCATGTCGACACATCTATATATATTTCGGAACAACCATAGACACTCTATATGTGAATGTTGGAGTTAGCTATACAGGGTTGAGGTTGATTCCAAAATATATATAGTTTGAGTTGTGATCAATACTGAGATACGTATACACTGGGTCGTGGATTGATTCAAGATAATATTTATCGATTTATTTCTGTACATCTAACTGTGGACAACTAGTTATAGGTTACTAACGAGGACAGCTGACTTAATAAACTTAAAACATCAAAATATATTAAAAGTGTTGTAAATATATTTTGAACATACTTTAATATATATGTATATATTGTTATAGGTTCGTGAATCAACAGTGGCCAAGTCTTACTTCCCGACGAAGTAAAAATCTGTGAAAGTGAGTTATAGTCCCACTTTTAAAATCTAATATTTTTGGGATGAGAATACATGCAGGTTTTATAAATGATTTACAAAATAGACACAAGTACGTGAAACTACATTCTATGGTTGAATTATCGAAATCGAATATGCCCCTTTTTATTAAGTCTGGTAATCTAAGAATTAGGGAACAGACACCCTAATTGACGCGAATCCTAAAGATAGATCTATTGGGCCTAACAAACCCCATCCAAAGTACCGGATGCTTTAGTACTTCGAAATTTATATCATATCCGAAGGGTGTCCCGGAATGATGGGGATATTCTTATATATGCAACTTGTTATTGTCGGTTACCAGGTGTTCACCATATGAATGATTTTTTTATCTCTATGTATGGGATGTGTATTGAAATATGAAATCTTGTGGTCTATTGTTACGATTTGATATATATAGGTTAAACCTATAACTCACCAACATTTTTGTTGACGTTTAAAGCATGTTTATTCTCAGGTGAATATTAAGAGCTTCCGCTGTTGCATACTAAAATAAGGACAAGATTTGGAGTCCATGTTTGTATGATATTGTGTAAAAACTGCATTCAAGAAACTGATTTCGATGTAACATATTTGTATTGTAAACCATTATGTAATGGTCGTGTGTAAACAGGATATTTTAGATTATCATTATTTGATAATCTACGTAAAGCTTTTTAAACCTTTATTTATGAAATAAAGGTTATGGTTTGTTTTAAAAATGAATGCAGTCTTTGAAAAACGTCTCATATAGAGGTCAAAACCTCGCAACGAAATCAATTAATATGGAACGTTTTTAATCAATAAGAACGGGACATTTCAGTTGGTATCCGAGCGTTGGTCTTAGAGAACCAGAAAATTTGCATTAGTGTGTCTTATCGAGTTTGTTAGGATGCATTAGTGAGTCTGGACTTCGACCGTGTTTTCTTTAAAAATGATTGCTTAACATTTTTGTTGGAAACTATATATTTTTAACATATGAATATTATGTGATATATTAATCTCTTAACGTGTTTGATATTATGTGATAGATGTCTACCTCTAGAACAAGTCCCATTGACTCACCTAATAATAATGAAGAGTCAAATGTAAATTGGAATGATTTGTGGACTGATTCACAAGTTCCCGAAGAGGAACCGGAAGAAGAGTCGGAACCGGAAGAAGAATCGGAACCGGAAGAAGAATCGGAACCGGATGAAGAAATAGAACCGGTGGGGGAAATAATAAAACGGTTAAGTAAAAGAAAATCCTCAACCAACCGACCAAAGTTAATTATGGTCAATGGTGTTTCCGCCAAGGAAGCAAAATATTGGGAGGATTACCAATTCTCCGATGAATCGGATTCCGACAAGAATTCCGATGATGTTATAGAAATTACCCCAACTGAATTTAAAAAGGCAAAAGAAAATAATAAGGGAAAGGGCATAAAAATAGAGAAATCTAATTCCAACCCCGATGAACTTTATATGTATCGTCAACCCCCGAAGTCCTTAAGTTGTAACAATGACCCGGGAACCTCTAAACCACCAGGTTTTTCTAAACCAATGTGGACAACGACGGCTCGTATTAGGGGAACATCATATATCCCTAGAAACTTGTCAAAACGAACCAAAACCGAAGAAGAAGAAACGAGCGAGTCGGAATAAGATAGTTGTATTCGTGTGGTGTAATATATGTAATATAGTGTTCTTATGCTTTATGATATATGTAAAAATTGCTTGTATTAATAAGTATTTTTTTATGAATCTAACTCTTGTCTATTTTACAGTTTAAAAACACAAAATGGATAGACAACCCAACATTTTAAGAGACCTACCCGGAGACATGATTGATGAAATCTTGTCTAGAGTCGGCCAGAATTCTTCGGCACAACTATTTAAGGCGAGATCAGTTTGTAAGACATTCGAAGAACGTTCCAAGAATGTCTTGGTTTATAAGAGACTTTCGTTTGAAAGATGGGGGATATCACATTGGGAAACCCATAAGTTACGATGTGTTTACTTTGACGCATATATTGCGGGGAACCCAAATGCTATTTTACGCAACGGGTTAAGAAATTATTTTGACTCAATATATCCGAATATTGGACTTCGTGATTTAGAAAAAGCGGCTAACATGCAACATAAAGAAGCATGTTATGCTTACGAATTAGTAATGTTCGCTTCTCACCAAAGTGAGAACAAGAACATCGGGCTACAACTATTAAACAAAATGTTTCCACAAGTGACGGAGTCGGTAATTGGGGTAAGAAATGAGGTTTTTAGATTATTACGGGACTGTTGGACATTACGTAACCCTCGTCCCTTTGATGACGTTACAACACGCTGTCTTATCAACGGCCATAACGGTTATGTTGCACAAGACCAAGGATGGGAAGTAGTCCTAGTAAAACCAGAATGCATGACTTGTTTCTGGACGTATGAATTACGTGTCTTTATTGCCTTTGCTGAACGACTTGTGTACTAGCAAGAATTGTCTTCACAACTATCTTGTATCAAAGTTATTGTGTGCTATATTTCATGCTTTATGTAAAATAAGCGGTATTGTAAGTTTGTAAAATATTGTATAAAAGTTTGAACGCGAAATATTATTATAATCAGTTTTTCATATAGAATTGTAGTAGTTGAATTGTATATTAGCTACTAAGTATGAACTTAACGGGTAGGTACTACCCGAATTTAAACTTATAAAACGCTAATATGAAGAAAAAGCTTTTATAAATGAGTTCATATTATGCTACGAAATACTATTAACTACTCTTAATATTCTGTATGATTAACTTGTTCCATTTAACTATTTTGAAGGAAATGGCACCGACTACTCGACACACCGTGAATATGAATGAAGAGGAATTCCGTACTTTTCTAGCTTCAAACATAGCCGCAGTACAGGCTGCGCTACATACCAACAATAACCTTGGATCTAGCAGTACAGGAAATCGTGTAGGATGCACCTACAAAGAATTCACTGCCTGCAAACCTTTGGAATTTGATGGAACCGAAGGACCGATCGGATTGAAACGGTGGACCGAGAAGGTTGAATCGGTGTTTGCCATAAGTAAGTGTACTGAAGAGGACAAAGTGAAGTACGCTACGCATACCTTCACAGGTTCTGCGTTAACATGGTGGAATACCTATCTAGAGCAAGTGGGACAAGATGATGCGTACGCACTACCGTGGTCAGCATTCAAGCACTTGATGAACGAGAAGTACCGTCCCAGAACCGAGGTCAATAAGCTCAAGACAGAACTTAGAGGGTTACGAACCCAAGGATTTGATATTACCACGTACGAAAGACGATTCACAGAATTGTGCCTATTGTGTCCGGGAGCATTCGAAGATGAGGAAGAGAAGATCGACGCGTTTGTGAAAGGATTACCGGAAAGAATCCAAGAAGATATAAGTTCACACGAGCCCGCCTCCATACAACAGGCATGTAGAATGGCTCACAAACTAGTGAACCAGATTGAAGAAAGAATTAAAGAACAGACTGCTGAAGAGGCCAATGTGAAGCAAGTCAAAAGAAAGTGGGAGGAAAACGGTGATAAGAATCACCAATACAACAACAACAGCAATTACAACAATAATCGCAACAATTATCCCAACAATCGCAACATCAATCGCAACTACAACAAACGGCCCAACAACAACAACAACAACAACAACAACTACAACAATCATCCCAACAATAATAATAACCGCAACAACAACAACAATCAGAAGCAGCTATGCCAAAGGTGTGAAAAGAATCACTCAGGGTTCTGCACCAAATTTTGCAACAAGTGTAAAAGAAATGGTCATAGCGCGGCGAAGTGTGAGGTCTACGGACCAGGGGTTAATAGAACGAAAGGAACAAATGGTGTCGGAACGAGTAATGGCGGAGCAAGTAGTGTCGGAGCAAGTTATGCCAATGTAGTTTGTTATAAATGTGGAAAACCAGGCCACATTATTAGAAATTGCCCGAACCAGGAGAACACGAATGGACAAGGCCGTGGAAGAGTTTTCAATATTAATGCGGTAGAGGCACAGGAAGACCCGGAGCTTGTTACGGGTACGTTTCTTATTGACAATAAATCTGCTTACGTTTTATTTGATTCGGGTGCGGATAGAAGCTATATGAGTAGAGATTTTTGTGCTAAATTAAGTTGTCCATTGACGCCTTTGGATAGTAAATTTTTACTCGAATTAGCAAATGGTAAATTAATTTCAGCAGATAATATATGTCGGAATCGAGAAATTAAACTGGTTAGCGAAACATTTAAGATTGATTTGATACCAGTAGAGTTAGGGAGTTTTGATGTGATAATCGGTATGGACTGGTTGAAAGAAGTGAAAGCGGAGATCGTTTGTTACAAAAATGCAATTCGCATTATACGAGAAAAAGGAAAACCCTTAATGGTGTACGGAGAAAAGGGCAACACGAAGCTACATCTTATTAGTAATTTGAAGGCACAAAAACTAATAAGAAAAGGTTGCTATGCTGTTCTAGCACACGTCGAGAAAGTACAAACTGAAGAAAAGAGCATCAATGATGTTCCCATTGCAAAAGAATTTCCCGATGTATTTCCGAAAGAATTACCGGGATTACCCCCACATCGATCCGTTGAATTTCAAATAGATCTTGTACCAGGAGCTGCACCAATAGCTCGTGCTCCTTACAGACTCGCACCCAGCGAGATGAAAGAACTGCAAAGCCAATTACAAGAACTTTTAGAGCGTGGTTTCATTCGACCAAGCACATCACCGTGGGGAGCTCCTGTTTTGTTTGTCAAGAAGAAAGATGGTACATTCAGGTTGTGTATCGACTACCGAGAGTTGAACAAACTTACCATCAAGAACCGCTACCCACTACCGAGAATCGACGACTTATTTGATCAACTACAAGGCTCGTCTGTTTATTCAAAGATTGACTTACGTTCCGGGTATCATCAAATGCGGGTGAAAGAAGATGATATTCCAAAGACTGCTTTCAGAACACGTTACGGTCATTACGAGTTTATGGTCATGCCGTTTGGTTTAACTAATGCACCAGCTGTGTTCATGGACCTTATGAACCGAGTGTGTGGACCATACCTTGACAAGTTTGTCATTGTTTTCATTGATGACATACTTATTTACTCAAAGAATGACCAAGAACACGGTGAACATTTGAGAAAGGTGTTAGAAGTATTGAGGAAGGAAGAATTGTACGCTAAGTTTTCAAAGTGTGCATTTTGGTTGGAAGAAGTTCAATTCCTCGGTCACATAGTGAACAAAGAAGGTATTAAGGTGGATCCGACAAAGATAGAAACTGTTGAAAAGTGGGAAACCCCGAAAACTCCGAAACACATACGCCAGTTTTTAGGACTAGCTGGTTACTACAGAAGGTTCATCCAAGACTTTTCCAGAATAGCAAAACCCTTGACTGCATTAACGCATAAAGGGAAGAAATTTGAATGGAATGATGAACAAGAGAAAGCGTTTCAGTTATTGAAGAAAAAGCTAACTACGGCACCTATATTGTCATTGCCTGAAGGGAATGATGATTTTGTGATTTATTGTGATGCATCAAAGCAAGGTCTCGGTTGTGTATTAATGCAACGAACGAAGGTGATTGCTTATGCGTCTAGACAATTGAAGATTCACGAACAAAATTATACGACGCATGATTTGGAATTAGGCGCGGTTGTTTTTGCATTAAAGACTTGGAGGCACTACTTATATGGGGTCAAAAGTATTATATATACCGACCACAAAAGTCTTCAACACATATTTAATCAGAAACAACTGAATATGAGGCAGCGTAGGTGAATTGAATTATTGAATGATTACGACTTTGAGATTCGTTACCACCCGGGGAAGGCAAATGTGGTAGCCGATGCCTTGAGCAGGAAGGACAGAGAACCCATTCGAGTAAAATCTATGAATATAATGATTCATAATAACATTACTACTCAAATAAAGGAGGCGCAACAAGGAGTTTTAAAAGAGGGAAATTTAAAGGATGAAATACCCAAAGGATCGGAGAAGCATCTTAATATTCGGGAAGACGGAACCCGGTATAGGGCTGAAAGGATTTGGGTACCAAAATTTGGAGATATGAGAGAAATGGTACTTAGAGAAGCTCATAAAACCAGATACTCAATACATCCTGGAACGGGGAAGATGTACAAGGATCTCAAGAAACATTTTTGGTGGCCGGGTATGAAAACCGATGTTGCTAAATACGTAGGAGAATGTTTGACGTGTTCTAAGGTCAAAGCTGAGCATCAGAAACCATCAGGTCTACTTCAACAACCCGAAATCCCGGAATGGAAATGGGAAAACATTACCATGGATTTCATCACTAAATTGCCAAGGACTGCAAGTGGTTTTGATACTATTTGGGTAATAGTTGATCGTCTCACCAAATCAGCACACTTTCTACCAATAAGAGAAGATGACAAGATGGAGAAGTTAGCACGACTGTATTTGAAGGAAGTCATCTCCAGACATGGAATACCAATCTCTATTATCTCTGATAGGGATGGCAGATTTATTTCAAGATTCTGGCAGACATTACAGCAAGCATTAGGAACTCGTCTAGACATGAGTACTGCCTATCATCCACACACTGATGGGCAGAGCAAAAGGACGATACAAACGCTTGAAGACATGCTACGAGCATGTGTTATTGATTTCGGAAACAGTTGGGATCGACATCTACCGTTAGCAGAATTTTCCTACAACAACAGCTACCATTCAAGCATTGAGATGGCACCGTTTGAAGCACTTTATGGTAGAAAGTGCAGGTCTCCGATTTGTTGGAGTGAAGTGGGGGATAGACAGATTACGGGTCCGGAGATTATACAAGAAACTACCGAGAAGATCATCCAAATTCAACAACGGTTGAAAACCGCCCAAAGTCGACAAAAGAGCTACGCTGACATTAAAAGAAAAGATATAGAATTTGAAATTGGAGAGATGGTCATGCTTAAAGTTGCAACTTGGAAAGGCGTTGTTCGATTTGGTAAACGAGGGAAATTAAATCCAAGGTATATTGGACCATTCAAGATTATTGATCGTGTCGGACCAGTAGCTTACCGACTAGAGTTACCTCAACAACTCGCGACTGTACATAACACTTTCCACGTCTAGAATTTAAAGAAATGTTTTGCTAAAGAAGATCTCACTATTCCGTTAGATGAAATCCAAATCAACGAAAAACTTCAATTCATCGAAGAACCCGTCGAAATAATGGATCGTGAGGTTAAAAGACTTAAGCAAAACAAGATACCAATTGTTAAGGTTCGATGGAATGCTCGTAGAGGACCCGAGTTCACCTGGGAGCATGAAGATCAGATGAAGAAGAAATACCCGCATCTATTTCCAGAAGATTCGTCAACACCTTCAACAGCTTAAAATTTCGGGACGAAATTTATTTAACGAGTAGGTACTGTAGTGACCCGAACTTTTCCATGTTTATATATATTAATTGAGATTGATATTTACATGATTAAATGTTTCCAACATGTTAAGCAATCAAACTTGTTAAGACTTGATTAATTGAAATATGTTTCATATAGACAATTGACCACCCAAGTTGATCGGTGATTCACGAACGTTAAAACTTGTAAAAACTATATGATGACATATATATGGATATATATATATAGTTAACATGATACTATGATAAGAAAACATATCATAAAGTATATTAACAATGAACTACATATGTAAAAACAAGACTACTAACTTAATGATTTTTAAACGAGACATATATGTAACGATTATCGTTGTAAAGACATTTAATGTATATATATCATATTAAGAGATATTCATACATGATAATATCATGATAATATAATAATTTAAAATCTCATTTGATATTATAAACATTGGGTTAACAACATTTAACAAGATCGTTAACCTAAAGGTTTCAAAACAACACTTACATGTAACGACTAACGATGACTTAACGACTCAGTTAAAATGTATATACATGTAGTGTTTTAATATGTATTTATACACTTTTGAAAGACTTCAATACACTTATCAAAATACTTCTACTTAACAAAAATGCTTACAATTACATCCTCGTTCAGTTTCATCAACAATTCTACTCGTATGCACCCGTATTCGTACTCGTACAATACACAGCTTTTAGATGTATGTACTATTGGTATATACACTCCAATGATCAGCTCTTAGCAGCCCATGTGAGTCACCTAACACATGTGGGAACCATAATTTGGCAACTAGCATGAAATATCTCATAAAATTACAAAAATATGAGTAATCATTCATGACTTATTTACATGAAAACAAAATTACATATCCTTTATATCTAATCAATACACCAACGACCAAAAACACCTACAAACACTTTCATTCTTCAATTTTCTTCATCTAATTGATCTCTCTCAAGTTCTATCTTCAAGTTCTAAGTGTTCTTCATAAATTCCAAAAGTTCTAGTTTCATAAAATCAAGAATACTTTCAAGTTTGCTAGCTCACTTCCAATCTTGTAAGGTGATCATCCAACCTCAAGAAATCTTTGTTTCTTACAGTAGGTTATCATTCTAATACAAGGTAATAATCATATTCAAACTTTGGTTCAATTTCTATAACTATAACAATCTTATTTCAAGTGATGATCTTACTTGAACTTGTTTTCGTGTCATGATTCTGCTTCAAGAACTTCGAGCCATCCAAGGATCCATTGAAGCTAGATCCATTTTTCTCTTTTCCAGTAGATTTATCCAAGGAAATTAAGGTAGTAATGATGTTCATAACATCATTCGATTCATACATATAAAGCTATCTTATTCGAAGGTTTAAACTTGTAATCACTAGAACATAGTTTAGTTAATTCTAAACTTGTTCGCAAACAAAAGTTAATCCTTCTAACTTGACTTTTAAAATCAACTAAACACATGTTCTATATCTATATGATATGCTAACTTAATGATTTAAAACCTGGAAACACGAAAAACACCGTAAAACCGGATTTACGCCGTCGTAGTAACACCGCGGGCTGTTTTGGGTTAGTTAATTAAAAACTATGATAAACTTTGATTTAAAAGTTGTTATTCTGAGAAAATGATTTTTATTATGAACATGAAACTATATCCAAAAATTATGGTTAAACTCAAAGTGGAAGTATGTTTTCTAAAATGGTCATCTAGACGTCGTTCTTTCGACTGAAATGACTACCTTTACAAAAACGACTTGTAACTTATTTTTCCGACTATAAACCTATACTTTTTCTGTTTAGATTCATAAAATAGAGTTCAATATGAAACCATAGCAATTTGATTCACTCAAAACGGATTTAAAATGAAGAAGTTATGGGTAAAACAAGATTGGATAATTTTTCTCATTTTAGCTACGTGAAAATTGGTGACAAATCTATTCCAACCATAACTTAATCAACTTGTATTGTATATTATGTAATCTTGAGATACCATAGACACGTATACAATGTTTCGACCTATCATGTCGACACATCTATATATATTTCGGAACAACCATAGACACTCTATATGTGAATGTTGGAGTTAGCTATACAGGGTTGAGGTTGATTCCAAAATATATATAGTTTGAGTTGTGATCAATACTGAGATACGTATACACTGGGTCGTGGATTGATTCAAGATAATATTTATCGATTTATTTCTGTACATCTAACTGTGGACAACTAGTTATAGGTTACTAACGAGGACAGCTGACTTAATAAACTTAAAACATCAAAATATATTAAAAGTGTTGTAAATATATTTTGAACATACTTTAATATATATGTATATATTGTTATAGGTTCGTGAATCAACAGTGGCCAAGTCTTACTTCCCGACGAAGTAAAAATCTGTGAAAGTGAGTTATAGTCCCACTTTTAAAATCTAATATTTTTGGGATGAGAATACATGCAGGTTTTATAAATGATTTACAAAATAGACACAAGTACGTGAAACTACATTCTATGGTTGAATTATCGAAATCGAATATGCCCCTTTTTATTAAGTCTGGTAATCTAAGAATTAGGGAACAGACACCCTAATTGACGCGAATCCTAAAGATAGATCTATTGGGCCTAACAAACCCCATCCAAAGTACCGGATGCTTTAGTACTTCGAAATTTATATCATATCCGAAGGGTGTCCCGGAATGATGGGGATATTCTTATATATGCAACTTGTTATTGTCGGTTACCAGGTGTTCACCATATGAATGATTTTTTTATCTCTATGTATGGGATGTGTATTGAAATATGAAATCTTGTGGTCTATTGTTACGATTTGATATATATAGGTTAAACCTATAACTCACCAACATTTTTGTTGACGTTTAAAGCATGTTTATTCTCAGGTGAATATTAAGAGCTTCCGCTGTTGCATACTAAAATAAGGACAAGATTTGGAGTCCATGTTTGTATGATATTGTGTAAAAACTGCATTCAAGAAACTGATTTCGATGTAACATATTTGTATTGTAAACCATTATGTAATGGTCGTGTGTAAACAGGATATTTTAGATTATCATTATTTGATAATCTACGTAAAGCTTTTTAAACCTTTATTTATGAAATAAAGGTTATGGTTTGTTTTAAAAATGAATGCAGTCTTTGAAAAACGTCTCATATAGAGGTCAAAACCTCGCAACGAAATCAATTAATATGGAACGTTTTTAATCAATAAGAACGGGACATTTCAATCTCCATCCTTTTCAGCTTGTTGGCAGTATGGATAGCATTATCCACAAGAGTTGCTTGGGCCTCTTGCATTTTCAGACCATGAAGAACATGGTGATTCAGAAGCAGTAGTGATGCAGCTGTTGATTGGCAACTTTGTTTAAGGGTCATTGCAGATAGAGAGGAAGAAAGATCAGCAATTGTATTTTCCTGCAACATAAACATACGATCAATAAATTACAGTCAAAATGAACAATACAGATAGATTTCCACGAATTAGCTGGTAATATGCACCTTCAGAAAATTGGAAAAGCTGTCAGATTTATTGACAGGATTTTCTAAAAACCCTCTTAAGCCGGCCAGGGGAACAACGGAAGGCGGCTGCGATGCGGAAGAAGATTGTGTTGTATCAACCCTTGATGAAGTTAATGGATTAGTATAAGGAGGAGTTTTAACAGTATTATCTTCATCTGCTTCTTCATCATTATCATTCTCAGCATCAACAACTTTATCACTCTTATCACCACTAGCAGTGGCCTTGTCACCATCTATTGATAAATTCGGTTCTGCATCATAGATAATCAATCTTACAGATAAACATTAACAAACATTGTATAGTACAGAAGAAAATGATGAAGACATACTTCTTTTCTTTGTTTGTTGAGAAGCTTTGCTAGATGCACGATTCCACACACGCTTTGTGCGTTTTCCAGTTTTCTTAGTGATAGGCGGTTTTGGATCAGACTCAATAATTTCCACATCCGATGAGGAAGGTTGCACAGTATCATCATTATCGCCTTCCGTAGGCCGTTCAGGGCTTTTCAATTGTTCTTCAAACGCAGTATCTCTGGCCTTGTCAGCCTCAAGTTCAGCAGCAGTTTTTGGCCGTTCAGAAACAGTAAGAGCATCCAGATTGGCGTTCTTGAATATTTTAAAAACCTGCATTTCATTTTCTGCAAAGAATAATAAACGCATTGAATGCAAGGCACATACGAATACATTTTACAGTAACATAATGTAAGTAAAACACATATAAGTTGCCTACCACAGCCTTTCCAATGCAACACTGGCACAAATCAATCACGCCAATTATCACTCATTCCACACCGTGCTAAGATGGCTTCATTATCAGCATATGAACGCTGTGGTAGTTCCAGTGATTTCCATTTTTCAACAGTAATTCTTTCATCATCAGACAAAACAATTGACTTACTTACCCCTATTTTGGTTTTCCTCCATTTTCGAATGTTTGCCCAATTATCCTGAATAACTCTTTCATTAACAAAGAAAAAGGGTTCTTTCCATCCTTTCAGAGAAGTTTCTTTTGTTCCAGTAAAGGCTTTATTAGCTTTACAATCAAAAGTATACCAGCATTTACCAACCAATCGAGTCCTAAACAACACGTGAAAAATATTTATACTTGGAGTCTTGCTAACAGCATTGCAGTATAGTTCAAAAAGCACAATTTTTTGTAAACCTAGTGGGTGAATCTGACTAAGGCCAATTCCATAGTGAGATAACAGTGTCTGCAGGAAAATGGTGGGGGGAATACGAAGGTTTCCAATAGTAAGTTGAAGCTTATACAGTGTAATCATCTTCTTAGGGGGATTATTTGCCCTAGCATCAGGAGAAGGAACCATGAGGTTCAATAATCTAAGGTTTCTATGATCTATACATAGTTTGTCGATTTCAGCTTCAGTGATACTGGACGGAATAGTGCTCGCATCTCGATTATCTCTTTGAGATGAAGTGCTGCAGGATTCGGCCATGGTAGTATGAAAAGTAAAAAAGGGAAAAGAGGTAGACAAGTGACGAATAATTACACTAACCTTGCAATTCACAGCTTTGCTAAAACAAATATTTGCAGTTGTCTTCAGCACAAATGATCGGTTTTCGAAAGAGTAAAAAGAAAAAAGGGAACAGTTTATGTATAAGTAGACTAATGAAAGGAAAAGGGGACGAGATTACGACGCGTGTATGGATCAGATTAATCGAACAGAACAATTTGAATTTTGAAAATAAATCAAAAAGATTTTGGGGGCAAATTCATAATTAGATATGTGACGTCAGAGCAGAAAATCAGACGGCTACAGCAGTTTTGTGTCTTCGAGGAAAAAGGCATCTTTTATTTTTTTTTAGTTTAATGACTTTATTTTTTACAAAAATAAAGACATTAAACTGGTAGGACTTAATGGTGTATCCTATGAGATACACGCATAAAAACATCATTTCATACAGAAAAATCAGTCATAGAGCACAAAAGATAACAAAATCTAGCAGCATTCAGTGTTTGCCGTCCAGCGCATAGCGTAAGCCCTGCAGGCAGCCTCTATGCATAAGCCCTTTAACTCAGCGCGTGAACGGCACGCAGCCACGTCAGCACACGCCACCGACATTCCGGATACTTCACGTAACAGAGCCATTCAGTGATTGACACGTGTATCCCGTGAAATTCGGACATTCTACACCTATAAATAGACCCCCTGGGTCACCACATTTCATCATCATAATTCTGAACTTCAGTCAGAGAGAAGTACACTTTCTCTCTCACACAGTTCTTTCTCACTCTAAACATATATTAGCCGCTTAGCAGTAACGCGCTATACGGATCAACTTCAGATTGATCCTCAGATTGATTGAGGCCACCCCACGGATCATCTATCCGTGTTCCGGGTCCGCAGAGATATTTCTCGAGGGCAAACAACAATCAACATTATACGCCACACGCTAAGCAGTTATTCTCTGTACTAGTACCTTACAGCCGCTATACGAAAAATCGTACTAACAATCGCGAAAGTGGTTAAATCACATCTGGGTAATGCCGATATCGCCGTTAAAAAAAAACTCACTGATGGAAACAAGGCTAGCTCTCCAATGAGAATTTATTACTCTTATTTAGATTTAGAAATTATAAAAAAGAAACTGAAATTATCAATTTATCAATATATGATATTATAAATGATAGCTACAATAATACAACAATAGATAGAATCATAGAATAATATCAAAACACAAGACAGATGTGGAGCCGAATAGTACCATCAAATAATTGATTTGCTTTTCCTTTTTAATTAAAACCCCAATTTAAGATGTACTAAAAGATTTGCTTGTTTCATCAAATTAAAGATACAGATCATATAGTATCATCACCATGTAATACATCTATAATGGCTTCTGCCTTTTTTGTCCAATTTGCATAAGGCAAGGCATAATGCACATAATGCATAACCGGAATTTATTACAAGAAAATAGCACCAGCACATCCCAGATAGTTTGAAGATTTTGTACCAAAATCTGTGGGCCTGTAATACCTTTGCAAAGCCTTGAATCCTTCAAATGGAACCTAACCCACAAACATACAATTTTTATCCAGGTTTTTAGACGTTGCATATGAATTTGTAAGTTACACCAATCATCAATTTTTTTAAGATGCACCAACAGAATAAATGGAATTACATGGACCATTGACTTACCTTTGATGTACCAGTCACGAATTGATGCAATCTCGCGTGCTCTATCTTGGGTAGTTAGGTAATCGTTAGATAACTCACAATCGATTTCTGGAAGCCCGCTTATCAAAAGCTCAAAGTCTTTATCATTAAAAAATAGAAATCAGTTATTCTGGTATTATGCTAAACAAACAATCTCTAGCAATGATATCACTAATAAGAATTTTTACTTTTACATTCAATCATCACCAAGCTCAAAAACAGGATGTCTTACAATGGGAGATGATTTTAGCCCTGAATAATCATTACATTTGTATTTGCAAAGAGAAATCAATGGTTTCTTGTCACTAGTTAATATCCCAACATTATTAGCAGCTACTACTCGTTCTCCGACTCCATTCGATCTTTTCCCATCTTTCAAGGTTCTGATATCTGTCATGGTTGGAGGGTCTTCGGTTCATAATTTGGAACTTGACGTTTTGAAGTGACCTCATCATCATGAATAGGAAAGTACTTCTTGATGATACCAGATACTAATATAGATTCCGACATTCTTTCGCGTGTTGGACCCACATATGAACCGTTAAGCTCTTTTCTCATTGTTTTATTTCTTGATTCTCTGAACTTCACTTGCAAACTAATTTCGGATGAATTACCATGAACTACTTGAGTTTGGGGTGTTGATGAAATTTTCTTGCCCGAAACGTACGCGTCAATGAACAAAAACCATGTTCCTTTGTACCCTTGGAAAACATGTTTCATGCGCATTGATTCTGACAAGCGATAAAGGTAAGATTTCCTCTTAACCTGCTCGGTAACAAAACAAATATTCAAATTAAAAAAAAAAAAAAAAACGTAGATCATGAGGCAATGAAAAGACCAACATTTTAGATGAGCGTATGCACTAATATAACAATTTTTCGGGAGATGAGCTACAAAAACAAGTTCTTTTTTTACACTAAAAAGTAATTTTTTTTTTTTTTTATCTGGTTATACATGTGCATACCCTGTCATAGATGTAGGTGTGTTCATGCCATGAAGTGAAAGAAAAGGTTGAATTATACTGAAAAAAATATAAATGTACCATTAATCTGTCGACTTTGATATTTCCTAGTTCAGGGTAACAATCTAAATGCGTATTCTCGAATATCCCTGCATAAAGAGAAGATCTCCATGATTCATTCAAGTTGAAGATAATGCGATCTTTTGTAAAGTTGAAATAGTAAAACGAGACAAGGAATCAAGTATCGTCGACAAAAATAGTAATGAACTTTCTATGTTCATACCCTTAACATGCCTTGTGCACCTAGAGATAGATTAAATTATGAGTAGTAATTATTACTACAAAACAAAATAAGGTTAAGGCTTGACCAAAATGTAGATGTGTACGAGTACAAAATGAACTCATGAACTAAAAATGTCATTTTAACTTTCTATGTTACAAACTAATCGATACCCAAATAGCTATAAAATGGAGATTAAGTTATTATTGGACAAACCCTTTCGTCTCAAAAACGCAAAAAATGTTCAATTGTGTTCTTGTCCTGAAAATGTCATTTCCAATTTCTGTTTTACAAAAAGAAGCAAACAACTATATGTATTCAAATTCTTATCTTATATAAAGAATTAACATATATCGAGAGAAAAAAAAACATGAACCTCCCCAGCAAATAAATATAAAATTATTAAAAAAAGTTAAAGTTTTTAATTCAATTTTCATTGTAAATAAACTAAGCATACAATGTTCAAAGAGTGATTAAGAAAAAGGGCTTACTTTTAAATTCAGAGACTGTAAGATGAGGAGAGACAGAGATACCAACATGGGTTCCTATACTTGTGTCAACGAACACCGGAACTTCGATGCCACTCGAAGTAGTAGCCATTCAATGCCCCCAATAAGAGTAAATAATAGCTGATTAATACAACAATAAAAATCTGTTAGCAGGATTTTAATTTATAAAAGAAGCTACAAAATTAAGTTTCTACTGCCATGGTATTCACAGATTAAGTAACATTTACCTAACTATTAGTTTCATACTCTGCTAGACTAGATTAACACCCCTAAAATCACACAAACATTTGTATTACATAAAATTTGGCTTAAAATACATAAAAATCAAAATTTCGCATAAGAACGATGATTTTCGCATAATACAATCCCTTTTTTGCTGTTGCACATAACATGTGATTCGTAAAATCCAAATTTGTGGGCGAAACATAAAAAATAATAAATATTTCAAAAAAGAATCGAAGATTGGATTGATATGGGTCGGTTTTAGGGTTTATGAGGGAATACGCTACCGGGGTTCAAAATTAGTTTTCAATTTTAATTTTAATTAAATAAAAATGAATGGTTGCATAATGATTAAGACTTTAAGAAAACGGGCTTACTGTTGAACTCAATCAGTTAAAGAGATCGCAACGGAGTTCCTAAACTGTCATCATCAACTTCATTCCACGCCACTCGAAGCAGCAGTAGCCATTGAAGAACAGTAGAAGACCCAACAAATGAGGGGTTTAATCTGTGGCTTTATTCTCATTAGAAACTTTCACTTTAGTCCTTACAGATTTACATTTAATTGTTTCTAGTACCTTTATTTTCTTTTATAACCTAACTCAAGGTTGCAAAAGACGTGAGACGGGGTCGAGACAGTCGGGTCCTAAAAAGGTCGAGACATTCGAGACGAGGTCGAGACGGGAGTTGAGATGGATGTTGACCAAAGTTGACTTTTAAATATATATGTATATAAATGTATATATATGTACATATTTTAAAGTCAAAAACTTAATTGACTAATTTGTACCTATAATCGCTATCACCGTTAATATAATACAGAAAATTTAAACTAAAATAAGACAAATTTGACCGATTTTACCGACTTTCTGACTTTTCCGAATTTTGAGAGACTTTGACCTGGTTTTTTTCAACTTTGACCGGAATTTTGACCGTTGACTGTTATATTGAACGATTTTTTTCGAGACAGGACGGGCTAGTCACCAAACCGTCGCAAAAAAAGTAATATTTATTTTTTTATAAAAAACAAAAAGCTTATATAGAATCGGGGACCTTTCATCAATAATGAAAGGACACTTCAAGAAAAAATACAATACCGGCTCAGAAAAAGCACCTCGAGCAAAAAAAATGCACGAACTTAAACAACCACCAAAAGCAACCTCGACACAAGCAAACCAAGAACCAATACGGACCACCACATAAACAAAACGACAATATAAACAACTCGAAAATCCTACAACCAAACGATTAACAAACACCCATACGAACACTAAACAGCCCAACAATACTAAACACCATTACAAAACGAAGTAAGCAAACAACAAAAGAATCAAACAAGATAATCGCATATCTTTACCTCCGCTTTAGACACTTTCCTTCCTCTATTTTTCGAGCCTAGTCAATCTACTCTTGACTTGCTAGTAAGTTACAGCTTTCTCGGTTCTTGCTTGTAGTAATATTTATTGGATTTTGGTAATTTTAACCATAATAAACTCTTTATACTCAATAACAACAACAATATTCAATTCCACTAAAAAGTGAAGTATGGTGGAATGTCTTTATATGGTGTATTGATTGTTATTGAGACTTTAGATGATCTTGAGAAAAATAAAAAACATGGTCCTATTTTTAAAGTGAATTTTAAGAAGGCATTTGACTCATTAAATTGGGACTTTCTCATGGAAGTGATGAAATGCATGGGTTTTGGGCAAAAGTGGAGGCGTTGGATTTTTTCGTGTTTAAAAACGGCATCAATTTCTATACTTGTAAACGGTTCCTTCCAAAGAATTTAATCTAAGTAGGGGCGTTCGAAAAGGTGATCCTCTTTCTCCTTTTCTCTTTATAATTGCGACAGAAGGGCTTAATATTTTAACAAAAGTTGCGGTTGAAAAAGGCATGTATAATGGAGTTAAGGTGGGTGTGGATAAGGTAGTGGTATCTCATTTACAATATGCGGATGATACAATTTTTTCGGTGAATGGAGTAGAAAAAAATGCGAGAAATCTAATGCTTCTCCTTGAATGTTTTGAAAGAACTTCCGGGTTAAAAGTGTATTACAATAAAAGTAATTTGCTTAGTGTTGGTGTTGATGCTAGTGATGTTAGTAGCTTGGCCGATTGTTGTGGATGTCAACCGGGTGTGTTTCTGTTTACTTATTTGGGGTTACCGGTTGGATCTAAAATTAAGAAATTAAATGATTGGTCCCCGGTGAGTGAAAAATGTAACAAGCGTTTAGCGGATTGGAGAGCAAGAACGGATTATTTTGGTGGTCGATTAACTCTTGTCAAATCGATTCTCTCGAGTTTGCCTCTCTACTATTTCTTGCTCTTTCGTGCCCCGCCTTGTGTGTTAAAAAAATTAGAGTGTGTTCATCGTGAGTTCTTTTGGGGCGGGTCAGGAAATAATAAAAAATTGTCTAGGGTTAAATGGGAAAAACTCCTTCATTCTCACGAAGAAGGATGGTTAAATATCATGTCTTTAAATTGCAAAAAATTGGCTTTATTATGTAAGTGGTGGTGGAGGTTTAAAACCGAATCCAACACTTTGTGGGTTAAAATTATCCAAAATATCTATGACATTCGGGGTAGATTGGAATCGAGTGTAGAGTTAATATCTACAACAACAACAACAACAATACCCAATCCCACAAAAGTGGGGTATGGGAGAGGTGGGTGTAGACAATCATTCCTCGTACCCTAGATTAGAAGGAAGTCGCTACTCCACCCGCGAGTATAGAACCCGCGCCTAGATAAGGTCGTCCCTCCCTCTGTAGAGTTAATATCTATGGGCTAATATTTGTAATGTAGGTTTTGAAGTTGATAAGTTGGGAATTCCTTTTTCAAACTTCTTTAAAAAACGGATAGGTAATGGAGAAGACACGAGCTTTTGGGATGATGTGTGGATTGCGGGTTGTAAACTAAAGAGAAATATTGCAGGCTGTTGCGTCTGGAACAGAATACAGAGGCAAGGGTGAGGCAAGGGTGCGTGACAGGGTGCAACAGCAAGGGGAAGAATACTGTTTCTCGTTGGCCTGGGCCATAGACCCAGTCGGCAGAACATGTGCAGAACTGGAGGATATTTGTGGGCTGATTATAGCGGGATGCTCTTTTTCTGACGGGCCGGATCATTGGATTTGGTCACTAGACTCATATGACAAGTTCACAGTAAAAAAAACTTAGCTATTTGATCGACAACAAATTGATTAGTGCGAACTTGCGTGGTGCAGAAACTTTGAGAAATACTTTAGTACCAAAAAAGGTTGAAATCTTCATTTGGCGAGCGAGGTTGGAAAGAATTCCGGTAAGAATTGAGCTTGACAAATGGGGTATAAATTTACATAGCACAAGGTATCCGGTTTGTGATGCGGGTCTCGAAACGGTAGATCATATTTTGTTTCATTGCGGTTTTGCTTTAGAGGTGTGGAAAAAAGTTACAAATTGGTGGGGAATTAACTTTGCTTCTTTGTCTTTCAATAATATTCTTGAGGCCACTAATCTTTTTTTCGACAACAAGAGATTATGTGGTCAAGCCATTTGTTGGATCGTTTGTTATTTGCTTTGGAAGAATAGAAATCTTCGGGTTTTTGTGATGACCCGGAAATTTCTGACCAAATTTAAACTTAATCTTTAACGTTTCCGACACGATAACAAAGTCTATAAAGTTGAATCTCAAAATTTTGAGCTATTCAATTACCCTTCGATTGTTCTCAACGATTCACGAACAATTATATATATATATATATATATATATATATATATATATATATATATATATATATATATATATATATATATATATATATATATATATCAAAGACGTACAAGTAAACACTATTTGCTACAGTAAAAATCACTTTGCTACAGTAAAACACTATTTGCTACAGTGAAAATGACTTTGCTACAGTAAAATACTATTTGCTACAGTGAAACCGTACTTTGCTACAGTGCTACAATGAAAACGCCTTTGCTACAGTAAAACGCTATTTGCTGCAGTAAACACTATTTGATGTCGACGAACTAGCAAACAAAAACGGATAAGGTGGTCATGCGATCGCATGGCAAAAACACTGAAAACTCATGCGAGCGCATGGGGTACTGTAGCAGGCCACATACTATAAATAGCTCGATCTTGTTCCATCTTTCCTCATTCATTCTTACTCGTATAATTTAAATTATTATTATTATTATTATTATTATTATTATTATTATTATTATTATTATTAAGATTAATATTATTATTAATCCTATTATTATTAGTAGTAGTACATAAAATACTACGACGAGGTTATGTGCGTGTCACTTTCAAAATGGTTTTCAAGCGGGATAGAGCTAAGGAAATTATGGGTTATTGCCAAGGAGGTTATGGGTAATGTTCGGGGGATATTTGTGAATCAAACCTAGTGTTTATCATCTCCGTTGTGTCTACGTACTTTCCTACAATATTGAATCTCAATATTGATACGTAAGCACACATATTTTATCTTTTATATATTAATTGTGTATCCATGTCTAGTGCTCGAGTATATATATTTATATATGCTTGTATGCTAAATTTCGTCGTTAAACAGTTTATAATGAATCACGAATTAAATACATATATTACTGGTAAAAGATATATGATATACATGTTTTTGGAAAGCTGGCGAAAAATCAATAACTTTTCATTTAGATATCGAATAGTTTCGATGAACAGATTAAAAGATATGATCAACTGAATTATGATTGACGTTAATTAAAATTGCTTTTGAATCTGCAATTAAGATTTAAACAACTTGTTTACGAGATTGATAAAGTGAACTTTTAAATATTACCAACCGAGTAAATGAATCCTTATATAAGGTACGTCTCGTTTGTTGAACTATTGTCAAAATTGACTTTTTGAAACAACATTGGATAACTTTTGTATGTCGATATCGAGCATTAGAATTGTGATACACTATGACCTGACCTAGCTTGATAGACATTTATTGACCAACATATGTTCTCTAGGTTGAGATCTACGATTATTTGATATTTCGAGTTTCGGTCACATTACGATGAACAACTTTACGTGCTGCTAAGGTGAGTTTCATTTGCTCCCCTTTTACTCTTTACATTTTTTGGGCTGAGAATACATGCACTTTATTTTAAAAGCAATGGACACAAGTACATACTAAATTCTATACTGAGTTTGAACCGAAAATCTCTTAGCTTTGGTAACTAGTAACTGCCGGTTATAAGAACTGGTGGGCGCGAGTAGTTGTATATGGATCCATAGGGCTTGATATCCCCTTCCGAGCTAGAGCACTAGCCTTTTAACGGATGTATGCTATTTGAGAAGCGTACACGTTGGTTTGCGTGTATTATTAAGATGATTATACAAAGGGTACAAATTATATATACGTTAAAGTTTAGCTACCAGGGTGCTCAATCTTGTAGAATATTTTGATAAACGTTTCTGGATGAAACAACTGAAATCTTGTGATCCACCTTTATATACAGATTATGCGAAACACTAGAACTATGAACTCACCAACCTTTGTGTTGACACTTGTTAGCATGTTTATTCTCAGGTTCCCTATAAGTCTTCCGCTGTTTGCTTATATGTTAGACAAGCTATGTGCATGGAGTCTTATATGGCATATTTTTCAAGGAAACGTTGCATTCACCAAATTATCACCATGTATCTTATTTTGACTACATTGTCAACGGAAGTACTATTGTAAACTATTATATTACGGTGATTGTCTATATGTAGAAATCATCAGATGTCGAAAACCTTTGATTTAAATATTCATTTATGGTGTGCCTTTTCAAAAGAATGCAATATTTACAAAATGTATCATATAGAGGTCAAATACCTCGCAATGAAATCGATGAATGACGTGTTCGTCCATATGGATTTGGAGCGATCGTCACAGTTTTCAAGAACAAGATTGGAACATCTTCGAATCTCTTCAGTGTTATTCAAACTTTATCCTTTGATTGGATCTCGAGACGGAACAAATTTCAAAAAATCGATTGGTTATCTTGGATCACAAATCCTAATATGTGAGGCTTGTTTGTTGCGATCTCCGCAACTTTTGTGTATATTCTTATTGTACTTGTATTTCATATGCTTCGGCATATTTTCGTGTGTATCTTTTAAGTATTAACTAGTTTATAACCCGCGCATTCGCGGGTATTTTATCATACAAAATTTTTCAAAAATTTTATTCATAAAAACTTGTTATGGTAATGATATAGGTAATAGTTGTGAAGCATATGTGATAAATAAAGCAACAAATAGTAAAAACATTAAAATTTATAAACATAAGGAAAATAAGTACGATAACTATAACCATCAAGATAAAAACAAAAGATTTGCACCATCAAGATAAAAACAAAAGATTTGCAACAGGTATGCATAATGGCACTTACATAGTTTGAATAAACGTTGTTAGGATGTTGTAAACTTGTTTACATAGTGTTATGGATTTTCATACCGAGTAGCAAAATGGCAACTTACATAGTTTGAACAAACGTTGTTAGGAAGTTGTAAACTTGTTTACACCATAAATAGACATCGGTGACTATTAAGGATCGGCATAATTGACCCAGATCAAACTATATGTGATAGATAGCGAAGTTCGCTACCCGGAATTATCCACCAAATCAACCCAATATATGCCTTCAAGTTGACCCAGAACAATATGGAAAATAATCCACCAAATCAGCCAAGTATTTGCCTTCGAGTTAACCCAGAACAATTTATACAGCAACCTTAAATAATTAAAATGAACTTTTCAATGTCAAACATTTAACAAATTTGATGCCTATATAGTTGTGAAGGTGTCGAACTTAGCACTCTGTCAAGTGAATGAGTAATATAAAGTACATAGAAAGAGTGGTTGACGTTAGTAGTCATCCAAGTGATCTTAGCAGTATTCTAAGTGTAGAAGTATAAAGGTATCACAAAAAAAAATATGCATCGTCATTATTCTAAATCAAAGTAAATCATAAAAAAATCAAATTTCAAACATGTTGTAACTTCCAAACCAAATGAAATAACGCAAACACATAATCCTAAATCCAAGAAGAGCTTAAAAAAAAAACAAAAAACAAAAAAAAAGATTAATAGAAAAATATCCTCATCATTAAATTACTCGACAATCTCATTATCTTCAGCACTCCCGTTTAAATCATCCATCCCTGGTATCTTCAAGGATTGGATGCCCTTCATTGCTTTTGAGGAGCCAGAAGTTCCTGGTTCATCGGGATCTATTGCTGATTCACTTTTCCTCTTCACTGAGATTGAAGAGTTAGTCCAATCAGTACCATCAATGGATTTGTATGCGGGAATCTACAAAAAAAAATAGCATATTTGAGTTATCGAGAATCTTATAAATTTACAAGTTACAAATTAAGTTATTAAAAATGTAGGCTACATTACAAATGATGTAGAAAATATAGAATAAGCTAACAATTAGTGTAATAAGCTAAGCTGTTAAAGGTTAAGTCTCAGAGTTGGATATTAGTCAATGTCAAATAAATCATTGCATCAGATAACAATTTCAAACAGTGAACGAAAAACGCAATGATTTAATGTGTAGGATTTAGCCACGATAGTTTTTTTCAAATATTATGACATCATAATTGTTTTCTTATTATAGAGAAGAGAGAAGAGAGAAGAGATAAAATCCCTTGCTTTTTAAAAAAAAAAAAAATGTCTTTGAATGATACAGGGGTTAGTTCTATAATTAACTCTAAGTCAAAGGAGCTCTTTATAGTTATGTAGCTTTCTTATCAATTTCAAGAATCAGAAAAAGACCACATCTTATTTCTTCAGTCATCCCTTCTTCCGTTTACACTATCCATCCGTACAGAAAGTAATGTCAATACTTCACTTGCCTTCCATCCAAGTCTGTTATTTGACACCCAAGAAGTATACACATTCTTCATTGAAGTTTGGGGAATCAAATTCAAGAACAACAACTTACAAAAAAGGTAAACTTGAATACTTTTATTGAACAAATTCATCAAGATTGAATTTTTATGCAAAATTTTCCTTCTTTAACGGAACCCATCATTATTTCTACTTATTTTGGTTTTTATAAGTTACTTAAACATTCAACCTTTATTTTAATAGGTTCTTTACATCAAGAACGCAAACCTCAGAAGGTGAATCTTGAAATTTCACCTCATAGAGCAGGTAAAGTGTAATAGTTGTTGTTATTATTATTATCATTTTATATTTTAGATTTTAAATATTAGTATTTCCGCTTACTTAGTTACTCATTTACACTGGCTGTTCTAGTAAATTAAGGGGCAATTTCTTAATCTGAAATAGCCAATAGAATATGTGTATTATGAATAAACCAACGTGGTGAATTTGACATGTTTTAAATGAGTCAATTTGGTTATATGTTTTGCACCCAACATATAAGTGCTTATGAGAGATCAAACTTGTGTTTTGGTAAACTCCATCCGTTTGGTTAACGAAAATTGTAGATTGAGCTTTTGATATATAAGATTAATCATATTAACTTTTAAATATCACTTACCCGTTATATTGCTTTTTTAGCATATTTATTTTGCATCATTTACATATTCTAATTCCAGCTACTTTGCAATATACATATATAAGCTCTAACTCTAGTTACTTCTTGGATTTTGGATTGGGAGACTTTTCTTGATTTTGAGTAAAACTTGATTTTGTTTGGCATACATGAATCATACTGCTTTGACTCGGTTGTTTAATTCAGGTAAAAGGTTCCTAAATTCTCACACAATTCTTTAAAATTATGCAGTGTCAGCTGTGAGATTAATGCGGATAGAGTTCGGTGGTGCCTTTGCCGACCTGTTAAATGAGAAAGGGAAGGGGTCAGGTGATAACGAGATGGGATATGTTGAAAGAACTCTTGGGTTTTGCACTCGAGATTTGGATGATAGAGATCTCAGATTGGTGCTTTTCTTATTCAAATTCTTATATTTCTTTACTATATATATGCGGTGGAAATTTCAACCCACATACATATGGTTCGGCTATATTTTGTCTCTATGGAGCCAAACGGATGAACTTGAAAAATATTAGCTTGACAGGATATGGGTGAAATGGGTCAAACGGGTAGAAAGTGATATAACATGTAAATTTGACTGCGTAGGTTGTCATAATACATACAGATTAGTATTGTTATGATTTTTCACAATAAGTGTTTTGGGTCAGCGCAATCCAACCCAATCTGACATCTAGACAACGTTACTCATTATGACCCATCAACAGACCTGGACGACTTGCCCATTTTTCCATTTCGCTTCATGCCACAAGGGACTTCAACTTCAATCCTGGATGATTAATACCCAAAAACCTCATCTTCTCCTTGGAGATATCTATGTTAACACTCACAAGTAATGTAATATTAAGCATTATGAGATACTGATGATATCATTATGATTGCATGTAATTTTTCTCTAAACTATTCCTCCTTATACTGTGTATTTTTTACTTTTATTCATTAATTCTATTTGGGATACAGGTAACCGACATTGTTGGAGGTACAATTCGTTGGAGAAAATATCTTGACTATTTGATTTTGTCTTTATGCCATGATCCAAACGTGTTTAGTCGTATGGAACCTCTATTGTTACAGGTACATGGCGGTGCATTGTTTCTTTCTCATTAATGGGCTTCCTTCATTATTTCTAGTACTAAAAATAATGTAGATAGCTCTTATATATATCATTACTTGAGAACCACTTTACAAGGCACAAGTTCTTATTCCAAAATTTGTGTTTATAGATTCTTCGAATAGGATTCTATGAGATTGTCAAGCTCGAGGTCCCTTCCTATGCTGTTGTAGATGAGGTATCTAACTATATGACATATTGACATTTATATTGTGTTTATACTTTTTTTTTTTGGATAATGTTGATCAAGTAAGTGCAAAAAACTGAACGACCGAGTGCTTTCTAAAATGGTTTTGGAAAGTCATATTTTCACAACCGTTTTAGACGTTAGGTGCTTGTTATAAGGCCTTGTGAGATTTAGGTGGTTAAGGTAAGAAAATTTTACGGCTGGTAAATGGTGAAAAATTAAAAAGCATATTGGAAGTGTGTTATTGTTTATTGCAATATGCTTAATGTTTGAGTTTGAGTTTGAGTAAATGCAGAATGTGCAGCTAGCAAAAATAGCCCTTAGGCCAGGTGCCGGTAACATGGTCAACGGGATTTTGAGGAAGCTGGTTATGCTTAAGGTCTAACCCATTTTATATATCAATCATATTTTGTATTTTATTATTTTCTTTTTAAAGTATATTATGCGATAATACGAGCATTTATTCAAATTGATAGGAAAGTAACTCTCTTCCTTCACCTAAACTGGAAGGTGATGATCGTGCACAAGCACGAGCACTTGCTACTATTTATTCTCATCCCGTTGTAAGTGGATTGACATATAATTTAGTCGACTTTTCAAAGCAATTTTATAAATTGTGTACGTCGTTGTTATAAAACTTTTTATTGTCTGTAGTGGATGGTTAGGCGTTGGATAAAACACCTCGGACAAGAAGAAGCTGTTAAGCTGATGATGTGGAATAACACTGATCCCAGATTTAGTCTGAGGTTCTGTATGAAACTCATTTATTTATATTTATAGATAGCTATCAAATGACCATTTTATCGTTTGTTACAAGTTATGGTTAGTTTATTTCAGGGCTAATAAAGGAAAAGGTTTTACTCGATCAGAGCTTGTGTTACGACTTGAAACATTAAAGGTGTGAGGTTATTTTTCTTATCTTCCTTCATTTATAGTAAATAGAGATGACAGTTTCAACACATTTACTCATTAATGAGTTGTATCAGGTTATGTTTTATCTCAAATGAGTTATAAAAAACCAAACCTTGTAAGGAAATGGGACATTCAGGTCAAATGCTGGCCAAAATGTGTACTTTTTATGCATAACACCTTCTAAATCCATGTCTTTAAATAAAGATATCATTATTCAAATAAAATTTTGTTATCAAACTCACACACTAGTTATCTTGTTTTTATATAAATTTAGAAATAAAGTTTGTCAGCCGAACCTTATCTGTCTGACCCATTTTGACCCACACCCAGTAACCTGTTTTGACCCACCCAAAAAGTTGCCTGCTTTGAGTCCTGATCCTGTACCTAACAACTTGCCTATTTTGCAACTTCTTGTTTCAACCCCAAATGCTTGCTAAAAAAAATTACATCAGCTGTAGATGCCAAAACATAATGTTAGAGCCAACTTCAAGCTATAACTAAATTGTACGTTCGTTATGTCTAATTTCAGGTACCCTATGAGCTCTCTCCTCATCTGGATGATTTTGTTCGTATTAGCACGGGACTGCAGGTATTTCATTTGTCAAATTTTTTGTTCAATGAAGGCTATTATGGATTTTTTTATATTTAGTTATGAAATTTATTTTCTTTAAAGAAAAACCACGTGGATTGATTTACAATCCCCATTCTTTGTTTTTCATGAAAAGGTCATTTGGTGATAATAATGGTCATTCATGAGATATTACTCTATAATTTATCTAACTCTTTGTGATAATTATAACAGAGTGTTATACAAGATGGAATACTAAAAGAAGGCTTATGTTCTGTCCAAGATGAAAGTGCAGGTTATGGTTTTCATTCATTATTTCATCCAGCCTTTTATTTAAATCAATAATAATCAATAATTCTTGACCATGTTGTGTTCGTTCACTCGGGTTAACCTGTACATTGCTGATGTCTACAAACTTGTTGGTTAGGTTTGGTGGTCTCCATTGTTGACCCACAACCCGGGGATACCATAATTGACTGTTGTGCTGCTCCTGGAGGAAAAACGCTCTTCATGGCGGCCTGCTTGAACGGCCAAGGTAACCAAACTATCAACAGACAAATGTATACTAATGTGGTTTATGCCATTTGGACCAAATTAACCAAATTATTTGCCCTTCAAATAATGTTGCATGTACTTTATTAATGGTGTCTAGGCATGGTAACTGCAATTGACATAAATAAAGGTCGCCTGAGGATCCTTAAAGAGACGGCCAAACTGCAAAAACTTCATAATGTCATCACTACCGTTCACGCCGATGTTCGTGAATTTCATGTAGACGGTTTTCAGCATATCTGTTATAAAGTTTTAATCTTTCTACCTTATCCTTTTCAAATGTGACAATTTTTTTTTTTCTTTTATAGCAGGAAAATAATCACGTGGCCTATGATAAAGTGTTGCTGGATGCTCCTTGTTCTGGACTTGGTGTTCTTTCCAAGGTATCTATATCTAGATAAACGGTTTTTAAGTTATTCTGATTGATTTGTTCGTGTACATAATTTGTAATGTTATATAAATTTGTGTATCGTGTAGAGAGCCGACTTACGGTGGAATAGAAAGTCAGAAGATATGGAAGAACTTAAAAGCTTGCAAGATGAGCTTCTCGATGCAGCTTCCAAGTGAGGCAAACTTTATTTCAAAATTAGAAAAAAACTTTAATCTTTTAGGGATAACTGGTCAAATGGGTAAATCTTGAAAGTTAGTTAATAGAAGGTTTAAAATTCAGAAAATAGTATATTCAAGTTATTTCAATATACTAAATTGTTATTCAAAATAATACTAATCATTATATTTTAGTAAATAGCTTTTGTAATGTTATATAATACAAATACAATACGAAGTTATGCTCTTGTAATAAATGAAATGAACAAAAAACTTGTTAGGTCAACTCAACCCGTTTTGACCCATTTTCGACACGCCGTCCTTGAATTTTCTATTAATTTCATCACCTTGTAGGTTGGTAAGGCCTGGTGGGGTGCTAGTATACAGCACTTGTTCAATTGATCCTGAAGAAAATGAAGACAGGGTGGCTGCATTTCTTCTTAGGCATCAGGTACTACTAACCTTTATAACTGATTGCATAATTCGTTCAATCATATGAAATTAATAAACCTTATACGTAGAAGCAAAACCTATACTATATAATAAATTATTGTGTTCTTATGTCAAATTTAATGTGGTTTTTCTCAAATGTATGTGATTGGCGAATCGATCACCCATTGATTCTGAAGGAATACAGCGTAGAATCTGCAAAGAGATACACATCGGGTGAATTTTTGACAGAAGAGGGTTACTATTTCTCTAGCCCTGTGAAACATTCTCTTGATGGTGCCTTTGCTGCACGTCTCGTACGTTGCTCTTGATTTTATTTATATTCTGATAATATAAGAGGAATTTATTTAAAAGGATACGAGCACGGTCAAACGCATGGGTCACACAGGTATATATTGTGTTAACCTTATTATTTTGTTAACATTCACCAGGTTCATAATCTGATGATACTCTTCTTATCAGTTTAGCCAACAGGAGATATGCACAAACACTGGATGCAAGTTCTATATTTGTGTTGTTCGAGTTCTGGAATGCTAATTGCTACCGGGATAAGTGCGAGCCTGTGAGGGAACCGTGAAAGATCATAGGCTATGGCCATGAAGTGAATGGGGTTATCAGTCAATGAAAGCAATGTAGCATGCACAACATCAAGCTCAAGCATGCTTGTGCAATGATCAAAACAGTACCTTGGCACTTTGTATGGCTGTTCTAGTGTATTTAATAGTAATACGGAGTAATAATCTATCTAACCTCGAAGGGATGGTGTAGTGGTTGGATGCTTGGGAATACACCTGGCAATCGGGTCGGGTCGGGTTGGGTTTGGGTCGGGTCGGGTCGAAACGGGTTTGGGTTTGAACGAGTCCTGGTCTAAACGGGTCAGAAATTTTGAACGGGTCCAACGGGTCGGGTTGGGTCGAGACCCATTTCCCCCCGGGTTGGGTCGGGTCAAGACCCTTTTTCTTAAAAAAAATTAAAAAAATAAATAAATTTCGAAAAAAAAGAATTTCAAAAAATAAATTTAGTCACTGTGGTTTGTCCAAACTTGCAGATTTGATCACTGTGGTTTTTTTTTTGCATATTTAGTCACTGTGGTTTCAAAATCTTTCAAATTTAGTCACTGGAGCTAAATGGTGTTAAATTGACTCGTTAGAGCACAACATGTGCAGGTCACGTGATGGGTATTTTGGTCCTTTTAACATTCTCTTCCTCTCTCGTTTCCCTTTTCTTCTTCTTTTACAAAACCCAGATCTGGGAACTTTTTCTTCTTCTAATCACCTGTAACAAATTAAAATCAGACTTTTAACAATGAACCAAATCCAAATTAAACTCTATCGCTTCTTTCTTTCAATCTATATCACCAGATCTAAATTAAACTCTCTTTTACCACCTAACAATATGTTTACAATAAATTTTACCAAGATTATGAAATTAAAACTGAAATCTAAATAAAATATATTTTGAACCTTTATACATGTTCTCACCTTCAATCTTGTTAAAACATATATGATTATCATTATCAGCTACATCGATCGAAATGAAAACCCAGATCGATGCACTCAATATCGAACTCACTGTCTTCTGCATCTGAAACTCACCATCCTCGTCGGGCGCGCTTTTCTAGATCTGAGACTTGACGAAGCAAATCCGTTTCGGTAAGTAATCGATTGTTACTAAAGTGGGTTTACGGTAAGCCACCACCATCGTTCGATTATTAGTTTGATTTCCACGGTAATGACTCCGGCAGAGAGACATAGTGACTCCGTCGACGGTCACACATGCCTACGCCACTATCAATGCCGCTGGTAACGGTGGTTTTTCCATTTCATAAACCCAAGCATTCAAGATATTGAAAGAAATCAAAATCAAAATCAAAATCAACCCTTTAAATTTTGGTTTTGTTAATTATGAAATTTTTTTAATTTGGATCTTGTTTTTGTGTATTGTTAGTGTTTGCAGATGGTTGTGAGGTTTTGAGAATAAGATATCAACCTTATTAAAATTTGTTGGTGGCAGAAATCTTGAAGATATTGATGTAATGGAGGAAATGGTGATATTTTAGTTTTTTAATGACTGTACAAGTTGTATTGCATGTAGTATAAGTGCGTATTATTAGTATTAATGGAATAAATAAAATGAGTTGTAAATGAAAAGACAATAATACCCATCACGTGCTAAGCACATGACCCTGTTAAACGGCACAAACTAACGTCTGTCAGCCATAGTGACGAAAAGTGTAACATTTTCAAACCACAGTGACCAAATATGCAAAAAAAAAATCACAGTGACCAAATCTGCAAGTTTGAACAAACCACAGTGACTAAATTTGTAGTTATGTCAATTTTTTTCGAAAAAAAAAATTTTGAACTTTTTTCGAAAAAAAAATTTTGAAACTTTTTTTCGAAAAAAAAATTTTGAATTTTTTTTTTTATGTTTCCGATTTCCGTTTTCATTTTCAGACTCGCGTTCCCAATTGAAGTTTTCGGATTCGCAATGCGAAAAAAAAAAATTTTAAAAAAATTTCGAAAAAAAAAATTTTGAATTTTTTTTTTCCAATCACATGTGATTTTCACGCCACATGTCGCGCTTTCATTGATTCCTTGGATCTCAACTTAATTTATGGATTCAAATGAATATTTTTTTTAGAAAACGCGCGTTGAAAACATTCGACGAAAACGCCATGCAAAAACCGCGCTAAAAACGCGCGCCGAAAAACGCCTGCCAAAAACGCAATGCGAAAAACTCGCGCCGAAAACGCCCTGCAAAAACTGCGCCGAAAACGCGCGCTGAAAACCTCCTTCGAAAAACGTGCTACGAAAAACTAGCGCCAAAAACGAGCAATGAAAACGCGCGCCGAAATCTTGTGATGAAAACGGGCATAAAAAAACGTAGGACCCATTAGACCCGAACATAGGACCCGTTGGACCCGTTACTTTTTCCTTGTGATATAAGTAGTTCAATTTTGGAACCACAAAATATCTTATCCTTTATAAATTGAGACCCTATTGGACCCTAATATTAAGAGCCAATTGACTCATTTTTTAGACTATGGGTTTGATTTGCCAGACATACTTGGGAATCTTCAACAGAGACTCAAATTCAAACCCCACTCACTACACTTTGGGACATTGCCTTTGAAACAATAGTACGGATTTATAATCATTCTATCATTCTATAGATAAATGTTAAATTAGAAATTGTCAATCTTTGAAGTAGATACCATAAAATTTTAATTTTTATTATTTAAACGACAAAAGCCTCTAAAGTTGTATACTACGAGGATTGAAGAGATTCATAAATCCCAGCCACCAAGCTACCTTTAGGGTTAGATACCATAAATTTTTTGTTAAATGTCATTCTTTACATGTGATACAGAATGCATCATATTGTTAAGACCACTCCCAACCATGACATGCTTCTTTAAAAAGACTGACTGTCACATTAGCGCCACCTCAACACTTTCTCAAAAATACTGAAAAAGACTAAATGCTACCAACCATGACATACTTCTTAAAATAGACCGGACCCACTTAAATTATATTGGAGTACCAATTATTTAACAACAATATTAATCAAATAAATAATATAAAATTATATGTTCGGTGCCTTTTGGTACAAATAAATTAATTATCAAACCACTTAGGCCCACTTGGAAGCGTCCTTGGACTGCTTCAAAATGACAAAATCAAAAACTTCACTAGAACGACCGTAAATGACATGCTCCTCCCTACGACGTCTTTTTGGATTGAAAATTGACGCTCCAAATGACACTACCATAGGTAGTGGTCTAACTCAATGCATTTATTATGTATTAGTACCCATTTAGAACCCCCAATGACTAGCTTAATCACAAGGTTTTTTATGCTCGCGGTGACTCTGAATAACTTTGTACATGTGAAAATATATTAGAGAGACGAGTAACTTTAAATCCTATCACTCATTCTATCCAATGGTGGCCTAAACGCAATGCATATGTAAAGAAATGCGCGAATGATACGTTAACTCGGTTTGTAACGGGTGAGGGTCTCTTACCACCAAAAATTTGTAAGAATATACTATACACGAACACCACCACTTTCAATGACTTTTGACATATCAACGCCACCACACTTTTCTATTGTTTTTCGCTCTTAACTGTTATCCGCTATCACTCATTTACCACTTTAAATCTTTCTCATTATTATTATAACTATATATATATATATATATATATATATATATATATATATATACATACATATATATCATACATTTTCAGTTGCTGGATTGAAAACCCAGAAGCAACCCCAAAACCGCATCTAATGCTAAAATGGACAACATCTTAAGATTTAACTGAAGTGTCACACTGTCACATTAATCAAAATGTCTAAACAACTATCTAATCTTTCTCGTCATTTTCGATGACTTCGGACTATTCGTAAAATGGTTAGTCTTACAAAGCGAGTTGAATAACTCGAGTGAGTTGAATATTCGAGCGAGTTGAATATTCGAGTTAATAAAAAAATCACCATTTTTCTTTTTATAACAAATTCAAATCGAATTTTCCACAATATGATCTCATGAAAACCATTTATAAAGATGAGCAATTCCTTTAAATAAATTAAAATGGATTTGATAAACATTACTATTACTAATTGTACAATAAGTATAGTTAATTTATTATCAATTTTCCTGGTTGAAATCATCTGTTGAATCTAATGCTTATGGTTGTCGTTAACACTCAAAAATACATTTCGTAATTATTAATTTAATTCTAAAAATCTTATGTTTAAAAAATTCGTTATACTCCAATCCAATAATAATAATAATAATAATAATAATAATAATAATAATAATAATTAATAATTAATTATAATAATAGTAATAATAACTAATATTTAATTTAATAATAAAAAAAATAATAACTAGTAAAATGGGCCCGCGCGATGCCGCGGGACCTTTCGGGTTGTATATTCATAGTTAATGGAGCGTTATGTATTTACAGAAGTAAAAATGTTTTGCTACGGGTATTTTTAAATACATGTAGTTAGTATCTAATGTACCTAATGGCTTTTTAACGGCATGAAGATCGTGTAAAAAAAAAAGGGAAAAAGAATTATCAATATGATGTAGTTAGTTTGGGGAGTTTATTATAGGTTATGGAACACAGATCTAAATACACGTAATTAGCATTTTTTTTTTAGAAGTGTCCATGTCGCGTATAGCTAGTCTCGTTGTGTTCATTAGATTTTTTTGAGTTGAACGGTCGGTTCGAAAAAAATTAACGCGAGCCGAGTGGGAAGATATGTCCCGTTGAGTATTGAATATAGTCCGAGGTATTTAGCGTTTTTTTAGAAGTGTCCGTTTCGCGTATAGTTAGTCCCGTTGTGTTCGTTAGATTTTTTTGAGTTGAACGGTGGGTTCGAAAAAATTTAACGCGAGTCGAGCGAAAAGGTGTGTCCCGTTGAAAATATGGGTGAAATTTAATTAAGATTTTTTATTAAAATATTGATTTTACACTTGATACCTGTGATGCCCCGTACAAAACCATCGTGTACGAATCATCAACAACAGGATCATTACAAGGTTAAGTACTATATGCTGTAATAAAAGAAGTTGCATTCACGATAAAAAGGTGACGTCATAATCGACATCAAATGTTTTACACCAACAGTATGCTTCTACGAATAGCAAGCATGAATAAATGTATGTGACCCTTAGGTCGTTACAAAACATAGTTTCAAATGTATTAAAGTTTGAATGCAAGATAAACAGTTCATGCGGTGATAACACTAGAGCAGCGGGTGTCTACGGCAAGACTAGTACACAGCGGAAGCAGCTAACCTTAAGCACCTGAGAAAAACATGCTTAAAACGTCAACACAAAGGTTGGTGAGCTATAGTTTAAGTATAACAGTATGTAAGGTAGGCTACGAGATTTTAGTGCTACAAAGAGCGTTTCAAAACAGTATGATAAAGTACATGTTAACCGTGGGCACTTGGTAACTAACTTAACGTTTATACCCCCTGAAAGTACACTTGGCAAGTGCGTATATTTACGAAGTATTAAACACTCATTAAATGCTAGCGCGACTAGCCCGAGTGGGGATGTCAAACCCTATGGATCCATATCTAAGATTCGCGTTCACGGTTCAAAAACCAATGATTAAACGTTACCGAGCTAAAGAGAATGTTTATGCCGTTGTATAACCCACACATATATAAGTTTAAGTACTCGTGCCTAGTATGTAAAACATAAAATCCGCATGTATTCTCAGTTCCCAAAATAGTTAAAGTAAAAAGGGAATGCTATAATGTAGCGACCCCGACAAATCGTCAAGTGACGGCGTCGACTACGTATGTCCCATTACCTGGTCATAAGTCTTTAAAACAGACGTTTGACCCAAAATATGTCGCATCCATTCAAGTGTAAAGATTGTTTCAAAGTTTACAAAGATAATTGACCACAAGTTAAGTTACAACGTTATAAGTACAAATGAAAACTATGCGACACAGTTTAAATAAGTTCAAAAGATGCTCCAAAATGCATGTATACTCGACATCCAAGCAAGTATCAAAAGAGTGCGGAAGCATGTATCACTAAGCATTCAAAACCTGAGAAAACATAGAAGAATCTGTCAACGAAAACGTTGGTGAAATCATAGGTTTAGTAAGTATTAAACGTTGTTTTTGAACCACAAGATTTTGTATTTCCATAACGTAGATTATCCAAATCATTTGCATTCCAAAAGTGTTGTTATACGCGAGCACTCAATTATCAAAACTTAACCAACGTTACCCCATCACACAGTGCTAGAACCCACACTAAAACACAAAAATATATTTCATCCGCATAACGGTAGCGAACCGTCCGAATGAGGGTTTGTTAAACCCGTATGGCCACACAATATAAGTTCTCGCTTACACCCTGCAAGTGTAACTAATGATAATCGAATTGAGGCATTTTTGTTCTAACTCGCACGTGGAATGTTTGTTTTCACACTTGTGTTCAAAACATAAAAGTAAGTAGTACAAGATGTAACAAAGTATATGTTTTCTCAGCCCACGATTTAAAAGTATAAAAGTTGTTGAAAAGGTGGGACTATGATCTCACCTTGAGCGCAAGAGTTAATAAAGTACTTCAACGAGTAAACGCGTGCAAAGACAAAGCTAATCTCGACCTAAACAAGTAGGTTGTATCAATAACGATAGTCACGAAGGGTCAAAGTTGTTCAATTAGTCCTATGGCTCGACACGACTCGATTATGTAGCATGTGAGGCAAATTGTCAAGTTTCATGCAAGATACAAGTATAGAATCATGTTAGGAAGATTGCATAATTAATTGGTTAAGTTTGACAAAAAGTCAAACTTGGTCGGGTCAAAGTCAACGAAAAAGTCAACATGTTCGGGTCAGGTCCCGGACTATTTTTCTATGCTAATTATTCATATACAAGTGTATTAAAACAAGTTTCATGTGAATCGGAGGTCCGTAGGTCATCAAACATTTCACGTGAAATGGGACGAGGAGGTCAGAATCTGACCAGGCACATCTGCGCGCCGCGCGGGGATGGGGCGCGCCGCGCCACCATCTGTGCAGGTCTGTTTCTGTTTTTCCACAAGTATGCACGAGCCAAAATCAATTCTAACACAACAATTGACCCGCAAACACTTATAACGCCTATCATATATCGTTGGAAAGGTATTTTGACGAGGAATACAACTAAGCACTTTTCATCAAGCAAAAACATCATATACAATAACCGAAATCCCGTCAAGTGATCAATAGAGGTTTATTTTCAAGTTTCAAGTTCATCAATTGCAATTTAAGTTTCGGGAATCCGATTTATACATATGATATGCCGTTTTGAAGGTAATGAAACATGTAATACAACTAAACACTTATCAATAACATTAACAAGCATTCAACGCATCAAAAGTTCGTTTTAAGAGTTGTCAAACCCTAACCAAAAGTTTACAAAATCAATAATCGCGTTTATGAAGTTTCTTTAATCAATCTATACATCAAAATGAAGCTAATGATACTAGTAACACTTTTAAAACATGCACATTAACAATCTAATAACATTTGATCATCCAAAATCAAGGATTTAGCAAGTAATTTTCATAATGAACTAGTTACACCAAAAACAACAAATCGAGCATACAAATTACATACACGACATCACAATGAGCCATAGACACTAATTAACATACTTTTAAGTCAAGAACACAAATTTAAAGAAAACTAGTGTTTTAGAAATGTTACCCAAACGAGATGAAGTTGGTACCAAAATGAAGAGGGTGAAGAGAGGATCACGAATATGTAATTTATTTTGTTGTAAGCCTCCTAGATCGAATTTAGATGATGATTGAATGAATTTGGAAATTGGGTGTGTTCTTGCTAGAGAGAAAGAGAGAGAGAGGGAGATGGTTGAATGGTGGTGATTGGGGTGGACTAGGTGACCTAGTCAACTAGTTTGCCCCGTGTCAATTTTAGTCCCTCGAGTTTGTAGTCGGGTGCGGAAAATACCTAAACGGAATATTTTAAAACGCGTATTAACGGAAGATATTAAAATTCGATAACGAGAATATTTAGAATGTTAGCTAACGGAGGTTACGAATCTAGATACGAGGAATATTATCTAAAAAGAAAAAGACGGCGTTAAAAATAATTTAACGGAAAAATGCGGGATGTTACATTATCCACACCTCAAAAGAAATTTCGTCCCGAAATTTAGTTGGAAGTAGTAGTCGATATCTCTTACTCGAGACTTAGAGTAGTAACTCTACGAATGAGTGAAGGTACTTTCTTGGACATTCCACGAATCCGGATAGTCGGGGTGTTACGTTATATTGAGGTTCGATTTCACGATCCATGATTTCAACCAGTTTTCCCATGCAGAGGAGTTTGTCATCAATAGTTGGTGCATCTAGAAGGATTGCACATTCCTGTTCCGCATGACACGTTTCTAAGTTTGTCACACGAAATGTAGGATAAACGGAAACTTAATTGCATCGGAAGTTCTAAACGGTAGGGAGCGGTTCCAATACGCCCCAAGGTTTCAAAAGGTTCAATATTGCAGATATATCCCTTCTCGATTTCCTAAAATGGATTTCACCTTTCCAAGGTGCGGTTTCTCAATATTACGCGATTACACACTGGGATTTGTGAGGTTTTCATCTAAGTTTGGTATGACTCTTTTGGGCGACTACGGGTCGTCTCGAGCCCTTCTCGGACTTGGATTATCTCAATTGTTGTTTCTTGGATGAGTTAAGATTCGGTGTTTTGTTTGCCACATGCTTTGGTTAAATGAACAGGGGTATGACATTAGCGGTCATATAGGGTTTCGGAAGTGCTGCGTTAATATACGAGTGATAGCTGTCGTCGTAAAAGGAACTACTAAAGGTGACAATACCAGTCTGTAACATGTCTTTCCAAGATTGAATCGTACGTTTGCTCGGTTCGTCGGTTGTGGGAGATACGCGGTACGTATGTCCAAGTGGGTTTCCAAGGTTTCTTGCAAAACTAGAAGCGATACGAGTATTTTGATCCGAGGTAATTGGCAATGGTACACCGTGTTAGAATAGGATCTCTTAAGATATGTTTGAACAAGTCAGTTAGGGTTCGAAAAAAAAATGTTCGTTAGGACTATTCACCCTCGTGGCGAATACTAAGGTAATATGAGGAATTTCTCTATCCATGGAGAAATGTTACAAGGAGTTCCCTTAAACGGAAGTGCGAGCGATAAAGATAGGAGTGAAACGAGGACCTAGAATAGGATGAGTTTACATCTCGAGGTTGCCATAACGTGTCTCTAGTTGTCAAAAGTTGAAGTCTGAAAGAGAAACGAGGTAGTACACGTAGTTGTATAGTTCGGGGTTGAACAATAGTTGACCGATTATCAGAAACACAAGGGCGTTAAGTCAAAGAAGAGTGAAGTATCGTTGGATTGTGTGTCATCTTAAATTCCAGTAATATCAGACGGTGATGGTGAAATAACAGAGGTAGGTAGTGTGGTACGGGATGACGAGAAAATTGATCGGATCCACAATTTAGTATTCGAATTCTACGTGCAAAATAACGAATTTTAGTTATGTTGATTTTTGAGTCGAGAGAGTATGCCTTTCGGCGTTCAAGTAGAAATATTTCCATGTTTGAGTTCCATCTGTTGCTATACGATTTTTAACTAGAAATGTTGGTGTGAAGAATCACGCTCAAGGTGCGAACACGGAGAGGTTTAAAGTTTTCCTTAGTGAGTTAACGAGTTTAAAAGTCGTGTAACACGAGAAAAGTCAGAAATGAATCTTCGGTAATAACAGACAAGATCTAAGATTTTTACGAATACAAGTCCGAGTTGGTAGAGTTTCCTGATTACATGTGGCTTGATTTCGAGATTGATTGTAATGCCTTGACCATTAACATCATGGTCTAGAAAATTGGACTTCGTTCAACAGAAATTCTCACTCGGAGAATTTGGTATAGAGTTGCTCTTTTCTCAAAAGTTCGAGCGTAAGATGGTGATGTTGTTCGTTTTCCTTCTTTACTTAAATAAGTTAAGATGTCATCCATAAATACGATAACAACTTTGTCTAGATAAGTTGCATACGTGGTTTAGGAGGTTCATGAATACGGACGGAGTCCTAAATAAATCAAACGGTACTAAGAGAGATTTACAACTAACGTTGCGAATTCGGAAAAATGGCTTAGGAGACATCGTCTCCCTTAACCCCCAATTGATGATAACCAGAACGGAGATCGATTTGGAATACACGGGATCCACGCAAATAATCATGAGGTAATGGATACGAGGAAGAGAGTATTGGTTTCCAACCGAAAGTTACTTAGTTCACAATAATCTATACATGAATGTAGGGCAACAATTTCTCCTTAATGAATAGGTTTTGAGTTCCTTAGTTCTATAGGTGTCGAGTCCAATTTCTTAACGCATATCCTCCGATAAAATTTATAGGCACACAATATTTTCCGTCGGTCACTTAAATCGTCTAAGAAGTATCTGGGGGAAAGAGGTGGAATATAAAGAGCACGAGTCAAATCCTTGGTTATAAAACGTCTAACGGTACTCGAATCGAATAAGTATGAAATATACGGTTTGTTGTGAAGAAACTTACCCGTGACTAGTCCATCATCGTCTCGGGCATCCTAGGTGTCGATGTTGTAAGTTCAACGGCGCGCGTTGGTTTTTGCTTTATTCTTTGGGCATTCATTCCTAAAATGACCCGATTGGCCACATTTGTAGCAAATACTCGGCTTTGGTGCGTCGGGCCCCTTTTGAGTGACGGGGGCGGTACTTCCACAATACTTGGCAATATGACCACTACCTTGACACCGATGGCAAATTAGCTTGCCACATTCACCAAAATGATGCTTGTGGCATTTGTTGCAAAAAGGTCGTGTCCCGGCATAACTTTTCTTGCCGACGGGGGTGAGAGGTTCCTTGGCAAAGTTGTTGTTGTAGTTGCTCGATTGGGGGGTTTCCCATTTTCTTTTGTTGTCACCCGACTCATCCTCGGCTTTAGGTGCCGGCACTTCAATCTCGTCTACCGTTTCGATTAATTGACGGGCCATATTCATGGCCTCTTGGTGATTACTGGGTTTGGATGACATTACTCCTTGTTTGATGCTCTTGGGAAGACCATCCATGTAAAGTTCAACCCTTAGAGGTTCGGGGGTCACGAGGTTTGGGCACATCAAGGATAGCTCAGAAAATCGTTGATTATATGCCTTTAGGTCATTCCCGACCGCTTTTAAAGTTCTTAGTTCGTGTTCGAGCTTACGGGTCTCTTCGCGCGGGAAGTATTCGGTGATCATCTTTTTCTTTAAGTCGGCCCATGAGAGAGTGTGAGCTTCATCGATACCCACCGACAGCACATACGTATTCCACCATGTGAGGGCGATACCGGCAAAAGTGTGGGTGGAATATTTGACTTTGTCTTGGTCCCGACAACCGCTTATGCTAAAAACGGCTTCTGTTTGCTCAAACCATCGGGTGAGCACAACCGGTCCTCCTGTCCCATCGAAGGTGTGAGGTTTGCACCCCATGAAAGTTTTATAGGAGCAACCCTCGTTTGAATTACCGGCTCCATGGTTTTTGTGGTTGTGGTTGTTATTGATGTCGGAGGAGATACTAGCCATAGCCGCACCTATGGCGGTGGCTATCATGCGTTGAAAAGCTTGTTCGGAAGTTTCATTACGTGGCCCGCGACGGGGAGGCATTGTTCCTTCAAGACACAAGAATATCGTTGATTAGTATTCTCAATAATACTAATCATGATACGGAATGATGATGTAGAGAAAATTTTCCTTGACTCGCCTTAAATTCTTTATGTCATAATGTCGGAATGTCCATATGAATCACCGTAATATAATCCCGGAAATTTTATTACCCTGATTCTCATGTGCATTTAACATTACCTCATAAAGTCAAGGTGGCGCGTCAACAAAATTTATCAACGTAAGATCAAGATCGAATACGAGTTAGATATGATAGAAGAGTTCGAGTATAGATGCACAAATAGTCAAGTAATTCCTACTTCAGTCTATATGCCGGTTGTAGTCTAGATTCACCTATGTACCCTATGACTCGGGGTGGACACAAATGAACTCTAAATCCCTACAACCAAGGCTCTGATACCACTTGTAGCGACCCCAACAAATCGTCAAGTGACGGCGTCGACTACGTAGGTCCCATTACCTGGTCATAAGTCTTTAAAACAGACGTTTGACCCAAAATATGTCGCATCCATTCAAGTGTAAAGATTGTTTCAAAGTTTACAAAGATAATTGACCACAAGTTAAGTTACAACGTTATAAGTACAAATGAAAACTATGCGACACAGTTTAAATAAGTTCAAAAGATGCTCCAAAATGCATGTATACTCGACATCCAAGCAAGTATCAAAAGAGTGCGGAAGCATGTATCACTAAGCATTCAAAACCTGAGAAAACATAGAAGAATCTGTCAACGAAAACGTTGGTGAAATCATAGGTTTAGTAAGTATTAAACGTTGTTTTTGAACCACAAGATTTTGTATTTCCATAACGTAGATTATCCAAATCATTTGCATTCCAAAAGTGTTGTTATACGCGAGCACTCAATTATCAAAACTTAACCAACGTTACCCCATCACACAGTGCTAGAACCCACACTAAAACACAAAAATATATTTCATCCGCATAACGGTAGCGAACCGTCCGAATGAGGGTTTGTTAAACCCGTATGGCCACACAATATAAGTTCTCGCTTACACCCTGCAAGTGTAACTAATGATAATCGAATTGAGGCATTTTTGTTCTAACTCGCACGTGGAATGTTTGTTTTCACACTTGTGTTCAAAACATAAAAGTAAGTAGTACAAGATGTAACAAAGTATATGTTTTCTCAGCCCACGATTTAAAAGTATAAAAGTTGTTGAAAAGGTGGGACTATGATCTCACCTTGAGTGCAAGAGTTAATAAAGTACTTCAACGAGTAAACGCGTGCAAAGACAAAGCTAATCTCGACCTAAACAAGTAGGTTGTATCAATAACGATAGTCACGAAGGGTCAAAGTTGTTCAATTAGTCCTATGGCTCGACACGACTCGATTATGTAGCATGTGAGGCAAATTGTCAAGTTTCATGCAAGATACAAGTATAGAATCATGTTAGGAAGATTGCATAATTAATTGGTTAAGTTTGACAAAAAGTCAAACTTGGTCGGGTCAAAGTCAACGAAAAAGTCAACATGTTCGGGTCAGGTCCCGGACTATTTTTCTATGCTAATTATTCATATACAAGTGTATTAAAACAAGTTTCATGTGAATCGGAGGTCCGTAGGTCATCAAACATTTCACGTGAAATGGGACGAGGAGGTCAGAATCTGACCAGGCACATCTGCGCGCCGCGCGGGGATGGGGCGCGCCGCGCCACCATCTGTGCAGGTCTGTTTCTGTTTTTCCACAAGTATGCACGAGCCAAAATCAATTCTAACACAACAATTGACCCGCAAACACTTATAATGCCTATCATATATCGTTGGAAAGGTATTTTGACGAGGAATACAACTAAGCACTTTTCATCAAGCAAAAACATCATATACAATAACCGAAATCCCGTCAAGTGATCAATAGAGGTTTATTTTCAAGTTTCAAGTTCATCAATTGCAATTTAAGTTTCGGGAATCCGATTTATACATATGATATGCCGTTTTGAAGGTAATGAAACATGTAATACAACTAAACACTTATCAATAACATTAACAAGCATTCAACGCATCAAAAGTTCGTTTTAAGAGTTGTCAAACCCTAACCAAAAGTTTACAAAATCAATAATCGCGTTTATGAAGTTTCTTTAATCAATCTATACATCAAAATGAAGCTAATGATACTAGTAACACTTTTAAAACATGCACATTAACAATCTAATAACATTTGATCATCCAAAATCAAGGATTTAGCAAGTAATTTTCATAATGAACTAGTTACACCAAAAACAACAAATCGAGCATACAAATTACATACACGACATCACAATGAGCCATAGACACTAATTAACATACTTTTAAGTCAAGAACACAAATTTAAAGAAAACTAGTGTTTTAGAAATGTTACCCAAACGAGATGAAGTTGGTACCAAAATGAAGAGGGTGAAGAGAGGATCACGAATATGTAATTTATTTTGTTGTAAGCCTCCTAGATCGAATTTAGATGATGATTGAATGAATTTGGAAATTGGGTGTGTTCTTGCTAGAGAGAAAGAGAGAGAGAGGGAGATGGTTGAATGGTGGTGATTGGGGTGGACTAGGTGACCTAGTCAACTAGTTTGCCCCGTGTCAATTTTAGTCCCTCGAGTTTGTAGTCGGGTGCGGAAAATACCTAAACGGAATATTTTAAAACGCGTATTAACGGAAGATATTAAAATTCGATAACGAGAATATTTAGAATGTTAGCTAATGGAGGTTACGAATCTAGATACGAGGAATATTATCTAAAAAGAAAAAGACGGCGTTAAAAATAATTTAACGGAAAAATGCGGGATGTTACATATAACTCACAATGATAAAGCAGCGGTAAATTATGACTCGAAAAGTAAGCAAGTAATGAAGGTCCGGGAAGTCCTCAACCTAAGTCAAATAGTACTAAGTCAGTAAATCGTCCCAAAAGGTTTAAAAGTATGTAAATAAGGTCTTAAGGGTCATCATCATTCATCATCAAACAAAAGGTGTAAAGTAAGTTTCGTTCATGAAAGTAGTTTAAAACAAAGGTTGAGTTCGGTCAGTCACCACGGCCTCTATACCTACTGAAATAAGGTGAGACCAGTGGACATGGCTCCGTATATGAGTCCTTTAGTTGTGGTAAAAATTTCAGAAGCAAACTCGTCTTCGTTTGACCGTGGCGACGGTCTAAGTGCGAGTAGGTCAGAATTTTCAGCACAACGTTAAAAGACATAGTGACGATCGGAGGGCCATAAATCCTAAACCGTAACTCGGATTAAGACGAGTCCTATATGAAAAGTTATCTACTCGAACAGAGATATCTGAAAATCATAATTACAGTAGCCCAGGTCGTATGTATCAGACACAGAAACAGTAAAACAGTAGGGTCAGTAGGTTCCGGTGGTTCTTGGTGCTCGATGCTTATCATGGTTCTCATCCTTGATGCATATAGCTTCAAGTGTACAACTCGTTGATGTGTTTGCATCATTTTCACCAAGGTTTGACCATCATAACCCAAGTGTAAGTCTAAGACATGAAGCACAACTCACTTAAGTGTTGCAAGTGTTTTGATGAACCAAAGTTACATCAAAGTCTTAGATCTAACACATACATGAACTTTAAAACTAATAATAAGTTACAAACTTGAAAGTGAACTTATGAAATCAAGATCTTAAGTTGTAGAACATAGTTCTTAGTTAGATCTTGAAGATCCTAGACCCAAAAGTCTAGATCTAACATAAGTGTACAAAGTTATAATTAAAGAAAGCTTACTTACATGTTCTTGAACTTTTAAAGTTAACTTTTAGTTCAAGATTAATGAGATCAAGGTTAACTAGTAACACTTGACCAATAACAACCAACAAACATGAAATTAAAGTGCAAGAATGAAGTGATAAACTAAATAATCTAGTAACAAGTTCATGGTCCTCATACTTTTAAAGATTCAAGCCTAAGTCTTGATCTTTAAGGAAGTAAACTTTAAAGTTTATTTCATGAACTTCAAGTATGATTTACAACCATGAACTTACAATCTTTAAAACAATAAATGTAGAACATAAACTAGGAAGTTTTGTTCTTGTTTGTTCTTGTAAATACAAGATAAAATGAAGAATGAAACTAGGTAGTTTGATTCTTGTAATTAGTAAAGAATAACTACAACAACAAGTAAGTACTTGAACATTAAACAAGATCATGTAACAAAACAACAATGAACAACAAATGATGATGATGATTAAGTGTAGCATATGCTACGGTTTTGGCCAAGAAAAGAAAGGAGAAAAGATGTTCATAATACTTACAAGAAAAGAGAGAAGTGTTTGAGGGAAATGAGAGAAAGTTGCAAGTAAAAGTGTGTGTGAAAGTGAAATGAAGTAGTGAATGAAGTAACAAGTAAAATGAAAAAAAAGAACCCTCCCTTTACTACTCAAAGTCGACGGTTTCACCAAGGGGGAGGGAGGAGGGATTTGTCCACAAGTCTCTAGCATGTAAAGCCTTCAAAAGTTGGTTATTTGGTGTATGCGCATGGAAAGAACAAGTAACCATACAAGTAACAAGATTCCTACAAGTATTAACTAACTAGTTCCATTGCAAAGTAATACTTACATGTGGTGATGGGCTAATTAAGTCCATAAAGTTGTAGGGTGGGCTTCCAAGCCCACTAATCACTAATAAAAGCCCATGTTCCATTAATTAACAAGTAAATTCAAATAAAGCCCAAGTAATTAACTAATAACCATAGTTAATCAAAATGATTAATAAAATTAATTATGAATGTAAATAATATTCTAAAAATATTATTCGTGAAAGTTTCGCGTGTCACAAAGACGTTTCGGGCATCCAAAGTCAAGTATGGGCAATCATGGCAACATGTAAATGTAATAACATACATTCGTTTAATCACAAGTATTAATAATAATAATTATTAATAAATAAACGTTGGAAAAACCAGGGTCATTACAATACCCCTGGTTTGAGGGTTGGGGTGTAAGTTGGCACATTTTTTAGGGGGTGATTTGTATTTTTTCCCCCTTTTTTTTTCTTGCTGTCGTTTTGGGGGGAATTTGGGTGGGGGTGGGATAAAACGACCAAAATTCTTGTGATTCGCCCACCATCTTTGGTAGCTTAGTAATGAAATCCATTGTGATCCTTTCCCACTTCCATTGTGGGATTTCCGGTTGTTGAAGTAAACCAGAAGGTCTCTGATGCTCGGCTTTAACCTTCGAGCAAGTCAAACACTTACCAACATAAGTCGCAACGTCCTTCTTAAGATTCGGCCACCAATACTGTTCTTTAAGGTCGTGGTACATTTTGCCCGCTCCAGGATGAATCGAATATCTCAATTTGTATGCTTCATCAAGTATAAGGTTCCGTAGATCTCCATAACAAGGTACCCAAATTCTTCCGGCATAACATCGGAGTCCAGGCTCCCTAACCTCGAATCGAGAGACAAGTATGTTCAAATGTTCGTGAGATATATTCTCCTCCTTGAGAGTCTCATCTTGGGCTACTCTGATCTGGCGGTTGAGGTTCGAATGGATGGTGATGTTCAGAGCCCTAACACGAAGAGGTGCCGTCCTCTCCTTTCGGCTTAAAGCGTCAGCTACAACTGTCATAACCCGTCCTTAACCATAAGAACGTGTTAGATAACGTATGATTTCATTGCGAGGTATTGACCTCTATATGCGACATTTTTTTTTAAAGAAAAACTGCATATATTATACATTACAAACCATGATCCTTATTTTTGATACAAGCTTTGGACAAAATAAAGATGATTATCGTTTAGCGATAATATTCGACTTACAAACTTTACAAATGATAATAACAACCCGATTTCTAGCATATTTTACAACACAAGTTCTTGGATATGCAGTCTTATTTTTGACACAAATATGCGTACGCAAGATCCTGCTTAGATTCAACATGATGCAGCGGAAGCTTCTAATTATCACCTGAGAATAGACATGTTTAAAACGTCAACATAAAGTTGGTGAGATATAGGTTTAATGCCGGCAGCGATATAAATATAGACCACAAGATTTCATATATAAACATTTTAATAAAAATATTCTAAGTGGTTGAGCACTTGGTAACCATACTTAACATTTAATCACGTCGCATATTCCCTTTATTATGAAATCTTACTACACCGTACCAAGTGTAGTCACGAAACGAAGTACTGTGCAACCGTTGAATACTGGTCGTCCAGTCCGGTTGGGGTTGTCAGGCCCGATAGATCTATCAACAGGATTCGCGTTTACAATACCGCTGTAAATAACAGTTACCAAGCTACAGGGAAGTATGCCAGTGGTACAACTCAACGTAGAATATATTTTTCAGTTACTTGTGTCCATATCGTAAAACATAAAATACATGTATTCTCATCCCGAAATATTTAGAGTTTAAAAGTGGGACTATATACTCACTGTTGTCTTGAAGATATATATAATTTGACTTGGTCTCCGGTTGATATCACGAACCTATCCATATATAATATATCAATACCTTTTCTTTTTAAACAAACGTCACATATATACACTTGTTATACTTTTAATACTTTGAATAATTCCTTAGTCCGTAGTTAGCAGTTCGTTGTTAGTAATTCAATTTTAATGGTTCATTTTTAGATGTTTAATATACCCGCAATGAAATAAATAAAACCCCCTAACGAAATAAATAAAACCCCATCGTATATGTATTGGTCGAGATTAATCTTGACCCACGGTACCGGTGTTGTCAAATGACGTGTTGCGTACATAAAGTACCGGTGTTGTCAAATGACGTGTTGCGTACAAACATGGGATCTTATGATTAATCTTCTCGTGTTGTTTGCGGGTGATCCTGAACCATATAAAATTGAATTATAAGTACATATATATAAAATATCATGTTATCTTAGAAATATGTGATTTTATTTAATTTTTCCCAATTAATCCCGAAGTTAAACAAGTCTTAGATATCCGATCTCGTTTTGGTCATAGTTTCTTCGTTACAACTCCGTTTTCGTTGATTCAACTTGTCACTTCCTTGGATCGAGTCCCTCTTTAAGACTATGAACTGTAAATACCTTAGTTTGTATTCGAAATCACAGGTCATAGGTCAAACTTTAGTGAAACTTATGAAGTTAATCATTTTCCATCATGTAAACAACCTTAAATGATTATTTTTCTAAAAATACTTATACTTTGAGTTAAATCATGAAATTTTTATGTGTTATCATATTCATAGTAAAAATCATTTTTCCAGAAAATAAACCTCCAATTCAAAGTTTAAGATGGTTTTTAATTATCCAACCCAAAACAGCCCCCGGTTGCACTCCGACGTCGTAAATTCAGTTTTTAAGGTGTTCTTTGAAAAACCAAGTTATACCTTGTTAAATTAGCATATATTTATGATATATTACAGGTCTTGAAGTATTTTAAAAGTTAAGTTAAAAGGATCTATTTAGTTTGCAAATAAGTTTGAAAACATTCAAACTATGTTCTTGTTGTTAAAATTTTATACCACAAAATAAGATAGCTATATATATATGAATCGAATAAGGTTATGAACATAGATTCTACCTCAAGTTCCTTGGACAAGGTTGCTGTAAAAGAGGAGTAAAAAGCTAGAACCAAAAGGGTGATGGAATTGGATGAAAGATTGGAAGTAAGTTTGTGTTCTTGGAAGGATTTCTTGAAGTGTTTTTGTATGGTTTTCTTATGGTGATTAAGTAAGGTTTTTGAAGCTAAATGATGTGGAAAATGCTTGGAGATGATCAAGTATGAAGTTAAGAGTATTTTGAGAGAGAAATGGAAGTGTAAGTATGAGAAAATGGGGTGAAGAAATGGTGTGCATGCATAAAAACGTTTTTAGGTTATAAAGGAAAAAAAAGATACCTAACTTTGTTTTCTTGCTAAATAATTCATGCTACTTGACAAATGGTTGGTTCCACATGTTTCTTAATCATTTAAGGCTGCTAAGGAGCAGATTTTTATTGGTATATACCAATAGTAAATACATTTAGAAGCTGCATATGATACGGGTACATATACTCTAGGTATACGTATAGAAATCTTTGAGGAAACGGAACGAGGATTCAAATATAGCTATCTTTTGTAAATATACTTATATTGTTTTATGTATGTAAGCCCTTTAAAAGTGATAAAATACATATCTATACGATGCATGTATAAGTAATATAGGTTATAAGTATTTACGTCGAAAAACATTACGTATAGTTATCGTTTTGAAAACTTAAGTTAGTAGTTTTAAAATATACTTATAACTTATTGTTATTAATACAAAATGAGATATTAAAACATTCTTAGATCATGTTAAATATGTATATATACATATATATACACAAACGTATAATTATTATATGTTATATAGTTCGTGATATCATCGGTCAAACTAGACGGTCAAACGTTGTGTAAACTCTTTTCGGAAATATAAATCTCGACAATTTGGATTGCTTATCATGTTGGTAAGGTTTAATTTATGTAAATATTAATCTTATAAGTATAGAACGATCGAAAAAGTGCGGGTCGTTACATTACCTCCCCGTTAAATAAATTTCGTCCCGAAATTTTAAAATTGTACCTATTTTGCGTCATCGAGAAACAAGTGTGGATACTTTTGTTTCATCTGATCCTCTCATTCCCAAGTAAACTCAGGACCTCTTCGAACATTCCAACGAACCTTAACGATCGGTATGTTGCTCTGCTTGAGCTGTTTAACTTCACGGTCCATGATTTCAATTGGTTCTTCGATGAATTGTAGTTTCTCATCGACATGGATTTCTTCAAGAGGAATGGTGAGATCTTCCTTTGCAAGACACTTCTTAAGGTTCGAGACGTGAAAGGTATTATGTACTCCGGCGAGTTGTTGCGGTAACTCGAGTCGATAAGCTACCGGTCCAATGCGTTCAATAATCTTGAACGGGCCTACGTACCTTGGGTTCAGTTTACCTCTTTTGCCGAAACGTATTACACCTTTCCATGGTGACACTTTTAACATAACCATGTCACCGATCTGAAACTCTAATGGTTTCCTTCGAACATCGGCGTAGCTCTTTTGGCGACTACGGGCTGTTTTCAATCTCTCCTTGATTTGTACAATCTTCTCAGTCGTTTCGTGTATGATCTCGGGACCCGTTAATTGTCGATCTCCTACTTCATTCCAACAGATAGGAGATCTACACTTCCTTCCATACAATGCTTCGAATGGCGCAGCTCCAATGCTCGCATGATAACTATTATTATACGAGAATTCTGCTAACGGTAGATATTTATCCCATCCGTTTCCAAAATCGATCACACATGCCCTGAGCATGTCTTCAAGAGTCTGAATTGTTCTTTCACTCTGCCCGTCGGTTTGCGGATGATATGCGGTACTCATATCCAAACGAGTTCCTAGTGCCTCCTGTAGTGATTGCCAGAACTTTGAGGTAAATCTACTATCACGATCAGATATAATGGGAATAGGTATTCCATGCCTTGAAACTATTTCCTTTATATATAATCGTAATAATTTCTCCATTCTATCCGTTTCCTTTATAGGCAAGAAATGTGCAGATTTGGTAAGACGATCAACAATTACCCAAATAGTGTCGTATCCCCAGGCAGTCTTTGGTAACTTCGTGATGAAATCCATGGTAATACCGTCCCATTTCCATTCTGGGATTTCTGGTTGTTGAAGTAATCCTGACGGCTTTTGGTGTTCTGCTTTGACTTTGGAACAAGTTAAACACTCCCCAACATATGTTGCAACGTCTGTCTTTAAATTAGGCCACCAATAATGCGTCTTAAGATCTTGATACATCTTTCCAACTCCAGGATGTATCGAGTATCTTGTCTTATGTGCCTCATTCAATATCAACTTCCTTAATCCACCCAACTTCGGTACCCAAATACGGTTTGCAAAATATCGAATTCCGTCTTCCCGTATAACGAGTTGCTTCTCATACTTCTTCATTATTTCATTTCTTATGTTTTCTTTAGTAAGTGCTTCTCGTTGAACTTCTTTGATTTGTGAGTTGAGATTCATGCGAATTTTTATGTTCATCGCTCGTACTCGAATTGGTTCTCGTTCCTTTCTGCTTAGAGCATCGGCCACCACGTTCGCCTTCCCGGGATGATAACGAATTTCACAATCATAGTCGTTTATCAGCTCGACCCACCTACGTTGCCTCATGTTCAGCTGTTTTTGATCGAAAATATGTTGAAGGCTTTTATGATCAGTAAACACAGTGCATTTAACCCCATACAAGTAGTGTCTCCATATCTTCAATGCAAACACGACTGCTCCCAGTTCTAGATCATGCGTCGTATAATTCCGCTCGTGAATCTTTAATTGTCGGGATGCGTATGCAATAACTTTCTTCCGTTGCATAAGAACGCAACCAAAACCTTGTCGCGAAGCGTCACAATATATTTCAAAATCATCGTTCCCTTCTGGTAACGATAAAATAGGCGCCGTAGTCAACTTCTTTTTCAGTAATTGAAATGCACTCTCCTGCTCAGAAGTCCATTCATATTTCTTCCCTTTTTGCGTTAACGCTGTCAACGGCTTAGCTATTCGGGAAAAATCTTGAATAAACCTTCTATAATAACCGGCTAAACCCAAAAATTGGCGTATCTGCATTGGTGTCTTAGGAGTCTCCCATTTTTCAATGGCTTCAATTTTTGCTGGATCAACCTGAATTCCTTTGCTACTAACAACGTGGCCAAGAAATTGCACTTCTTTCAACCAGAAAGCACATTTAGAAAATTTAGCATATAGCTGTTCTTTTCTCAACAACTCTAATATCACCCTTAAATGCTGCTCATGCTCTTGCTCACTCTTGGAATAGATAAGAATATCATCAATGAAAACGATAACAAACTTATCTAAATATGGACTACAAACTCGATTCATGAGGTCCATGAATACAGCTGGTGCATTCGTCAATCCAAACGGCATGACCAAAAATTCGTAATGACCGTAGCGTGTCCGAAAAGCAGTTTTCGGTATATCTTCTTCTTTGACACGTAATTGATGATAGCCCGATCTTAGGTCAATTTTCGAGTACACACATGATCCTTGGAGTTGATCAAATAAGTCATCAATTCTCGGTAGTGGATACCGATTCTTGATAGTTAACTTATTTAATTCACGATAATCTATACACATTCGGAAAGATCCGTCTTTCTTCTTGACGAATAAAATTGGAGCTCCCCACGGTGAAGTACTTGGTCGTATGAATCCACGATCTAGTAATTCTTTTAACTGACTCTGAAGTTCTTTTAACTCGGACGGTGCAAGTCTATATGGAGCACGGGCAACCGGTGCAGCTCCTGGTACAAGATCTATTTGAAATTCTACAGATCTAAATGGAGGTAATCCCGGCAACTCTTCCGGAAATACTTCAGGAAAATCTCTTGCCACAGGCACGTCATTGATGCACTTCTCTTTTTCTTTCTTTTCGACTTTATTAACATGTGCTAAGATAGCATAGCACCCTTTCTTCAAGCACTTTTGAGCTTTCAAATAACTAATGAGTTTTAGCTTTGATTTACCCTTCTCTCCATAAATCATTACTGGCGTTTTATCCTTACGAGGAATGCGAATTGCCTTCTTGGCGCACACAACTTCAGCTCCTATTTTGGACATCCAGTCCATGCCGATTATTACATCAAAACTTCCTAATTCTACGGGTATCAAATCAATCTTAAATGTTTCTCCGGCTAAATTTATTTTACAATCACGGCAAATTCTATCGGCTTTAATTAGTTTACCATTAGCTAACTCAATCATGTACTTAGCATCTAGAGGTAATGATGAACAATTCAATTTAGCGTGAAAGTCTCTACACACGTAACTTCTATCAGCACCAGTATCAAATATAATAGATGCGGATAAGTTATTAATGGTAAACGTACCCGTAACAAGCTCCGGGTCTTCACATGCCTCTCTAGCATTAATAACAAATGCTCTCCCACGTGCAGGTCCGATATTCTTCTCTGGATTCGGGCACTGGCTCTTATAGTGACCTTGTTTTCCACACCCAAAACAAGTAATGGTAGCCAAAGCAGTTCTATTTGCATTGGTGGCAGGAGTCTTGGTACCATTTGTATTTGTAACGAGAGCCCTACAATCTTCAGCAAGATGACCCTTTCGATTACATTTGTTGCATACCACATTACAGTAACCAGAGTGATGTTTGTGGCATCGGTTGCATAAAGGATTTTGTCCTTTATAACCAAAGCTTAAACCACTACCCGCACCTTGCGTGTTTTCTTGTTTCTTAAAAGATTGTTGTTGGTTACCTCGATCATAATTTCCATTCCACTTTCTTTTGTTACCTGATACCTTCACATCAGTATTGGATACTTTCTTATCCATGATGACCTGATCCATTAGCTCGTTTGCCATGGTTATAGCTTCATGAATTGTCTTAGGTTTCGATGCTGTAACATTTGCCTTGACCTTTTTGGGCAAACCATCTTTGTACATTTCAATCTTCCGTTCTTCGGTTGGAACCAATTCAGGACATAGCAAAACTAATTCCATGAATCGCTGATTGTAGTTGGTGATTTCAGTACCAATAACCTTCAGACTTCGTAACTCATCTTCCAACTTCCTAACCTCGTTCCTTGGACAATATTCGTTGATTAACATTGTTTTGAATTCTTCCCACGGAGTATCATAAGCTACATCTCCTCCTACAGCCTTCACATAATTTTTCCACCATGTGAGTGCACTATCTTGTAAAGTGCACGATGCATACTTGGTCATGTCCTTTTCAACACAACCACTGATTTTAAACACAGTCTCCATCTTTACTATCCACCGGGTTAAACCGATCGGTCCTTCTGTTCCACTGAATGATGAGGGCTTGCAAGTTTGAAAAGTTTTGTAAGTGCACCCCACACGAGGATTTGGGTTAACTGCAGCACCTCTTGCAGCCTCGACCCATAACATTCTGTCGTTCACTCGTTGATTGATGAGTTCCTGGATTTCTTGTTCCGTCATTCGGTTCAATCGCGCCATATTCTTCTATAAGAATGAAAAGAAAATAATTATTCACATGGAATATTATAGATGTAGTGTATATTTACAGTACATTATAGCTTATTAATAATATGAACCAGGTATTATTATAAAAGCCTTTTCTTCTTATTAGCGTTTTATAATTATATCTAGGGTAGTACCTACCCGTTAATGTCCATACTTAATAGCTTAGTACAGAATCAATTACTACCATCTAAATAATACTTAACCATGGAAAATTATTGCATTTCACACTTCACTATTTTACATATGCTTATCTTACATCGAACATTAAACAAACCACACTAATAATATTATACAAAACATTATATGATCCCATGGTTTAATACGGCAGCGCATCGTTTGGTCTATTTTCTAGGACGTTTAGGTTCAAAGAATCGCTTAACGCTTATCCTGGCTGTCTGCCTATATTTTGGCTGTGGGACTAAAGAACTGGATGCCGGGATAGAACAAATAGGAATAGCGGGAATAGGGGTGGTAGTGTCTAGTGGAGTTGGTGCCACATCATCCTTACTAAACTCGTGATTTGAATTTTCTAATTCATTAGCCTTTCGTTTCTTTCCTAGTTCGAACTCGTCTTTTGTAATTTCCTGTATTTCTTCCTCGGGTTCACTTTCCTCCTCGGGTTCACTTTCCTCCTCGGGTTCACTTTCCTCCTCGGGTTCACTTTCCGGGTTCTCTATAGTCGGTTCATCCGGAATTTGTGAGTCTTCCCCAAAGATATTATTTTCGTCATCGGATAGGTTAATGACTGGAACACCATCTAAAGATTCTGGTTCGGAGTCGCTGAACGTGATGATAAGTTTTTAGCCCGACATCTATCACACAACAACTAACCCATTAGTACTACATAATATTTACATATAAATTTTAACCAACAATGATAAGCAATGGTTTTTAAATCAAACCCGGTCAAAGTCCAGACTTACTAATGTATCCTAACGACTTATCAGTTAGACACACTAATGCAAACCTGGTTCGCTAAGACCACCGTTCTGATACCACATGTCATAACCCGTCCTTAACCATAAGAACGTGTTAGATAACGTATGATTTCATTGCGAGGTATTGACCTCTATATGCGACATTTTTTTTAAAGAAAAACTGCATATATTATACATTACAAACCATGATCCTTATTTTTGATACAAGCTTTGGACAAAATAAAGATGATTATCGTTTAGCGATAATCTTCGACTTACAAACTTTACAAATGATAATAACAACCCGATTTCTAGCATATTTTACAACACAAGTTCTTGGATATGCAGTCTTATTTTTGACACAAATATGCGTACGCAAGATCCTGCTTAGATTCAACATGATGCAGCGGAAGCTTCTAATTATCACCTGAGAATAGACATGTTTAAAACGTCAACATAAAGTTGGTGAGATATAGGTTTAATGCCGGCAGCGATATAAATATAGACCACAAGATTTCATATATAAACATTTTAATAAAAATATTCTAAGTGGTTGAGCACTTGGTAACCATACTTAACATTTAATCACGTCGCATATTCCCTTTATTATGAAATCTTACTACACCGTACCAAGTGTAGTCACGAAACGAAGTACTGTGCAACCGTTGAATACTGGTCGTCCAGTCCGGTTGGGGTTGTCAGGCCCGATAGATCTATCAACAGGATTCGCGTTTACAATACCGCTGTAAATAACAGTTACCAAGCTACAGGGAAGTATGCCAGTGGTACAACTCAACGTAGAATATATTTTTCAGTTACTTGTATCCATATCGTAAAACATAAAATACATGTATTCTCATCCCGAAATATTTAGAGTTTAAAAGTGGGACTATATACTCACTGTTGTCTTGAAGATATATATAATTTGACTTGGTCTCCGGTTGATATCACGAACCTATCCATATATAATATATCAATACCTTTTCTTTTTAAACAAACGTCACATATATACACTTGTTATACTTTTAATACTTTGAATAATTCCTTAGTCCGTAGTTAGCAGTTCGTTGTTAGTAATTCAATTTTAATGGTTCATTTTTAGATGTTTAATATACCCGCAATGAAATAAATAAAACCCCCTAACGAAATAAATAAAACCCCATCGTATATGTATTGGTCGAGATTAATCTTGACCCACGGTACCGGTGTTGTCAAATGACGTGTTGCGTACAAACATGGGATCTTATGATTAATCTTCTCGTGTTGTTTGCGGGTGATCCTGAACCATATAAAATTGAATTATAAGTACATATATATAAAATATCATGTTATCTTAGAAATATGTGATTTTATTTAATTTTTCCCAATTAATCCCGAAGTTAAACAAGTCTTAGATATCCGATCTCGTTTTGGTCATAGTTTCTTCGTTACAACTCCGTTTTCGTTGATTCAACTTGTCACTTCCTTGGATCGAGTCCCTATTTAAGACTATGAACTGTAAATACCTTAGTTTGTATTCGAAATCACAGGTCATAGGTCAAACTTTAGTGAAACTTATGAAGTTAATCATTTTCCATCATGTAAACAACCTTAAATGATTATTTTTCTAAAAATACTTATACTTTGAGTTAAATCATGAAATTTTTATGTGTTATCATATTCATAGTAAAAATCATTTTTCCAGAAAATAAACCTCCAATTCAAAGTTTAAGATGGTTTTTAATTTTCCAACCCAAAACAGCCCCCGGTTGCACTCCGACGTCGTAAATTCAGTTTTTAAGGTGTTCTTTAAAAAACCAAGTTATACCTTGTTAAATTAGCATATATTTATGATATATTACAGGTCTTGAAGTATTTTAAAAGTTAAGTTAGAAGGATCTATTTAGTTTGCAAACAAGTTTGAAAACATTCAAACTATGTTCTTGTTGTTAAAATTTTATACCACAAAATAAGATAGCTATATATATATGAATCGAATAAGGTTATGAACATAGATTCTACCTCAAGTTCCTTGGACAAGGTTGCTGTAAAAGAGGAGTAAAAAGCTAGAACCAAAAGGGTGATGGAATTGGATGAAAGATTGGAAGTAAGTTTGTGTTCTTGGAAGGATTTCTTGAAGTGTTTTTGTATGGTTTTCTTATGGTGATTAAGTAAGGTTTTTGAAGCTAAATGATGTGGAAAATGCTTGGAGATGATCAAGTATGAAGTTAAGAGTATTTTGAGAGAGAGATGGAAGTGTAAGTATGAGAAAATGGGGTGAAGAAATGGTGTGCATGCATAAAAACGTTTTTAGGTTATAAAGGAAAAAAAGATACCTAACTTTGTTTTCTTGCTAAATAATTCATGCTACTTGACAAATGGTTGGTTCCACATGTTTCTTAATCATTTAAGGCTGCTAAGGAGCAGATTTTTATTGGTATATACCAATAGTAAATACATCTAGAAGCTGCGTATGATACGGGTACATATACTCTAGGTATACGTATAGAAATCTTTGAGGAAACGGAACGAGGATTCAAATATAGCTATCTTTTGTAAATATACTTATATTGTTTTATGTATGTAAGCCCTTTAAAAGTGATAAAATACATATCTATACGATGCATGTATAAGTAATATAGGTTATAAGTATTTACGTCGAAAAACATTACGTATAGTTATCGTTTTGAAAACTTAAGTTAGTAGTTTTAAAATATACTTATAACTTATTGTTATTAATACAAAATGAGATATTAAAACATTCTTAGATCATGTTAAATATGTATATATACATATATATACACAAACGTATAATTATCATATGTTATATAGTTCGTGATATCATCGGTCAAACTAGACGATCAAACGTTGTGTAAACTCTTTTCGGAAATATAAATCTCGACAATTTAGATTGCTTATCATGTTGGTAAGGTTTAATTTATGTAAATATTAATCTTATAAGTATAGAACGATCGAAAAAGTGCGGGTCGTTACAACAACATTGGCCTTGCCAGGATGATAACGAAGTTCACAATCGTAGTCGTTGAGCGTCTCGATCCATCGACGCTGTCTCATATTCAATTGCTTCTGATCGAAGATGTGCTGGAGGCTTTTGTGGTCGGTGAAGATAGTACTCTTAGTTCCATACAAATAGTGTCTCCACAATTTGAGTGCAAAGACAACGACTCCAAGTTCAAGATCATGCGTAGTGTAGTTTCGCTCGTGGATCTTCAGTTGTCGGGAGGCATAAGCGATAACCTTTGATCGTTGCATCAACACGCAACCAAAACCACTTTTTGAAGCATCGCAATAAACAACGAAATCGTCACTGCCTTCAGGAAGAGATAAGATAGGTGCGGTGGTTAACTTATTCTTCAAAGTTTGAAATGCCGATTCTTGTGCGGGTTCCCAAATGAACTTCTTGCCCTTGTGAGTCAGCGCGGTCAAAGGACGCGCAATCAGAGAGAAACCTTCGATAAACCTTCGGTAACAACCGGCGAGACCTAGGAATTGGAGAATATGAGTCGGAGTAGTGGGGGTCTCCCACTTGCTGATAGCTTCAATCTTGGCGGGATCAACTTTGATACCCTGGTCGCTCACAACATGACCCAGAAACTGGACTTCCTTCAACCAAAATTCACACTTGGAGAATTTGGCGTAAAGTTGCTCTTGCCTCAAGAGTTCAAGTACTAGTCGGAGGTGTTGCTCATGCTCTTCTTTGCTCTTGGAGTAGATGAGGATATCATCTATGAAGACGATAACAAACTTATCCAAGTACGGCTTGCAGACACGATTCATGAGATCCATGAACACGGCAGGTGCATTTGTCAAACCGAATGGCATCACGAGAAACTCATAATGACCATAATGGGTTCTGAATGCAGTTTTCATCATGTCACTTTCCTTCACCCTCAACTGGTGATAACCGGATCGCAAATCGATCTTTGAGTAAATGCTCGATCCTTGTAGTTGATCAAAAAGATCATCAATTCATGGAAGAGGATACCAATTCTTGATTGTCAATTTGTTGAGTTCACGGTAGTCGATACACATACGGAAGGATCCATCCTTCTTCTTCACAAACAACACAGGTGCGCCCTAAGGCGAGAAGCTTGGTTGGATAAATCCTCAATCTAACAACTCTTGTAGTTGACTCTGTAATTCTTGCATCTCAGAAGGTGCGAGTCTATAAGGTGCGCGAGCTATGTAGCGACCCGACAAAATCGTCATTGACGGCGCCGTCTACTTAGGTCCCGTTACGTGGTCATAAGTCTTTAAAACAACGTTTGACCAAAAGATATGTCGCATTCATTTCAAATGTAAAGATTGTTCAAAGTTTACAAGAATAGTTCCACCACAAGTTACGTTACAAAGTTATAAGTACAAATGAAACTTATGCGACACAATTTAAAAGTAGCCAAAAGACGCTCCATGTATGCATATATACTCGACATCCAATGCAAGTATCAAAATAATGAGCGGAAGCATGTATCATGTATCGTTCAAGGACATGAGAAAAACATAGAAATCTGTCAACGAAAACGTTGGTGAAATCATAGGTTTGAGTAAGTAAGTACAAGTGAACCACAAGATTTGCAACAATGAGATAATAGTAATACATTCCAAAAGTTTGTTTCACGAGCACCCAATTATCAATGCTTAACATTCCTTCCATAGAACCCCATCACAATAGTGTTAGAACATACACTGTTTCTCGAAAATACATTTCATTCGTAAACGGTAGCGAACCGTTTGAATGAGGGTTTGTCAAACCCATATGGCCATATAACATAAGTTCTCGCTTACACCCGGCAAGTGTAACTAATGATAATCGAATTGAGGATTTTTGTTCTAAACTCGTATGTAGAATGTTTGTTTTCCTGTACTTGTGTTCACTTAGTAAAAAAAAAAAAGAACGTTTATGTTTTCTCATCCCAAATGTAAGTTTCAAAAGAGTAAAAGTGGGATTATGATCTCACCTTGAGCGGAAGAGTAAATAAGTACTTCGACAAGTAACGTGTGCAAAGAACAATGCTAGTCTTGACCTAAACAAATAGGTTGTATCAATAACGGTAAACACGATAGGTCAAAGATGTTCAATTAGTCCTATGGCTCGTTACGACTCGAATACTACAACATGTGAGTCAAATTGTCATGTTTCACGCAAGATACGAGTATAAAAGCATGTTAGAACGATTTGCACAAACATTTGGTTAAGTTTGATTAAAAGTCTACTTGGTCGGGTCAAAGTCAACGAAAAAGTCAACACGTTAGGGTCGGGTCCCGAACTATTTCTCTGAGGTTTTTAATCATATATGAGTATGTTAGAACAAGTTACATGTGAATCGGAGGTGCGTAGCATAGTAAACATTTTTCGAAAAATGACCAACGAAGACAGAAGCCTGTCAGTGTATCTGGACGGCGTCCAGATTGTTGGGACGGCGTCTAGCTTTGAAGGCTGGGACGGCGTCCAAAGATCTGGACGGCGTCCAGCTTTGAGATTTGGGATGGCGTCCAAGGATCTGGACGACGTCTAGATTGGTATTCAAGTCTGATGCAGAAACTCCTAAGTGCACGAACCAAAAACCAAACTAACACATTTTATGATCCGCAAACAACCAAGACATGTATCTTATATCATCGAAAAGCTCTTTTGACAAGGAACACAACTAGATACATTTCCTAAATCAAGTTCATCATTTAAGACAACAAAAACCTCGTCGAATGATCGTTAAACGTTCAAAATCAATGTTTCAAGTTCATCAAATGCATTTTAAGTTTCGGGAAACCAATTCACACATATGATATGCCGTTTTAAAGGTAATCAAACACACATTGCAACTAAATACTTATCAACAACATTTCATAGCATTTGATGCATCAAAAGTTCATATTAAGCCTATCAAACCCTAACCAAAATCTCAAAACCAATAATCATGTTAATGTAAGGTTTTCATGTCAATCAACACACCAAAACGAAGCTAATGAAGTAACTAACACTTTGAACATACAAACATTAACATCTAAACACATTTCATCATCCAAAATCAAAGATTTAACAAACACTTTTTCAAGTTCATGCTAGTTATGTCAAATCACAAGATCGAGCATACAATTTACATATACGACATCACAATGAGTGATAATGCTAAAAACGAACATATATTTCATAGCATTATTCCTCAAGAAAGACAAGCTTTTAGTTGCAATTGTTCTATTTACAAGTGATATTCGTTTAAATAATAAAAGGTGAAGACAAAAGACAGATTCGACGAATTGAAGACGCAAACGACCAAAAAGCTCAAAAGTACAAAAGACAATCAAAAAGGTTCCAATTATTGATAAGAAACGTCTCGAAATTACAAGAGTACAAGATTCAAAACGCAAAGTACAAGATATTAAATTGTACGCAAGGACGTTCGAAAATCCGGAACCGGGACCAGAGTCAACTCTTAACGCTCGACGCAACGGACTAAAAATTACAAGTTAACTATGTATATAAATATAATATAATATATAATTAATTATATTAATTATATATATATTATATTTATAAATAAAAACCGTCGGCAGAGAAAGACTCCAAGGGACTGAGCTGTAATTTCATTCTCCGCGACTCGCGGAGTTTGAAGGCCAAAAAGGCCGCGAGTCGCGGAGCCCCAAAATGAAAAACTGCCTATAAAGCCAACCGAATTCTGATCATTTTCATCAATCTTTCTCTCTTCTCTCATATATACGTAAAATATATATATATAATTTTAATTTTAATTTTAATTTTAATTATAATTCTAATAATAAGGGTATGTTAGCGAATATTGTAAGGGTGTAAGTCGAAACTCTGTCCGTGTAACGCTACGCTATTTTTAATCATTGTAAGTTATGTTCAACCTTTTTATATTAATGTCTCGTAGCTAAGTTATTATTATGCTTATTTAATCCGAAGTAATCATGATGTTGGGCTAATTACTAAAATTGGGTAATTGGGCTTTGTACCATAATTGGGGTTTGAACAAAAGAACGACACTTGTGGAAATTAGACTATGAGCTATTAATGGACTTTATATTTGTTTAACTAAATGATAGTTTGTTAATGTTAATATAAAGATTTACAATTGGGCGTCCTTATAAATTACCATATACACTCGATCGGACACGATGGGCGGGGTATTTATATGTACGAATAATCGTTCATTTAACCGGACACGGGAATGAATTAATAGCCACTAGAATAATTAAAACAGGGGTGAAATTACATTCAAGGGTAATTGGTGTAATTGCTAACAAAGTAGTAAAACCTTGGTTTACACGCAGTTGATAACCTGGTGTATTCATTAAACAAAGTATTAAAACCTTGTTACAATTCGAATCCCCAATTAGTTGGAATATTTAACTTCGGGTATAAGGATAATTTGACGAGGACACTCGCACTTTATATTTATGACTGATGGACTGTTATGGACAAAAACCAGACGGACATATTAAATAATCCAGGACAAAGGACAATTAACCCATGGGCATAAAACTAAAATCAACACGTCAAACATCATGATTACGGAAGTTTAAATAAGCATAATTCTTTTATTTCATATTTAATTTCCTTTATTTTATATTTAATTGCACTTCTAATTATCGCATTTTTATTGTTATTGTATTTAATCGCAATTTCATTATCGTTATTTACTTTACGCTTAAAATTAAATCTTGTATTTATTTATTATTTTACATTTGGTTTTAACTGCGACTAAAGTTTTAAAATCGACAAACCGGTCATTAAACGGTAAAAACCCCCCTTTATAATAATAATATTACTTATATATATGTATTTGTATTTTTATAAAAGTAAACTAATATAGCGTTAAGCTTTGTTTAAAGATTTCCCTGTGGAACGAACCGGACTTACTAAAAACTACACTACTGTACGATTAGGTACACTGCCTATAAGTGTTGTAGCAAGGTTTAAGTATATCCATTCTCTAAATAAATAAATATCTTGTGTAAAATTGTATCGTATTTAATAGTATTTCCTTGTAAAAATAATACTATTTTGTATACACCCCCTACGACATCAAGTATTTTTGGCGCCGCTGCCGGGGACCTCTCTTAAATGCCGGAAGCGCAACGCTAATATAAAAAAAAAAAAAGATTTTTAGTTTACTTTTATTAAAATTCATTTTTGTAAAAAAAAAAAAAACGTTTTAAATATTCGAAAATATAAAAAGAAAAACAAAAATATAAATATTTTTAGGAGTTTGATAAATATTTAAGTTTTATAAAGTTTCTTTGTTTTTATAAAAACATAAGTTTTATTTAAGTATTTTGTTTTTATTTAAAAACATATAAATATAAAATATATATATATATATATATATATATATATATATATATATATATATATATATATATATATATATATATATATATATATATATATATATATATATATATAAATCTAGTTTTAAGATTTTTATTTATAAAATTATAAAGAGATTCTATTTTTTTTTTAAAAGTTTTAAATATAAAAGTTTTAATAATACACATATTTAAAAATAGAAAATAAAATAAATAAAAATAAAAAAAAACGCGTAAATTTTAAACTGTTTCAGATCTGAATTTCTGAACCCCGCGAGTCGCGGGGTTTGAAGCATTAAATACCGCAAGTCGCGGAGATAACCTGACACGCCGACAGAAGCCCTAATTCAGCATTAATTACGGTTAATTATTAATTATTATTATTATTATAACCCTAACTAATTATTATTATTATAATTACTTTTACTTTTTATTTAATTTATATATTTTAGTTAAATTAGTTTAATTAAATTGTAAAATTAGTAGTTTTATTAAACAAATAATATAAAAATAATATTTTTATAAAAATTGTACTTTTTACAATTTTTTGTATATTTTTATATTTTGTCCCTTTTTAATCGTTGTAGCGTAATATTTGTATTTTTCGCTCATATTTAATTTTAAACTTAGTTTTTGCCATAGTCATTTTTACTCCTAGATTTTTAGGCTTTGCCGTAAAATTCCTTAAGTGCTTTTTCTTTAGACTAAGATTTAGGTGCTTTAGAATTTTGCGACGCCTTTTTAAGTTTTAGTTTCTTTTTAAGTTATTTCGATTTGGGATATAGTTTTTCCTGTAAGCTTTAATATTTTTAGACACTTTTTACTATGTATCAATTATCATTCCAATTAGTAATTTCAATTTGCGATTATAATTTTAAGTTAGTTGTAGTAATAAGGTTAGGTTAGTCAAGTATTTTTAAGTATTATAAGTTTCTTTTATTTTTCCGTCACCTTTTATTTTTCAACCATTTTTCTTTTTCGACCTTTTTCGATGAACTCTTTTTCTTTCTTATTTCTCGCTATTCTAGTTTTAGGACATAGATTTTTATTCTACTTCTTATCTAAATTTCTTAAAATTACGAAAATTTATTTTAAGTGGTTAAATTGATAGACATCAAAATTTTCTGGTTCGTAGTAATAGTTGGATTTGTACGTGGACCGGGTTATTGGAGCCAAACAGTCCTCAATTATATTGAGACCAAACGAATCCTGCCCCTCTGCTGCATCTTTTGGCTATTCGAAACGTGGGCAAAATCAGAAAAGTCTATTAACTGGATAACTTATTATAATTTTTCTTTCCTTTTTAAAACTAATAGGATATTCAGTGAATGCACCGAGCAAGACGTTCACCACCTTTTGTACGTTCACCACCTGTAACTAGATCAATACATTTAGCAAATATAACCGCCGTTGATTTTTCTTTAGAATCGTCATCCAGTAGACCAAGTACTTCAGTTCAAATTTCCGATAATCCATTTTTTGAACCCAACCTCACAATTGAGAATCCGGAAAATATTCAGGAACGGTTCGTAGATCCTGAACCATTAAACTTTCCTCCGGAGCCACCAATTATTCAAACAGAGATTGTTGAGGAACGAACCATTAAATCAGAATCATCTAGTGATTCTGATTCAACAAATTCAATTATGGAGAATCTGGAACCTTTAAGTATGGAAGACCGAATGAGAGCTAAACGCACTGGCCAAGGTCACGCAATTACTCATCCTGACATTAATGCGCCAGATTATTAAATCAAAGGACAAATTCTACACATGGTGACTAATCAATGCCAATTTAGTGGTGCGCCGAAGGAAGATCCAAATGAACATCTACGTACCTTTAATAGGATCTGCACACTATTTAAAATCCGAGAAGTGGAGGATGAACAGATATATCTCATGTTATTTCCCTGGACTTTAAAGGGAGAAGCCAAAGATTGGTTGGAATCGTTACCTGAAGGGGCGATTGATACATGGGATGTTTTAGTTGACAAATTTCTTAAACAATTCTTTCCTGCATCTAAAGCCGTAAGACTTCAAGCAGAAATTGTTACGTTTACACAGAAACCAAATGAAACTCTATATGAGGCGTGGACAAGATATGGAAAGTTGTTAAGAGGATGTCCGCAACATGGTTTAGACACCTGTCAAATAGTACAAATATTCTACCAAGGATGCGACATCACTACAAGAAAAGACATAGATATAGCAGCTGGTGGTTCTATTATGAAGAAAACCGAAACTGATGCTTACAAAATTATTGATAACACGGCTTCCCACTCACATGAGTGGCACCAAGAAAAAGATATCATTAGATCATCTAAAGCAGCTAGAGCCGATTCTAGCCATGACTTAGATTCCATTTCCGCAAAGATAGATGCTGTGGAAAGACGAATGGAAAAGATGACTAAGGATATTCACTCAATACGAATTAGTTGTGAGCAGTGTGGAGGACCACATTTGACAAAAGATTGTCTCAGTATTGAATTAACAATGGAACAAAGAGAGAATATTTCATACATAAACCAAAGGCCTGGAAATAATTATCAGAATAATTATCAACCGCCAAGACCGATTTACAATCAAAACCAGAATTATAACCGAAATATTCCATACAACAACCAACAAGGTCCTAGCAATCAACAAGTATCCAATAATACTTATAATCAGCAAAGACCTAATTTTCAAAACAAACCACCACAACAAACCGATGATAAAAAGCCGAATTTAGAAGATATGATGACGAAGCTAGTTGAAACTCAAACGCAGTTTTTCACATCTCAAAAACAAACCAATGAACAAAATGCTCAAGCATTTAGAAATCAACAAGCTTCTATTCAAAATCTGGAACAAGAAGTAAGTAACCTAGCAAGGTTAATAGGTGAAAGAAAACCGGGAAGTCTACCTAGTGATACAAATGCTAACCCCCGAAATGAAACAGCTAAAGCCATTACCACAAGAAGTGGTACAACACTTAAACCACCTGAAATACCTGTAACTTCTGATGAAGCCATTCCTACTCCACAAGAACCACAACCTGATCAAGATAAGAAAAAAGAACCGGTAGTTGAAAAGGTTAATGAAGATAATACAGTTAAGGATAAACCTTATGTTAAACCATACCAACCACCACTTCCTTATCCGAGTAAAATGAAGAAAGAGAAACTTGAAGCCGAGCAATCCAAATTCTTGGATATGTTTAAACAGATAAATGTAAATCTTCCTTTCATTGATGTGATTTCAGGAATGCCTAGATATGCTAAATTCTTGAAAGATCTAATCTCAAATAGAAAGAAAATGGAAGAACTCTCGGCTGTTACTATGAATGCTAATTGTTCAGCAGTGCTGTTGAATAAGATACCAGAAAAACTATCTGATCCAGGAAGTTTCACAATTCCATGTTTTCTGGGTAGTCTTAGTTCAATAGAAGCATTGGCAGACTTAGGTGCTAGTATAAATCTAATGCCGTATTCACTATACGCTAAACTAGACCTTGGAGAATTGAAACCAACCAGAATAAGCATACAACTAGCCGATAGATCAATAAAATATCCTAGAGGGATAATGGAGAACATGTTAGTTAAAGTTGGTACTTTAGTATTTCCAGTAGATTTTGTTGTTCTGGACATGGAAGAAGATTCTCAAGTTCCTCTCATATTAGGAAGACCATTCTTAAACACGGCTAAAGCAATGATAGACGTGTTCGGTAAGAAACTGACCCTAAGTATAGAGGATGAGAGTGTTACCTTTTCATTTGATAGAGCAATGCAACAACCACAATCTGCAGATGATACATGTTATTATATTCAAACTATAGATGCACATGCAGAATTATTAGAAGAATTTCCAGAATTACAAGGAATAGGAGAATGTTCTTTAGGAGAAGGTAATGAACCAATTGATGAAGCTGAAATGTTAGCTACACTTATAGCTAATGGATATGAACCAACAACAGAAGAAATTCAAATCCTAAAAGAAGAAGACAGATATCGATACAAAACATCGATAGAAGAACCTCCGAAATTAGAGTTAAAGCCACTTCCAAACCATTTGGAATACGCTTATTTACATGGTGAATCTGAATTACCTGTAATAATATCGTCTTCTCTTACTGAAAATGAGAAATCACAACTCATTTCTGTGTTGAAAGCTCATAAACCAGCCATTGTATGGAAGATTCATGATATTAAAGGAATAAGTCCTTCGTATTGCACACATAAAATCCTTATGGAAGAAGGTCATAAAACGTATGTGCAACGCCAACGAAGACTAAATCCTAATATGCAAGATGTAGTTAAGAAAGAGATTATTAAACTGCTAGATGCAGGTTTAATTTATCCAATCTCTGATAGTCCATGGGTAAGTCCAGTTCAATGCGTGCCGAAGAAGGGTGGCATGACTGTCATTACAAATGAGAAAAATGAGCTTATTCCTACTAGGACTGTAACAGGATGGCGTGTGTGTATTGATTATAGAAAATTAAATGTCGCCACCAGAAAAGATCACTTTCCCTTACCTTTCATAGATCAAAAATGTTGGAAAGATTAGCCGGAAATAGTTACTATTGTTTTCTAGATGGATTTTCCGGATATTTTCAAATTCCAATAGCACCCGAAGATCAAGAGAAAACCACATTCACGTGCCCTTATGGTACTTTTGCTTACAAACGCATGCCATTTGGACTTTGTAACGCCCCTGCAACCTTCCAAAGGTGCATGATGGCGATTTTTCACGACATGATAGAAGAATGCATGGAAGTATTCATGGATGACTTTTCAGTCTTCGGTGATACATTTAAATCATGTCTAATTAATCTGGAACGAATGCTAATTAGATGCGAACAATCAAATCTAGTACTTAATTGGGAGAAATGCCATTTCATGGTTAAAGAAGGCATCGTTCTTGGACATAAAATTTCAAAAGAAGGAATTGAAGTGGATAGAGCTAAAGTAGATGTAATTGCTAAACTTCCACATCCCACCAATGTTAGAGGAGTTAGGAGTTTTCTAGGGCATGCCGGTTTTTACCGACGTTTCATAAAAGATTTTTCTAAAATTGCCACTCCTATGAATAAACTCCTAGAAAAGGATGCTCCATTCATCTTTTCAGATGAGTGTATCAAATCTTTTAATATTCTTAAAGAGAAACTCACTAATGCACCGATCATGATAACACCAATTTGGAATCTACCATTTGAACTAATGTGCGATGCAAGTGATTTTGCAATGGGAGCCGTTTTAGAACAAATGATTGAAAAACGATTTCAACCTATATATTATGCTAGTAAGACGTTACAAGGAGCACAAACGAACTATACAACTACTGAAAAAGAACTCCTTGCTATTGTCTTTGCTTTTGACAAATTTCGATCATATCTCGTTCTAGCAAAAACGGTGGTCTATACCGACCATTCTGCTCTTAGATACCTATTTTCGAAACAAGATGCTAAACCAAGATTAATCCGTTGGATCTTACTCTTACAAGAGTTTGATATTGAAATCCGAGATAAAAGAGGAGCAGAAAATCTCGCCGCTGATCATCTTTCTCGTCTTGAAAATCCTGAGTTAGAAGTTCTAAATGAATCGGCCATACAAGACAACTTTCCTGATGAATATCTATTGAAGATAGATTATAAAGAAATCCCATGGTTTGCAGACTATGCAAATTACTTAGTTTGTGGATTCCTTGAAAAAGGATTATCGTACCAAAGACGAAAGAAATTCTTCAGTGATATAAAACACTATTTCTGGGAAGATCCACATCTGTTTAAAAGTTGTCCCGATGGAATAATACGCCGATGTGTATTTGGAGATGAAGCTAGTAAAATTTTAAACCATTGTCACACAGGACCAACAGGAGGGCATTATGGGCCTCAACTAACAGCAAGAAAAGTTTATGATGCTGGATTCTATTGGCCTACAATTTACAAAGACGCACACCTTCTTTGCAAATCCTGTGATGCTTGTCAAAGGGCCGGAAAAATAAGTCAACGTGATGAAATGCCACAAAATGTCATCCAAGTATGTGAAGTATTTGACATTTGGGGTATTGACTTTATGGGTCCATTTCCAAAATCTCATAATAATCTATATATACTCGTAGCCATTGATTATGTATCTAAATGGGTGGAAGCACAAGCTCTCCCAACTAACGATGCACGAGTCGTAGTCAACTTTTTAAAACGTCTTTTTGCAAGGTTTGGAACACCGAAAGCTTTAATAAGTGATCGGGGTACTCATTTCTGTAATAATCAACTTGAGAAAGTTCTTAAAAGATATGGAGTAACTCATAAAATCTCCACCGCATATCATCCACAAACAAGTGGACAAGTTGAAAATACCAACCGAGCTTTAAAACGTATTCTAGAGAAAACCGTAGGATCAAATCCGAAGGAATGGTCCATTAAATTGGAGGATGCACTCTGGGCTTTTAGAACAGCCTACAAAACTCCAATTGGAACCACACCTTTTAGACTTGTTTATGGAAAAGCATGTCATCTTCCAGTAGAAATTGAACACAAAGCATTTTGGGCTTTGAAAACATGTAATCTTGATTTACATGAAGCCGGACGTCTACGATTAAGTCAACTAAACGAATTAGAAGAATTAAGACATGAAGCATACGAAAATTCGTTAATCTATAAGGAAAGAACGAAGAAATGGCATGATAAAAGAATCAGAAGTTCAAAAGAATTTAAAGAAGGAGACAGAGTTCTTCTTTTCAATTCACGATTCAAGCTATTTCCTGGAAAATTGAAATCAAGATGGTCTGGACCATTCATAGTCAAAAGAGTTTTCCCATACGGAACGATAGAATTAATAAATTCAAATGGGATTGAATTTAAAGTTAATGGTCACAGAGTTAAACATTACATACATGGTCCGATGGAAGTCGACAACGAAGTTAATCACAATTTCGACACCACAGCCAACTAAGTGTGGGGAGAATCAAGTCTTTAAAGGATAATATGTATTTCTGTTAGAGTTAGATTGTCTGTTTTCGTGTAGTTCTCGAAAATGGAACCCGAATGGTCTTTCCCTAGCAGACCCTAAAGAACTAGTCTTCTCCCCCCATTCTGAATTTTTATTTTTTTTAGGTTTTTACAAAATGAAGACTGCCTGTGAACTAAACCATGGTCTAATGCTACACGCTTTGATCACTAAAAGAAATAATGACATACTACCGAGTGAATTAGTATCAGTAATCAGAGAAAGAATGGACGGAGTTAGAAAAGAATCCAGATGCGAAGATAATAAGTTACAATTTGGTAAAGGAAAATCAAAATCCGCAGCGAAAAGAAGAGCACGACACCTAGAAAGATGTCACAAATGCGGAAAATGGTCACATGGAGGTAAATGTTCAAATAATCAAACCTATTCAAATACTGAATTTGTTACTTTATGTAGAGACGGACCGTTCATATGTTTAGAAGAAAAGACACTGAATGCTCGAGGTTACGCCTATGTAGCCATGGAAAACCAATTAAACCGACTATCTTATGAATGGGATAGATCATATAACTAAGAAATCTATTTCACAGGTATGTATGTACAGTTTTTATTTTTATTTTTATTTTTAACCTTTTGATAATAAACGCTAATTTGTTCGCTAAAAAGTATTAAATTGGTATTGAATAAAATTAGGTTTGGCGACCGAAATTATTGATATCATTCAAAAATTTATTACATCACTGCGAAATTTAACGTTTATTCTTAAGGTATAAATATCTTTAATCAATCAACCCAAAATATTTCAAAAATTTGTCATGAGTTAAATTAGGTCTTGGAACCGAAATTACTTTACCGAAAAGAGGGGCGCATATTTTTGATAATATTTGATTGATTAAAGTGGGATAAAAAGACAAAAAGATTTTTAATTTTATTTTTACCATGTTTTTTAAAAATTAATATTTGAACCCTTTATAAATATTGTAAACTTTGTAAAAACAATATATTTAAAATTGTAAATATTTGAAAAATTAATATAAGTTTGGTATGAATTTATAATATGAATTTTTAAATTAAGATTGGTGTGAACTTTTAATTTTTAAAATATGAATTTTTAATTTTATGCATTTCAAATTTTAAGTTTGGTGTGAATTTTTTTTTATATTTAAGTTGTGTGAATTTAAAAACAAAAATTTACTTTATCTCATTAAGTTAAAAATATGATTTTTAAAATTCGTCGTAAGTTGAAGACTAGGTCTTTGAACCGAAATTGCTTTACCCGAGGGAGGGACGAGAACTTTTATTATCATTATTTTTAATCTTATTGAATTAAAGTATGCCAAAAACATTGAAAAAACCCAAAAATCTTAGCTTTTAAAACAATCGCTACAAAAAGACAAATTTTAAAATTTTGTCGAGGGACGGACTAGGACATCGATCCGAAACGACCTCGTCCTAAATAACAAGGGAAACAAAATTTTAAAATTAAGTACTTAATTGTTTTATAAGTTAATGATTATATAAAAAAAAAAAAATAAATATCAAACTCCGCGACTCGCGGAGTTTGAAGGGTTATTCACCGCGAGTCGCGGAGGGACCGAAAATCAGAAAAAAAATAAAAAGAGCTGAACGATCAGTTTCTGTCCACACAACCCAAAACTCAAAAACACAGCGAAAAACACTCCGAAAATACACCCAAAAACACCCCCAAAATCCCAATTTTTAACCGTTAATCACCAAATTTTTTACTAAAATCATGTTGAGAAGGATGCTATCTAAGAATTACTCAAGAAAAACGGTAAATTTCTACACCTAAACACCATTTAATCTGAAATTTGGTGTTCTTGAGTCATTTTTTTCCCAATTTGATTTTAATGCTTTTTAGTGTAATTAGGCTTAAATTGTTTATGTATTATGCTTGTATAACCTAGATTGATGCTATTTAACATGATTACAAGCCTTAAACTTCAAATTTTGAATAATCTAGGGTTTGTGTTCTTGAGCAAATTTGGGGCTTTTTGATATAAACAGGTTATGGCCGATTTTTGTCATGAATTGTTGCTAAATTGAGTAGTGTAACATGTCTAGGTAGTTAAATGATCCAAACTTTGAGCCTAAACATGATTTTGAGAATTAAAGTGGACTTTTTCAAGTCTAAAAATTCATGAACTTGATTTTTGAAAGATAATGCCATTTGAGACTTGTTTAATTGCTAGTAATGATTATTTTGACATGTTATTTGAGTTGAATGCTTATGAACTTGGCGAACATTTTCGTATATGCTTATTTGAAAAAGTGTAGATTTGATAAAAATGTGAAAATGAGCTTAAGTTTGATATAAATTGATAATGTCATTGTAATTATTTTGATTGATGATTTTGCTGACACTAATGCATATTTGGATGCACAAAAATTGGGTTTGATGTGTTTTGCAGAATGAAAGGGGTGAAACTTCATCCCAAGCCCGCAATGCTCCTGCTGAGAATTTGGAACAACAGGAGGTGGATAACTACTACAAGCAGGATATACCTCATCCAGTCATGACCTTTTCCGATATGCACTTGGAAGAGTTGCACCCGAACCTGAGATTTGACAGACTTTAGATAGATTATCCAAAATATCAAAGGGGTTTGCATACTCTTCATTCTAAGGTTGTTGAGGTACCGAGGGTCATAGAATGGGGACCCTTAGAAGCTGTAGAATTGGTCGGGCCAATTAGGGAATTACTTGTACAGAGGTATGGTAATTCTTCTTTTAATGACTGGGTACGTTTATTCACCATGCGTAGACCTGTATATAAAGTATGGTGTGAAGAATTGTTATGTAGTATAGAGTTGAATGATCGGGTAGCTAGTTTAACCGATCGTTCTTTTATTAGATTTTTGTTAGGCGGTTCGATGCGCCACATGTCTTTACTAGACATGGCTCAGGCTTTACGTATATATACGCCTGAGGAGTTAGCATCCGCTGATTGTAGAGGGTTGATACTAAATGGTAGAAAGATAGATGAAAATTTTGATACACACGGTGTGTGGAGTCAAATGACAAGCCATCACCGTTTCAAAGGGGGAAATTACTCTTATTTGGATATAGATAGAGCAGAATTAAGAGTGATACATAGGTTTTTAGCTAATTCGATTACACAAAGGGGTAAGAACAAGGAAAAAGTAAATGAACAGGATTTGTTTTACCATATGTGTATTCGAGACCCACAAAGCGCTGTAAGTATACCATATTGTGTGGGTTATTATTTATCAGCTATGGTTCGGGGGATGCGACCGCATAGCATAATAGGAGGTGGTATTTTTATTACTTTAATTGGTGAATATCTCGGTGTGGATATAAGTCGGGGGGGATTATTAGTAGAAGAACCAGAACCCCGCGATACTATAGGTTTAAATGTATACCATGGTGCGAAAGTTTTGAAGAGGCGAAATAACGCCGCAGTACGATACCATGGTAGACATCCACAGGTGGAGAGAAACCAACAGCAAGGTAATGTAGGAGGGGGGAATGAGATGTAAGAAATGCAAAGGTTTATAGCTTCTCAGGAATACGAAAATGCTAGATAGAGAGCATTTGAAGATTGGCAAGTTCATCAGAACCAAATCATAGCTCATTGCCAACATATAGGTAGAAACTATATTCCTACACCGAAACCCATCTTCCCTCCCTGGTCTATAGAGATGCAGCCACCGTATCCTACGTATGACCCTGCCGAAGCATTCTATAGCACCTATGGTTATGCCTGGAACCCCTATTGGTACCAGTATCATCCCTAGTATACTTATTATTTTTTTTTATTTTGTAATTTGTAATTATAGATACGTTTAATGCTTTTGTTAATATTGTAATCATTTTTATAATTATCTAACTTTTATTCTTAGATTTTAATAATTTTTGAATGTGGGGTAATATACCAAACTTCAAAAATATGTATATATGTTTGCAGTTTATCTTATGTACACAACAGGGTAAAACAACGCATTTTCAAAGACTGGCATTAAGTTCAGCAAAAGCAACTAATTTTGACGACAAGATGCAAAATATATGTGAAATAACAACAAGACGGAATGAACAAATGATGTGCACCATTTATCATTCAGCAAACAAACGCCAATATATTTGGAAACTTTGGTAAAATTTAATCATTTTCACACAAATCACCCTCAATAATTTAAATTGTTACTGATTTCTTGCAAATGAGGGCATTGCAAGATCTTAAGTGTGGGAAGGGGTTAAATTCTTTCGGATTTTAAAAATTTTTACTTTATACACTTGGTTACCATTAAAAATACTAGTAAAGCAGTAGTTGTATTAGAATCTAGTGCTCTCTGATAATAAAGAACAGCCCTGGTCTTATATACTGACTACCCAATTCTAGTAAAATTTTTCAAAATTTTCAATTAAATGAACTAAAAATCATGTTTATACATATTTATGAACGATAAAACTAGGTTTTAACACCGAAATTATTGTTACCTCAAAAAGGACATAAATTGAGAAACAAACCAAAATGTTAAAATTCATTTAAAATGGAATAGAGGACGATAAAAAGGAAAATAAAAGCCAAGTGTGGGAAAATTTACCAAGTTATCTTAAACATATGTCACATATATCTGTAACAAATAACTGAAAATACTTTTGCTTTGGACTAAACTAAACTGTTTTTACCCGATGAAAGAAAAGAAGAGATGGATCTACACGATGAATCAATTCCATCATTAAAAGGAAGTAAAGTCTTCCGAAAAAGAAACGCGCTTCTTGATTTAGGTCATGAAGTTGTCGTCCAGACCAGCTGTAGGTTGACGAAAAATCTAGAAAAGTCATCACTAAAATCAGCAGGAAATCCACGGACCTCAGCATTAAACAGGGTCGCCAAGTGGTCAGATTTATCCTAACCATGAGAAGGATTTATCTCGTACAATGGGGGGGCACCATGTAAATTAGCTGGATAAGACTAATGAATCAGATCCCCAGAAAGGATAATCTCCTTAAAGATTAAAAATCAGCTTTTAAGACTGATATTACTCAATCCTAGAGATTGACCTTAAAGATTGAGAATTCAAACTCATGGAATTCAATGATATCTAAACTCGAGCTTGAACGAGAAAATATTTTGATCAAAATTATAAACCGATTTGTTTTCTGAAAACCCATTTTCAATGCGTTCATTACCATTGAACGTAAAATCCTAGGAATTCACCTGGAATTCATTAGGTCACCTGAACTAAATCGGGTGTCAACCGTAAGAACGGTGGTTGTATAGCATGGTCAAAGACAGGACCTTGTGCCATACCGAAAAATTATAAGGGTGAGCTTTACTATTGCTCCTACCAAGGATAGTAATTGCATCCGACACGTTACAGACCATAATTAAAAGCATGTCAGGGGACATTGCCTTAACAGTTGCTTGTTCAACGCTTTCCTTTACAACCGGACGGTAGTTTACCGAAAGGTAATATACGGAACAAGTAAACTGGATGTGTTGCTTTCCAAATACAAGGTTAGCAAGTGGGTGACACAAAACCGCAAGTTTTGAGCTAAAAATTTCAAATCTAAAACCCACCAAACCCACAAAAATATTTTGCAAACACCGGTAAAGGGTTATTCTGGAAAACTTATCTAGGGTAAAAACTAGATTTAATTTTCAAAAGATCAAATGTTTTCATAAAGATCCAATTTCCTTAATGGATCTAAATTTTTATAGTCATGTGGGACTGTAAACCATATCGTTACTACCATTGTTTATACCACCGTATAGAAATCACTGATGTACAAAGTGTGAAGAATAAAGAAGTGATTCTAGTATTTCAAGACGATATTGCTTGAGGACAAGCAACGCTCAAGTGTGGGAATATTTGATAATGCTAAAAACGAACATATATTTCATAGCATTATTCCTCAAGAAAGACAAGCTTTTAGTTGCAATTGTTCTATTTACAAGTGATATTCGTTTAAATAATAAAAGGTGAAGACAAAAGACAGATTCGACGAATTGAAGACGCAAACGACCAAAAAGCTCAAAAGTACAAAAGACAATCAAAAAGGTTCCAATTATTGATAAGAAACGTCTCGAAATTACAAGAGTACAAGATTCAAAACGCAAAGTACAAGATATTAAATTGTACGCAAGGACGTTCGAAAATCCGGAACCGGGACCAGAGTCAACTCTTAACGCTCGACGCAACGGACTAAAAATTACAAGTTAACTATGTATATAAATATAATATAATATATAATTAATTATATTAATTATATATATATTATATTTATAAATAAAAACCGTCGGCAGAGAAAGACTCCAAGGGACTGAGCTGTAATTTCATTCTCCGCGACTCGCGGAGTTTGAAGGCCAAAAAGGCCGCGAGTCGCGGAGCCCCAAAATGAAAAACTGCCTATAAAGCCAACCGAATTCTGATCATTTTCATCAATCTTTCTCTCTTCTCTCATATATACGTAAAATATATATATATATAATTTATATTTTAATTTTAATTTTAATTATAATTCTAATAATAAGGGTATGTTAGCGAATATTGTAAGGGTGTAAGTCGAAACTCTGTCCGTGTAACGCTACGCTATTTTTAATCATTGTAAGTTATGTTCAACCTTTTTATATTAATGTCTCGTAGCTAAGTTATTATTATGCTTATTTAATCCGAAGTAATCATGATGTTGGGCTAATTACTAAAATTGGGTAATTGGGCTTTGTACCATAATTGGGGTTTGAACAAAAGAACGACACTTGTGGAAATTAGACTATGAGCTATTAATGGACTTTATATTTGTTTAACTAAATGATAGTTTGTTAATGTTAATATAAAGATTTACAATTGGGCGTCCTTATAAATTACCATATACACTCGATCGGACACGATGGGCGGGGTATTTATATGTACGAATAATCGTTCATTTAACCGGACACGGGAATGGATTAATAGCCACTAGAATAATTAAAACAGGGGTGAAATTACATTCAAGGGTAATTGGTGTAATTGCTAACAAAGTAGTAAAACCTTGGTTTACACGCAGTTGATAACCTGGTGTATTCATTAAACAAAGTATTAAAACCTTGTTACAATTCGAATCCCCAATTAGTTGGAATATTTAACTTCGGGTATAAGGATAATTTGACGAGGACACTCGCACTTTATATTTATGACTGATGGACTGTTATGGACAAAAACCAGACGGACATATTAAATAATCCAGGACAAAGGACAATTAACCCATGGGCATAAAACTAAAATCAACACGTCAAACATCATGATTACGGAAGTTTAAATAAGCATAATTCTTTTATTTCATATTTAATTTCCTTTATTTTATATTTAATTGCACTTCTAATTATCGCATTTTTATTGTTATTGTATTTAATCGCAATTTCATTATCGTTATTTACTTTACGCTTAAAATTAAGTCTTGTATTTATTTATTATTTTACATTTGGTTTTAACTGCGACTAAAGTTTTAAAATCGACAAACCGGTCATTAAACGGTAAAAACCCCCCTTTATAATAATAATATTACTTATATATATGTATTTGTATTTTTATAAAAGTAAACTAATATAGCGTTAAGCTTTGTTTAAAGATTTCCCTGTGGAACGAACCGGACTTACTAAAAACTACACTACTGTACGATTAGGTACACTGCCTATAAGTGTTGTAGCAAGGTTTAAGTATATCCATTCTCTAAATAAATAAATATCTTGTGTAAAATTGTATCGTATTTAATAGTATTTCCTTGTAAAAATAATACTATTTTGTATACACCCCCTACGACATCAATGAGCCATAGACACTAATTAACACACTTTTAAGTCAAGAACACTAAGATTATGAAATTTAGAGTTTTTAGAAAGTTACCCAATCGAGATGAAATTAGTATCAAAACGTAGAGAATGAAGAGAGGATTCCAAATATGTAATTTGTTTTGATGTTAGCCTCCAAAATCGGATTTAGATGATGAATTAAAGATTGAATGTTGAGAGGATTTGGAAGTAGTAAAAGATGAGGATGAGAATGAATGGGTGAAAGGGGTTTGACCCTTTGACCTAGTCAAGGGTTTGATCCCTTGTCAAGTTTAGTCCCTCAACTTTCGTTCGGGTGCGTGTATTACCTAAACGAGATAATTTAAAACGCGTATTAACGGGAGATGTTATAAACATATAACGGAGTTTAAATTAGTATAACGGAAAAGTAAATGGAAAAAGGCGGGATGTTACATTACCTACTCCTTAAAAGAAATTTTGTCCCGAAATTTAAGTAGGCGTAGTAGTCGTTGTTTCTTCCTCGAGATCTTGCGTTTCCGAATTCACGAATAGATGAGGATACTTCCTTTGCATTTGATCTTGTCTTTCCCAAGTAAACTCGGGTCCCCTTTTGGCGTTTCAACGGACTTTATCAATCGGAATTCGGCTTTGCTTCAATGTCTTGACGTAGGTGTCCACAATTTCAACCGGTTCCTCCACAAAATGAAGTTTGTCATCAATAGTAAGTTCCTCGAGAGGAATGACGATATCGGGTTCGGCAAGACACTTTTTCAAGTTAGATACATGGAAGGTAGGATGAACGGAGTTCAATTGAGGCGGAAGATCTAAACGATAAGCAACGGTTCCAATACGCTCCAAGATTTCGAAAGGACCAATATACCGCGGATTTAGCTTCCCGCGTTTCCCAAAATGGATTACACCCTTCCAAGGTGCGACTTTTAACATGGCACGGTCACCGACTTGAAATTCAAGGTCGTTGCGTCTTTTGTCGGTATAGTACTTTTGACGACTCCGGGCCGTCCGAAGCCTATCTCGGATTTGAACGATCTTCTCGGTGGTTTCGTGAATGAGTTCGGGTTCGGTAATTTGTACGTCGCCTACTTCGGCCCAACAAAGAGGTGAACGACATTTTCGGCCATATAGCGCTTCAAAAGGTGCGACTTTAATACTCGCGTGATAACTATTGTTGTAAGAGAACTCGGCGAGAGGTAAGTGCTTGTCCCAAGCTTTTCCGAAATCAACTACGCAAGCTCGTAACATGTCCTCTAAGGTTTGAATTGTACGTTCGCTTTGTCCATCGGTTTGAGGATGATATGCGGTGCTCATGTCTAAACGCGTTCCCAACGCTTCTTGCAATGTACGCCAAAATCTAGAAACGAAACGGCAATCTCGGTCGGAGATAATCGATAAAGGTACACCGTGTCGAGCTACGATCTCCTTAATGTAAAGTTGTGCAAGTTTCTCCATTTTGTCCGTTTCTTTCATGGCAAGGAAGTGTGCGGATTTGGTGAGACGGTCAACAATAACCCAAATGGTATCATAACCGCCCGTCGTTTTTGGTAGCTTGGTGATAAAATCCATCGTTATCCTTTCCCACTTCCATTGCGGGATCTCGGGTTGTTGAAGTAGTCCGGACAGTCTTTGGTGTTCGGCTTTGACTTTGGAACATGTCAAACACTTGGAAACATAAGTAGCTACGTCCCTTTTGATGTTCGGCCACCAATATAGTTGTTTAAGGTTGTGGTACATCGTATTGGCACCGGGGTGAATCGAGTATCGTGACTTATGGGCTTCATCTAAAATAAGGCTTCGTAGGTCCCCATAACTAGGCACCCAAATTCTTCCGGCGAAATATCGGAGTCCGGTTTCTTTAACTTCGAATCGAGAGGTGAGGACGTTCAAGTGTTCGAGAGAGATGTTTTCATCCTTGAGAGCTTCGTCTTGGGCTACACGAATTTGACTATTGAGGTTGGTGTGAATGGTGATGTTTAAAGCTCGGACACGAAGAGGCACCACTCTTTCTTTTCGACTTAAGGCATCGGCTACTACGTTTGCCTTCCCGGGATGGTAACGAAGCTCGCAATCGTAATCGTTCAAAGTTTCAATCCACCGTCGTTGTCTCATGTTTAGTTGCTTTTGATCGAAGATGTGTTGAAGGCTTTTGTGATCAGTGAAGATAGTACTCTTGGTTCTATAAAGATAGTGTCTCCACATTTTAAGTGCAAAGACAACGGCTCCGAGTTCGAGATCATGAGTCGTATAATTCCGTTCATGAATTTTTAGTTGTCGAGAGGCATAAGCAATGACTTTCTTCCGTTACATCAATACACACCCAAAACCGTGTTTCGAGGCATCGCAATATACAACAAAATCATCATTGCCTTTGGGAAGTGACAAGATAGGAGCGGTGGTTAGCTTTGTCTTCAAGGTTTGAAACGCGGATTCTTGCTCCACAAATGAATTTCTTTCCCTTGTGAGTTAATGCGGTTAGAGGACGTGCAACCAAAGAGAAGTTTTCGATGAATCTACGATAGTACCCGGCGAGACCCAAGAATTGACGAATGTGAGTAGGAGTAGTAGGAGTCTCCCATTTACTAATGGCTTCGATTTTCGTGGGATCGACTTTAATACCTTGATCACTTACAACATGATCAAGAAATTGAACTTCCTTCAACCAAAATTCACACTTGGAGAATTTGGCATAAAGTCGTTCTTGTCTCAAGAGTTCAAGCACAAGTCGGAGATGTTGTTCGTGCTCTTCTTCATTTTTAGAATAGATCAATATGTCATCGATGAATACAATAACAAATTTATCGAGATACGATTTGCACACGCGGTTCATAAGATCCATGAACACCGCCGGTGCGTTAGTGAGACCAAATGGCATGACAAGGAATTCATAACTACCATAACGAGTCCGGAAAGCGGTTTTGGAGACATCTTCCCCCTTAATCCTTAATTGATGATAACCCGAGCGGAGATCGATTTTCGAATATACACAAGACCCTTGTAGTTGATCAAAGAGGTCATCGATGTGAGGAAGAGGATATCGGTTCTTAACCGTCAATTTATTTAGTTCACGATAATCAATGCACATTCGTAAGGATCCGTCTTTCTTTTTAACAAACAAAATCGGAGCGCCCCAAGGTGAATGGCTAGGTTGGATAAAACCACGATCAAGTAGTTCTTGGATTTGACTTTGCAATTCTTGCATTTCGGATGGAGCGAGTCTATATGGTGCACGTGCTAGGGGTGCGGCTCCCGGAATAAGATCGATTTGGAATTCAACCGGTCGATGAGGTGGAAGACCCGGCAATTCGTCGGGAAATACATCGGAATAGTCACTAATAATTGGCACATCATCGATGTGCTTCTCATCGGACTCGACTTTCTTAACGTGAGCAAGGATCGCAAAACAACCCTTACGGAGTAGTTTTCTAACTTTAATACACGAAACGAGGTTGAGTCTGGTGCAACTCTTATCGCCATAAACAATCAAAGGTTCACCATTCTCGATAGGAATTCGGATTGCGTTAAGATCACAAAGGATGTGAGATTTCGTTTTGACTAACCAATTCATACCGATTATTACATCAAAGCTTCCTAGTTCCATGGGTATCAAGTCAATTTCAAATTCCTTACCCAAAATGTTTAACGTACACCCTCGGTAATATGTGTCGGCACTTAATAGTTTCCCGTTAGCCACTTCAATGGTATAAGTGGTATCTAATGGAAGAGGTGGAGTGCTGAAAGAATGAGTCAAAGTCTTGGATACAAAGCATTTATCGGCACCCGAATCGAATAAGCAAGAGACATAAGAATTGTTGAGAAGAAACGTACCCGTGACTAGTTCAGTGTCATCCCGGGCTTCCTCGGTGTTGATGTTGAAAGCTCGGCCGCGCGTGTTGGGGTTATCTCTCTTCTTTGGGCATGCATTCCTATAATGACCCGTTTGGCCACATTCGTAACAAGTGCCCGTCTTTGGTGCATTGGGCCACTTTCGAGCGACGGGAGTGGCACTTTTACAATCGTTGGCCTTATGACCAATTCCTTGGCACCGATGGCAAATTAGCTTACTACATTCGCCAAAGTGATGTTTGTTGCATTTGTTGCAAAGAGGTAGATTTCCGGCATAACCCTTCTTGCCGTCGGAGGTGAAAGATTTCTTGGCAAAGTTGTTGTTGCTTGATTGGGGAGCTTCCCATTTTCTTTTGTTGTTACCCGACTTGTCCTCGGCTTTAGGTGCCGGAACTACGATTTCGTCAACCGTTTCTATCAATTTGCGGGCCATGTTCAAAGCTTCTTGATGATTAGTGGGTTTGGATGACATTACTCCGTGTTTGATACTCTTTGGAAGACCATCCATGTAAAGTTCAACCCTTAAAGCTTCGGGGTTCACAAGATTTGGGCACATCAAGGCTAGTTCGGAAAATCGTTGATTATAAGCCTTGAGATCATTTCCGATCGCCTTTAAAGTTCTTAGCTCTTGTTCGAGCCTTCGGGTTTCTTCACGAGGGAAATATTCGAAAATCATCTTTTCCCTCAAGTCGTCCCAAGAGAGGGCGTGAGCTTCATCGGTACCCACCGATTGTACATAAGTATTCCACCATGTAAGAGCGACACCGGCGAAGGTGTGAGTGGAGTATTTGACCTTGTCTTGGTCCCGACAACCGCTTATGCTAAAGACGGCTTTCGTTTGCTCAAACCATCGGGTGAGCACGACCGGTCCCCCGGTTCCATCAAAAGTGTGAGGTTTGCACCCCATGAAGGATTTGTAGGAGCACCCTTCGTTTGAGTTACCGGCTCCATTGTTGTTGTTGTTGTGGTTGTTGTTATTATTGTTGTTGTTGTTGGATGAGTGACCGGCCATGGCCGCATCTACGGCGGTAGCTATCATCCGTTTGAGAGCTTGTTAGGGAGTTTCATTGCGGCGTACACGACGAGGAGCCATTGTTCCTTCAAGACACAAGAATACCGTTGGTTAGTATTCTAAATAATACTAACCGTGATATGGAATAAAGATAGAGAGAAAATTTTCCTTGACTCACCTTAAATTCTTTATGCCACAATGTCGGAACATTCATATGAGTCACCGTAATATAATCCCGGAAATTATATTACCCTGATTCATATGTGCATTCGACATCATTTCATATAGTCAAGGCGGCATGTCAATCAAATTAAACAACGTGAGATTAAGATGAACTAAGAGTAGATATGAGTAGAAGCGTTCGAGTATAAATGCACAAGTAGTCAAGTAATTCCTACTTCAAATCTATATGCCGGTTGTAGTCTAGACTCACCAATGTACCCTATGACTCGAGGTTGACACCAATGAACTCTAAATCCCTACAACCAACACTCTGATACCATCTGTAGTGACCCGACAAAATCGTCATTGACGGCGCCTTCTACTTAGGTCCCGTTACGTGGTCATAAGTCTTTTAAACAATGTTTGACCAAAAGATATGTCGCATTCATTTCAAATGTAACGATTGTTCAAAGTTTACAAGAATAGTTCCACCACAAGTTACGTTACAAAGTTATAAGTACAAATGAAATTTATGCGACACAATTTAAAAGTAGCCAAAAGACGCTCCATGTATGCATATATACTCGACATCCAATGCAAGTATCAAAATAATGAGCGGAAGCATGTATCATGTATCGTTCAAGGACCTGAGAAAAACATAGAAATCTGTCAACGAAAACGTTGGTGAAATCATAGGTTTGAGTAAGTAAGTACAAGTGAACCACAAGATTTGCAACAATGAGATAATAGTAATACATTCCAAAAGTTTGTTTCACGAGCACCCAATTATCAATGCTTAACATTCCTTCCATAGAACCCCATCACAATAGTGTTAGAACATACACTGTTTCTCGAAAATACATTTCATTCGTAAACGGTAGCGAACCGTTTGAATGAGGGTTTGTCAAACCCATATGGCCATATAACATAAGTTCTCACTTACACCCGGCAAGTGTAACTAATGATAATCGAATTGAGGATTTTTGTTCTAAACTCGTATGTAGAATGTTTGTTTTCCTGTACTTGTGTTCACTTAGTAAAAAAAAAAGAACGTTTATGTTTTCTCATCCCAAATGTAAGTTTTAAAAGAGTAAAAGTGGGACTATGATCTCACCTTGAGCGGAAGAGTAAATAAGTACTTCGACAAGTAACGTGTGCAAAGAACAATGCTAGTCTTGACCTAAACAAATAGGTTGTATCAATAACGGTAAACACGATAGGTCAAAGATGTTCAATTAGTCCTATGGCTCGTTACGACTCGAATACTACAACATGTGAGTCAAATTGTCATGTTTCACGCAAGATACGAGTATAAAAGCATGTTAGAACGATTTGCACAAACATTTGGTTAAGTTTGATTAAAAGTCAACTTGGTCGGGTCAAAGTCAACGAAAAAGTCAACACGTTCGGGTCGGGTCCCGAACTATTTCTCTGAGGTTTTTAATCATATATGAGTATGTTAGAACAAGTTACATGTGAATCGGAGGTGCGTAGCATAGTAAACATTTTTCGAAAAATGACCAACGAAGACAGAAGCCTGTCAGTGTATCTGGACGGCGTCCAGATTGTTGGGACAGCGTCCAGCTTTGAAGGCTAAGACGGCGTCCAAAGATTTGGACGGCGTCCAGCTTTGAGATCTGGGACGGCGTCCAAGGATCTGGACGGCGTCCAGATTGGTATTCAAGTCTGATGCAGAAACTCCTAAGTGCACGAACCAAAAACCAAACTAACACATTTTATGATCCGCAAACAACCAAGACATGTATCTTATATCATCGAAAAGCTCTTTTGACAAGGAACACAACTAGATACATTTCCTAAATCAAGTTCATCATTTAAGATAACAAAAACCTCGTCGAATGATCGTTAAACGTTCAAAATCAATGTTTCAAGTTCATCAAATGTATTTTAAGTTTCGGGAAACCAATTCACACATATGATATGCCGTTTTAAAGGTAATCAAACACACATTGCAACCAAACACTTATCAACAACATTTCATAGCATTTGATGCATCAAAAGTTCATATTAAGCCTATCAAACCCTAACCAAAATCTCAAAACCAATAATCATGTTAATGTAAGGTTTTCATGTCAATCAACACACCAAAACGAAGCTAATGAAGTAACTAACACTTTGAACATACAAACATTAACATCTAAACACATTTCATCATCCAAAATCAAAGATTTAACAAACACTTTTTCAAGTTCATGCTAGTTATGTCAAATCACAAGATCGAGCATACAATTTACATATACGACATCACAATGAGCCATAGACACTAATTAACACACTTTTAAGTCAAGAACACTAAGATTATAAAATTTAGAGTTTTTAGAAAGTTACCCAATCGAGATGAAATTAGTATCAAAACGTAGAGAATGAAGAGAGGATTCCAAATATGTAATTTGTTTTGATGTTAGCCTCCAAAATCGGATTTAGATGATGAATTAAGGATTGAATGTTGAGAGGATTTGGAAGTAGTAAAAGATGAGGATGAGAATGAATGGGTGAAAGGGGTTTAACCCTTTGACCTAGTCAAGGGTTTGATCCCTTGTCAAGTTTAGTCCCTCAACTTTCGTTCGGGTGCGTGAATTACCTAAACGAGATAATTTAAAACGCGTATTAACGGGAGATGTTATAAACATATAACGGAGTTTAAATTAGTATAACAGAAAAGTAAATGGAAAAAGGTGGGATGTTACAAGCTACAGGTGCGGCTCCTGACACTAAATCGATCTGAAACTCTACGGCTCTCGGCGGCGGTAATCCAGGCAATTCTTCAGGGAAGACATCAGAAAATTCGTTCACAATTCGAACGTCGTTCACATTCTTCACCTCAGTTTCTACCGTTTTCACATGCGCTAGGACAGCAAGACGTCCCTTCTTCATGATCTTTTGCGCTTTCACGCAACTAATGAGGTTCAGCTTCGAGGTACATCTCTCTCCGTAAATGATCAGTGGCTCACCGTCTCCTTGTGGTATACGAAGAGCTTTATCTCCACAAATAATATCAGCCTTTATCTTACTCAACCAATCCATACCGATGATCACGTTAAAACTTCCCAATTTGATGGGTATCAAATCAATTTCGAAGTCTGCACCAGCTATGTTGATAATAGCTCCTCGACTGATATGGTCAACTTTCTCAAGTTTACCGTTGGCTACCTCGACAAGCATACTCTCTTTTAACGGGACTAACGACCAATTAATCTTATCGCAAAAATGTCTACATACATAACTTCTATCCGCACAAGTATCAAACAAGATAGAAGCTAAAAGATTGTTGATTTTGAATATACCTGTCACCAAGTTGGGGTTTTCGCGTGCGTCCCTTGCATTAACATTGAAAGCTCTAGCGCGCGGTGGTCCGCCATCTTTTCGCTTATTTGGACATGCATTTCTGAAATGGCCCGTCTGTCTGCATTCGTAGCACTTTTTCGGTCCATTGGTGTTCGGCTTCCTATTCAAAGTGGTGACCTTGCAGTCCCTTCCAACATTTCCAGTCTGTTGGCACTTCTCACAAACAACATTACAATACCCGGTGTGGTGCTTGTAGCACCTCTTGCATTGCGGTAGTGTGCCTTTGTAGTTTGGGTTGGAGTTGGTGTTGTTGTTGGGGTTGGGGTTGGGGTTTCCACCGTTGTTGTTTTGCCTCTTGCCCGGGGTTTGATCGTAGGTTCTCCCCCTGTTGTTGATGTTGTCCCACTTTCTCTTTTTACTACTACCTGCTTCAAACTTAGCCTTCTCCAGCTCATCAATGGTTATCTGATTCATGAGGGTATGCGCCATGCGCATTGCTTCGGGAACATTTGGTGGCTTGGACGAGGTGACGTTTCCCTTAATGCTCTTAGGAAGTCCCCAGAAGTACCTTTCCATTCGTTTGAACTCCGGTGTAACCATTGTCGGACACATCAGGGCTAGTTCCAAAAATCTCCTGTTGTAACCATCAAGGTCGTTCCCAACGGCCTTTAACTGCATGAATTCCATTTCCATCTTTTGTATCTCGGTTCTCGGACAATACTCCTCAATCATGGAACACTTAAATGCTTCCCATGGCGTAGCATACGCCTCATCAATGCCTTGTGCCTGTGCCATTGTGTTCCACCACGTGAGCGCGCCGTCAGGCAGCGTGCAAGAATCAAATTTGGTTTTGTTGTCCTCCGAACAGTTGCTAACTCGGAATACTGATTCAAGTTTCTCGAAACATCTCGTGAGACCAACCGGTCCCTCAGTGCCGCTGGAGTTATGAGGTTTACAGCTCTGGAATTCCTTGTACGTGCACCCATTACGAATGGGTTGAACAACCGGTGGTGGTGGCGGTGGCGGTGGAGCTTAGGGTTGCATTTCCGCAATGGCTGCGGCTACACGTTCTTGGATCATCTCTTCAATTTGGGCAGTGGTAGGTGTTGATCGTCCGTTGGCCATGATGTTCTAAACAAAAATTTTGACTCAAGTCAAAATCCAGCATTCAAATAGTAATAATACAGTATACAACAACCAACATAGAATCAACACATCACATGTTATTAAATAACGCATCTAGGTACAAATACCACAGAATCATCGTACAGTAATGCAAATAGAACATCGTGCAAGAATTAAATAACGCAAAGTTCCATTCATTAATAATAATAAGTTTCATACATCTGAATAAGTTCGTACAATACATAAGTGAAGCATAAAACTACAACTGGATTACATAATGAAATCTAAATACAAAAACCCTACGGTGAAGGTGGGTGAAGGATGTCCATAACATGGGACATCTGGTCCTCTAGCTCAGCTACCCGAGCACGGAGGGTTTCCACCTCCCTTGTCAATTCCTCGACAGTGGGAGCTGGTGGGGCGGGTGGTGCAGGTGGTGCCGGTGGTGCAGACATTACATAACGGGGTGCAGATGTTCCGGCTCCAGAAATAGTCAGTACGTAACGGGGTTGTGACGACCCGGGAATTTTCGATCAAATTTAAACTTTATCTTTATATATGATTCCGACACGATAAACAAAGTCTGTAATGTTGAGTCTCAAAAACTTTGAAATTATATTCATGATTCAATTACCCATTGACTAATTCTGACGATTCACGAACCTTTAACCGAAAATAGAAACGTTTATATATAAATAACTATACATGTAAATAATTATGATATAAATTAAATAGACTATGATGTAATTAGATATTATGAAAGAAAACTTAAAACACAATTAAATATGTAGTAGTTGAAAGATATATATATATATATATATATATATATATATATATATATATATATATATATATATATATATATATATATATATATATATATATATATATATATGAAATTAGATAAATGGTTATATTATTATTGATAATATTATTATCATCGGTAATATTAATATTAATATAACTAATAATATTATCAGTACTATTATTATTACAAATTATAACATGACAATTTGATACATTTGATCTGTTATATTATTATTATATTAATGTTATTATAACTAGTGGGAAAATTATAATTTTTAAGTATTAATATTAATATTATTACTATTAATAACATTATTAGTATCAACTTTATTACTAAAATTGTTAAAAATTGTTATTCTTGTTATTGTTATTGTAATTATAATACAAATAATTATTCATCATTATTATTTATTATTATTATAAAAGTAGTACAACTTTATTATTATTTGTATTTAAATTATTATTAATACAATTATAATTATTAATTATTAATAACAAATATGTAAGATTCGTTTGTACAGGATTTTGGAATCAAATCTGTTTTTCATATCTTTCATAGTGTAATCAATTTTGTGTGTATCTGTTAATTGGTACGAACCAACACTTTATATCACCATCTGTTAAATTTTTTTTTCATTCTTTTTCTTTCTGTTAAACTACGCTGTCCTTCCTGTCTGATTTACACCGCCAGTCGATTTCAAGTAATCTAATCATGTTTTCACTTCAATTATTCAACATATAATAATATATATATAACGTTATCTGCAGTTGAAATAAAACACAGAAAAAATATTTTTTTTTTCTTTTGAACGGTTCTGTTCTTGTTATTATTTTTCCAAACTCGATTTTTTTATTGTTTTCTAAAATCCATTAATGCAATTAGGTTAGGATTTTGCTAGTAAATCTTTCTGTAGAGTATCATCTTCCAATTCTTCAAATCAAATACGAATTTTCGAAGTCAAATATAATTTGCAAAAAGTCAACATTCATGTTCATCGTAAAATTCGAATGTATGGTAACGTTTCTGTTGAAATTGATAAACCATAAAATTTCTAGGATTGATTCTAAAACTATTTCGTGAAGAAAGTATTAGTTAAAACGGTTTTAAATCAAAAATCAATAATTTTTTTTTACGGACTGCAGTAGCAGTTTAAAATTTTCGTTTTAAATATTTTTTTTTTGTTTTTTTGTTTTCATTCAATATAAACATATGGTATTGATTAGATATTGTTAGTTTAATGCCCTAAAACTCTGTTCTTAATGAATTGCAATTCTGGTTGATCGATGAGGAAGAAAGTGGGGAACGAAAAAATACGAATTAAATAAATATGGGTTAAGATATACAACAGAAATGTAAGCAGCAGTTGGATGGTTTAGGGTGTTGGGATTAAACGAGGGGTCGAGGGTTCGAGTCCCGGCATGGGCGGTTTACTATTTTTTTTGAGCATTTAAAGGTAGTTCATTTATTATTTTATTATTATTATTATTATTATTATTATTATTATTATTATTATTATTATTATTATTATTATTATTATTATTATTATTATTATTATTATTATTACTACTACTACTACTATTATTATTATTATTATTATTATTATTATTATTATTATTATTATTATTATTATTATTATTATTATTATTATTATTGTTATTGTTATTATTATGATTATAATTATAATTGTTATAATTAGTATTATAAGTGTTATTAATGTTATGAGTATTGTAGTTTTATCAGTTAAATATTATTATCATTATTATAGTTATTATGATTATTCTTATTACTAGTATTATAAAAATAATATAAATTAGTAGTATTTCCATAAATATTAGTATTAGTAACATTCTATAAGTATTAGTATTATCATTATGTATTATTATTATTATTATTATTAATATTATCATTTTAATCAAGTACCATTTTCATTACAATTATAAATATTATTTTACCAAATAAACTTTATGTATATAAAACTATTTATAAGTAACAATACATATAAGTATGTACTAATGATAATAATGACTTTTACATAAATATACATATATAACAAATCAATATCTATTTTTATATAATACTAATCAGATATATGTATATATATATATATATATATATATATATATACACATATATATATTAATGTAACTACATGGATAATAAGAAATTGGAATATATATATATATATATATATATATATATATATATATATATATATATATATATATATATATATAAATTGAATATATATATATACAAAAGATAAATAAAATATAAATATGAAATTGTTCAATTACAAGGATATGTATTGATGAATATACAAATGATATAGGTTCGTGAATCCGAGGCCAACCCTGCATTGTTCAGTTTGTCTAATGTCGTCATATGTATTTTTACTACAAAATACATTAGGTGAGTTTCATTTGCTCCCTTTTACTCTTTACATTTTTGGGACTGAGAATACATGCGCTACTTTTACAACTGCTTTATTAAATTCTTTTGAAATACATTTTGAACTGCGAATACATGAAAATACTTTATTAACTGTTTTACAATATTTATATGCGTGAGTTTTCATTACTAGTATTATAAAAATAATATAAATTAGTAGTATTTCCATAAATATTAGTATTAGTAACATTCTATAAGTATTAGTATTATCATTATGTATTATTATTATTATTATTATTAATATTATCATTTTAATCAAGTACCATTTTCATTACAATTATAAATATTATTTTACCAAATAAACTTTATGTATATAAAACTATTTATAAGTAACAATACATATAAGTATGTACTAATGATAATAATGACTTTTACATAAATATACATATATAACAAATCAATATCTATTTTTATATAATACTAATCAGATATATGTATATATATACATATATATATATATATATATATATATATATATATATATATATATATATATATATATATATATATATATATACATATATATATTAATGTAACTACATGGATAATAAGAAATTGGAATATATATATATATATATATATATATATATATATATATATATATATATATATATATATATACAAATTGAATATATATATATACAAAAGATAAATAAAATATAAATATGAAATTGTTCAATTACAAGGATATGTATTGATGAATATACAAATGATATAGGTTCGTGAATCCGAGGCCAACCCTGCATTGTTCAGTTTGTCTAATGTCGTCATATGTATTTTTACTACAAAATACATTAGGTGAGTTTCATTTGCTCCCTTTTACTCTTTACATTTTTGGGACTGAGAATACATGCGCTACTTTTACAACTGCTTTATTAAATTCTTTTGAAATACATTTTGAACTGCGAATACATGAAAATACTTTATTAACTGTTTTACAATATTTATATGCGTGAGTTTTCATTACTCCCTTTTTATATATATTTTTGGGACTGAGAATACATGCGCTGCTTTTATAAATGTTTTACGATATAGACACAAGTAATCAAAATTACATTCTATGGTTGAATTATTGAAATCGAATATGCCCTTTTTATTAAGTCTGGTAATCTAAGAATTAGGGAACAGACACCCTAATTGACGCGAATCCTAAAGATAGATCTATCGGGCCCAACAAGCCTCATCCAAAGTACCGGATGCTTTAGTACTTTGAAATTTATATCATGTCCGAAGGAGGATCCCGGAATGATGGGGATATTCTTATATACATATTGTGAATGTCGGTTACCAGGTGTTCAATCCATATGAATGATATTTTGTCTCTATGCATGGGACGTATGTTTATGAAAAATGGAAATATGAAATCTTGTTGTCTATTAAAATTATGAAATGATTATTTATGTTAAACTAATGAACTCACCAACCTTTTGGTTGACACTTTGAAGCATGTTTATTCTCAGGTATTAAAGAAACATTCCGCTGTGCATTTGCTCATTTTAAAGACATTATTTGAAGTCGATCATCGCAATAGAACCAGATGTTAGTGACTTCGTCCAGATGGATTAGGACGGGTCCTTTCAGTTGGTATCAGAGCGGTGGTCTTAGCGAACCAGGTCTGCATTAGTGTGTATAACTGATAAGTTGTTAGGATGCATTAGTGAGTCTGGACTTCGACCGTGTCTGCATGTCAAAAGTTTTGCTTATCGTTTTGTGTCAAAAATTACTTGTTTATCATCCTTAAATCTAGACACGTCTTACTGCCGCTATTGCATAGACAGTGTATAGATAAATACATATCTTAGCATATCTGTTGTTGTTACTTTTGCCTGACAGCTTTTGTAGATTCCTCCGTAACATATGGGATTTTAGTATTATATATGCATATGTAAATTATGTATTGCAGGGTACTAATCTACATCCTATAATCTATTCCTTATCGAAAATCCTTCATCTGATCGTACGAGATGAATCCCTCAACAAGTTCGAGTCCCTCAGATTTTGATAGCTATTCCGATAGTTATTCCGACAGCTATTCCGACATGGATGTTCACCTAAGCTCCGAAAGCAGTGTCACCAGAATGAATCAATCAATCGTCCATCCCCAATTCATCTGATGAGTTCGTAGTCGACCTAATCAATGGAGACGCGAAAAAGGCGATCCCTTCCACCAACCGAATTCACCTCTTGACAATGAACCTGAAGCATTTACCGGCGAACTTGTTCGAGACACCATTTTCAGTCTCATTTCCAGGGTAACTCGACAAGATTATATTCTATCCACAATTCTAAAGCTTATTCATCCGCTCGTTCCGACCGACAATCATCCTGGAGTAATAAGTCAACGAACTTCGCGCTCGAATAATCAATTCGGAGAATATGGTTCAAAATGTACCAGCTTCAGCAACATCACCAACACCAACAGTACCATCAATAACAACACCAGTACCATCAACAATCCATGCTTCAATATCATCATTTGTACTTTGAGTATGATCTTCGTTCTACGTATCGTTTTATATCAATTATCTTCGTTCTTCATGGCAATTATGTAATCTCTAAAGTTTTAGAGATTATATACTCTAGTTCTAGCCGTAAATCTGATGAGTTTAATATCACATTGACTCATTAAATTCATGATTACATCTGAAGAAAATATATATGTATATATATTTTTTCATAAAGATTGTAATTTAAAATTCTTTCGTACAAACTGTTAATGGTGAAAATATTTTAACGGGTAGGTAATACCCGAGGAATATTTAGATTTCACATTAATAAGTACACTGTACATTCTTTCAAATCTGATACAACAGTCAATTACTATCCTACTTACATCTACTGATATATACGAATCCATTCACCACAGAATAACCATTTTCATTTAATTTCATATTTGGATTTTGATTTATCAGAATCCGACAAGTGGCATAATGAAGAACACATTTGACGAAATAAAAATTTGATAGAAACAAACAAATTAACTACGAAAAATTTTGTTAAGAATCCACGCTAACTGTTCCAGCTAACTGTTCCTAGCTAACTGATTACATTCTATTTATCGCATTTTATTTATCACAATTTATTTTATCGCAATTTAATTCTCGCAATTTTATTGTTATTTAATTTATGTTATTTACTTTACGCACTTTATTTATCGTTATTTAATTTCTGTTATTTATTTTACGCACTTTAAATATCGGGACATGTATTTAAGGTTTTGACATATCATATCGACGCATCTATATGTATTATTTGGAATCACCATAGACACTCTATATGTAGTAATGATCGAGTTCTCTATACAGGGTTGAGGTCGATTCTATAATAATATATATACTTTGAGTTGTGATCGAGTCTGAGACGTATACGGGTCACGACACGTATTAATTAATTCAAATATGATATATTAAACTATATATGAATTATTGAACTGTCAATTGTGGACTATCGACTGTGGACTAATAAGATTGGACAATTAAAAATGAATTAAAATATTGATTATAACATATGAAACTAAACAATCCTTCAAGTTTGCCACTTGATTTCATCTTAAACCACATTTATATCTTGACGATTACAATCTGCGTTCAAACCTTTCATGATTCTTGAAAGCACCTCAATCAAGAGGATGAATCAACCGCACTTCATCTACGGAAGAAAAGATTATGCATCTAGTTATGCACCTGAGAAACTCTCAGCAACTGAGTAAAATTTTAACACGTAGCCGCGTCAGATCCTTTGGCATTTATTAGCAAAAATAACTTTGCGATCCCTTTTCAAAGTAGCAAATTTTGTCACAGCTCCAGCTAGTACATCGACCTTTCATTCGAATAAGTCTTATTATAACTTTGATATATAAGTTTACCTTTCATCATTGTTACCGGAGAACTGTTTAAATTCCACCACATTAACAGTAAGTGTACCAGCAACTTCAATACTATTTGACGAAAGTCACTTCGATAAATCAATATATTTGTTCATTAATACCGTATCATATACTCATCCATTTTGTAACAAGAACTGCCATACCAATTATTGGGAGTCAGCAATCAGTACTTTGAAAACTCACAGCATATCTACATCAACAGTTTTATGTATGACATTTATCTCTTAGAATTATGACCTCTCATTCTGAAATTCTGAAAAGCACTCAGTCACAAACCAATACTCTGAATGTTGAAAAAGCTGAATGAAACAGCAGAACCCATAGACAACCGTAAACTACCTTAATCATTGGAAGTTTGATGATAAAGAATAGTATGTTGGAAAAGCTCAGAAAAGTTGAAACTGGAAAATGGATTAAGCTAACCACGAAGGAGATCAAGGACAAATACAAGGACCATACCCTATATACCAAGAATTCAAGTAATTCTGAATCCGATGAAACCTTCAATGAATATCTTGCTCAGTACTCATGTTAAAATCTTGCAGAAAATCTTTCTCCATCAACCATCGAACTTAGAAATTTCAAAATATCATCATCAATATCTTTGATATTTCTGAGGATATTTTCATAAATATTCTCGTCCAAAATTATATACCTCTTCGTGCTTCCAATGTATCATTATATTGGAAACATTCAATAGAAAATTTAGTACCGAAAAGCGGATTATGCGAAACTATGAAGGAAGTCGTGGACAAATCACAAAGAATAAGTTTGACTTCAAAGAATCCAAAAGATTCAATGCCTGCTGAAGTCTTTAGCGAATATTTTGCTCCTTACTCTAAAACCCTTACGGATAAATCTTTTTCATCGTCCATTGGTATTAGAAATTCCAAGTTATCATCGTAGCTTTCATTATAAATATCCTCCATATTTCTGAAGATATTTTCATAACTATTCTTATATGAAATTATTAATCTCTTCCTGATATCAGTGTTACATCATATAGAAACTGTTAGTTTCTATATTCTGTAAACTTTCAAGCTTAAAAATATGAATGTTATTGAAGTAATGTTGGGAACTGATGCATGAGTTAGTATAATATAATGACACTTGATCAACGTGATTATATTACAGTAAGTCATGTTGAGTTTCTAAATGGAACATGAGGATTCACAGATTATAACGTCATCATGTGACATGTTACATAACTCTTTCATTCTGATTAACTTCTGAACATATCAAGAAAATATATTCTTGATAGTTCTATTCTCAGTGACTCTGGTAATTTGACAAATCAAATCGTATTATTACGTTCTTTCTTGTTTAGAATATTATATTCATTCGAAACTCCATGCTTACGAATTCTGGACCATTACAAGAGATGTCCAATCATAAAAAGAAGAAATGAAGGGATAAAACTCCAAAAGAAATAGAAATTGGAGTATAAATCGCAGCAAAGAGGAAGGAGTATTAACTGTGGATGACAATGATTATAGAAAATAGATATAGAGACATTGAAATATAAGGAAAGATATAAAGCCCGATAACAACATCTAAATTACAAACCGTGTATATCAATGTTTATCGCAACATAAAGACACGGGAGAATTATAAGTACTATAATCCCAAGGGCAAAGTAGAAGTAAGCAGATTCCTCTGGTGGAAGTTGGAAAAGAAGAATAATTGTTGCAATAATAAGGGTGAGGACAAGGATCAGAACCGGATTAAGCATTATTATAATCTTTTGGATATATGAACTGAGAAAGAAGGCATAGAAGTGGTGGAAACTAATGGAACGAAAAAGGTAGATTTATAGTGAAATGTCCGACAAAGCAATCGAGACAGATAATCGCATTTAATTATAGAAATCTTAACTTCCATAAATCTCGTTGGGTCAAATCCTTTAGATTTCGAAGATTTTCTTTAAATCCCTTGAATTTTGGAATTCAACCAAGACAACATCAAAAGTTAAGACGAATCTCCATTTACTCATTTTCACTCTTTTGTGATAGCTTCATTCATACTCTTCGAATAATCGAATTATTTTCTCCATATTATTCAATGGTAATAAAACTCTATTTAGCATCTTATATGAGTCATGAAAATATAATTATTGTCTGCCATGACTATCCCAACCAAATTTCGGGACGAAATTTCTTTAACGGGTAGGTACTGTGACGACCCGGGAATTTTCGATCAAATTTAAACTTTATCTTTATATATGATTTCGACACGATAAGCAAAGTCTGTAATGTTGAGTCTCAAAAACTTTGAAATTATATTCATGAATCAATTACCCATTGACTAATTCTGACGATTCACGAACCTTTAACCGAAAATAGAAACGTTTATATATAAATAACTATACATGTAAATAATTATGATATAAATTAAATAGACTATGATGTAATTAGATATTATGAAAGAAAACTTAAAACACAATTAAATATGTAGTAGTTGAAAGATATATATATATATATATATATATATATATATATATATATATATATATATATATATATATATATATATATATATATATATATATATATATATATATATATATATATATATATGAAATTAGATAAATGGTTATATTATTATTGATAATATTATTATCATCAGTAATATTAATATTAATATAACTAATAATATTATCAGTACTATTATTATTACAAATTATAACATGACAATTTGATACATTTGATCTGTTATATTATTATTATTAATGTTATTATAACTAGTGGGAAAATTATAATTTTTAAGTATTAATATTAATATTATTACTATTAATAACATTATTAGTATCAACTTTATTACTAAAATTGTTAAAAATTGTTATTCTTGTTATTGTTATTGTAATTATAATACAAATAATTATTCATCATTATTATTTATTATTATTATAAAAGTAGTACAACTTTATTATTATTTGTATTTAAATTATTATTAATACAATTATAATTATTAATTATTAATAACAAATATGTAAGATTCGTTTGTACAGGATTTTGGAATCAAATCTGTTTTTCATATCTTTCATAGTGTAATCAATTTTGTGTGTATCTGTTAATTGGTACGAACCAACACTTTATATCACCATCTGTTAAATTTTTTTTTCATTCTTTTTCTTTCTGTTGAACTACGCTGTCCTTCCTGTCTGATTTACACCGCCAGTCGATTTCAAGTAATCTAATCATGTTTTCACTTCAATTATTCAACATATAATAATATATATATAACGTTATCTGCAGTTGAAATAAAACACAGAAAAAATATTTTTTTTTTCTTTTGAACGGTTCTGTTCTTGTTATTATTTTTCCAAACTCGATTTTTTATTGTTTTCCAAAATCCATTAATGCAATTAGGTTAGGATTTTGCTAGTCAATCTTTCTGTAGAGTATCATCTTCCAATTCTTCAAATCAAATACGAATTTTCGAAGTCAAATATAATTTGCAAAAAGTCAACATTCATGTTCATCGTAAAATTCGAATGTATGGTAACGTTTCTGTTGAAATTGATAAACCATAAAATTTCTAGGATTGATTCTAAAACTATTTCGTGAAGAAAGTATTAGTTAAAACGGTTTTAAATCAAAAATCAAGAATTTTTTTTTTTTTTACGGACTGCAGTAGCAGTTTAAAATTTTCGTTTTAAATATTTTTTTTTTGTTTTTTTGTTTTCATTCAATATAAACATATGGTATTGATTAGATATTGTTAGTTTAATGCCCTAAAACTCTGTTCTTAATGAATTGCAATTCTGGTTGATCGATGAGGAAGAAAGTGGGGAACGAAAAAATACGAATTAAATAAATATGGGTTAAGATATACAACAGAAATGTAAGCAGCAGTTGGATGGTTTAGGGTGTTGGGATTAAACGAGGGGTCGAGGGTTCGAGTCCCGGCATGGGCGGTTTACTATTTTTTTTGAGCATTTAAAGGTAGTTCATTTATTATTTTATTATTATTATTATTATTATTATTATTATTATTATTATTATTATTATTATTATTATTATTATTATTATTATTATTATTATTATTATTATTATTATTATTATTATTACTACTACTACTACTACTACTATTATTATTATTATTGTTATTGTTATTATTATGATTATAATTATAATTGTTATAATTAGTATTATAAGTGTTATTAATGTTATGAGTATTGTAGTTTTATCAGTTAAATATTATTATCATTATTATAGTTATTATGATTATTCTTATTACTAGTATTATAAAAATAATATAAATTAGTAGTATTTCCATAAATATTAGTATTAGTAACATTCTATAAGTATTAGTATTATCATTATGTATTATTATTATTATTATTATTAATATTATCATTTTAATCAAGTACCATTTTCATTACAATTATAAATATTATTTTACCAAATAAACTTTATGTATATAAAACTATTTATAAGTAACAATACATATAAGTATGTACTAATGATAATAATGACTTTTACATAAATATACATATATAACAAATCAATATCTATTTTTATATAATACTAATCAGATATATGTATATATATATATATATATATATATATACACATATATATATTAATGTAACTACATGGATAATAAGAAATTGGAATATATATATATATATATATATATATATATATATATATATATATATATATATATATATATATATATATATATATATATATATATATATATATATATATATATATAAATTGAATATATATATATACAAAAGATAAATAAAATATAAATATGAAATTGTTCAATTACAAGGATATGTATTGATGAATATACAAATGATATAGGTTCGTGAATCCGAGGCCAACCCTGCATTGTTCAGTTTGTCTAATGTCGTCATATGTATTTTTACTACAAAATACATTAGGTGAGTTTCATTTGCTCCCTTTTACTCTTTACATTTTTGGGACTGAGAATACATGCGCTACTTTTACAACTGCTTTATTAAATTCTTTTGAAATACATTTTGAACTGCGAATACATGCAAATGCTTTATTAACTGTTTTACAATATTTATATGCGTGAGTTTTCATTACTCCCTTTTTATATATATTTTTGGGACTGAGAATACATGCGCTGCTTTTATAAATGTTTTACGATATAGACACAAGTAATCAAAATTACATTCTATGGTTGAATTATTGAAATCGAATATGCCCTTTTTATTAAGTCTGGTAATCTAAGAATTAGGGAACAGACACCCTAATTGACTCGAATTCTAAAGATAGATCTATCGGGCCCCACAAGCCTCATCCAAAGTACCGGATGCTTTAGTACTTCGAAATTTATATCATGTCCGAAGGAGGATCCCGGAATGATGGGGATATTCTTATATACATATTGTGAATGTCGGTTACCAGGTGTTCAATCCATATGAATGATATTTTGTCTCTATGCATGGGACGTATGTTTATGAAAAATGGAAATATGAAATCTTGTGGTCTATTAAAATTATGAAATAATTATTTATGTTAAACTAATGAACTCACCAACCTTTTGGTTGACACTTTGAAGCATGTTTATTCTCAGGTATTAAAGAAACATTCCGCTGTGCATTTGCTCATTTTAAAGACATTATTTGAAGTCGATCATCGCAATGGAACCAGATGTTGGTGACTTCGTCCAGATGGATTAGGACGATTCCTTTCAGGGGTGCCTTACGCACGAGTGGGTCAGCAGGATACGGCACAAGCCGCTTACGGGCAGTAACCCTACGACGCTGACCAAACGCGTCAGTGAAGGCTTGTCCTCCGTTGATCCCCGGAATGATGGTACCGTCGAAGCGACACCGCTTCTTCAGCGGGGTGGAGGGTGGCTGAACAGGTGCATCGGGGTCCTCCTCGTCGGAGTCATCATCACTAGAGCCGTCTGTAGATGAATCATCGGATGAAGAATCATCTGAATCATGCGGTGGTGGCTGCACTGGTGGCTGAACTGGCTCTCCTCGAGCGGCCATCATCTGTCTGTATGTAACGACCCGGATTTTTTCGATTGTTTATTGCATATAAGATTAATATTTACATAAATTAAACCTTACCAACATGATAAGCAATCTAAATTGTTGAGATTTATGTTTTTGAAAAGAGTTTTACACAACGTTTGACCGTCCAATTTGACCGATGATATCACGAACTATATAACATACGATAATTATACGTCTGGGTATATATATGTATCTATATATATTTAACATGATCTAAGGATGTTTAACATCTCATTGCGTACTAATAACAATGAGTTGTAGGTATATTTTGAAACTACTAACTTAAGTTTTCAAAACGATAACTATACGTAACGTTCTTTGACATAAATACTTATAATCTATAATACTTATACATGCATCGTATAGATATGTATTTAATCACTTTTAAAGGGCTTACATACATAAAACAATATAAGTATATTTACAAAAGATAGCTATATTTGAATCCTCGTTCCGTTTTCTTAAAGATTTCTATACGTATACCTAGGGTATATGTACCGGTATCATACCCATCTTCTAGATGTATTTACTATTGGTATATACATGTCAAATCAACATCTATTCAGCTCTTGTTCATGCCCTTAAGGCTAGGTAATTATAATTGGAAGTATGCATGACTAATTTTACAAAATAACAAAATGAAAATTTGTCCATGTTCCCCATTTTCACGTTTTTAAGACCTCCCCCCATTCCATTTCTAATTCAATCTTTTACCTTCATTTCCTAGCTAAACACACACATATTCATGAGCCTTAAACACCTTAAACATCTCAGCAAACAACCATGAAGATCTAGCTTCAAAAACAACACTTAAACATCATAAGAAAATCTTTCCAAGAACACTTAAAAAATCCTTCTAAATTTACAAGTTTACTTCCAACCTTTTGATCCAACTCCACCACTCTTTTGGTTCTAGGATTTTACTCATCTTTTAGAGCAATCTTGTCCAAGTAACTTGAGGTAGTAACCTTATTCATAATTTTATTCGATTCATATTTATATAGCTATCTTATTTTGTGATATAAAATTTTAACAACAAGAACATAGTTTGAATGATTTCAAATTTGTTCGCAAACTAAATAGATCCTTCTAACTTAACTTTTAAAATACTTCAAGACTTGTAATATATCATAATGATATGCTAATTTAACAAGATACAACTTGTTTTTACAAAGAACACATTAAAACTGAATCTATGTCGTCGGAGTGTAACCGGAGGCTGTTTTGGGTTGGATAATTAAAAACCATCTTGAACTTTGAATTAGAAGTTCATGTTCTGAAAAATGATATTTCTTATGAATATGTTAACACATAAAAATTTCATGGTTTAATTCAAAGTATAAGTATTTTTAGAAAAATGACCATTAAATGTTGTTTTTATGACAAAAATGATTACTTTCATAAGATTCACCTAGAGTTTGGACTATAACCTGTGATTTCGAATGTAAACCAAGGTATTTACAGTTCATATTCTTAAAATTTGACTCGATCCAAGGAAGTGGCAAGTTGAATCAACAAAAACGGAGTTGTAACGAAGAAACTACGACTAAAATAAGATCGGGTATCCAAAGCTTGTTTAACAACGAAAATAATTGGAGAAAAATTAAATAAATCATATCTTTCCTAATTAATATGATATTTCATATATATTTACTCATGATTTAATTTTATATATTTCAGGACCACCCGTAAACAACACGAGAAGATTAATCATAAGACCTCATGTACGTACGCAACACGTCATTTGACAACACGGTACTTTATGTACGCAACATGTCATTTGACAACACGGTACCGTGGGTCAAGATTAATTCCGATCAACATGAATACGATGGGGTCTTTATTTTTTTTAGCAACTAATTGTGGACTACTAACATCGGACTGCTAACTACGGACTAAGAAATTATTAAAAGTATTAAAAGTATATATATGAAACGTTTATTTCTTAAAAAGAAAATATGTTGATATATCATATATATGGTTAGGTTCGTGATATCTATCGGAGACCAAGTCGAGTTAAATACCTTCAAGGAAAAGGTGAGTATATAGTCCCACTTTTAAACTCTAAATATTTCGGGATGAGAATACATGCATTTTATGATTTACGTTATAGACACAAGTACTTAAAAATATATTCTACGTTGAGTTGTACCACTGGCATATCTCCCTGTAACTTGGTAACTACTATTTACATGCGGTATTGTAAACGCGAATCCTGTTGATAGATCTATCGGGCCTGACAACCCCAACCGGACTGGTCGACCAGTATTCAACGGTTGCACAGTACTTCGTTTCGGTGACTACACTTGGTACGGTGTAGTAAGATTTCATAATAAAGGGAATATGCGACGTTGATTAAATGTTAAGTATGGTTATCAAGTGCTCAACAACTTAGAATATTTTTATTGAAACGTTTATATATGAAATCTTGTGGTCTATATTTATAACGCTGCCGGCATTAAACCTATATCTCACCAACTTTATGTTGACGTTTTAAGCATGTTTATTCTTAGGTGATAACTAAAAGCTTCCGCTGTAACATGTTGAATTTAAGCAAGATCTTGAGTATGCATATTTGTGTCAAAAATAAAACTGCATATCGGAGGATTTGTAATGTAAAATATGTTGGAGGTCGTATTGTTATTATCACATGTAAAGTTTGTAAGTCTAAGATTATCACTAAACGATAATCATTATTAAGTTGTTTAAACCTTGTATTTGTAATAAAAGCTATGGTTTGTATTGTAAAAACGAATGCAGTTTTTGAAAAATGTCGCATATAGAGGTCAATACCTCTCGATGAAATCATATGTTATTGTATTCGTCCTTATGGTTAAGGTCGGGTTATGACATGTGGTATCAGAGCGTTGGTCTTAGAGAACCAGATAATTTGCATTAGTGTGTCTTATCGAGTTTGTTAGGATGCATTAGTGAGTCTGGACTTTGACCGTGTTTGATTTCGAAAACTATTGCTTATCCTTGTTGGTTAAAAATTAATATGTAAATATTATGTAGTATTAACGTGCTAGTTGTTATGTGATAGATGTCTGGCTTAGAACTTATTATCACATTCAGCGACTCCGAACCAGACTCTTCAGATGGTGTTCCAGTCATTAATCTATCCGATGATGAAAACGACACCTTTGGGGAAGACTCACAAGTTCCAGATGAATCAATTGAAGAGGAACCGGAAAGTGATCCCGAGGAGGAAGAAATACAGGAAATTACGAAAGACAAGTTCGAACGAGGAAAGAAACGAAAGGCTACTGAAATGGAAAATCTAAATTCCGAGTTTAGAGAGGATGTTGTGGAACCAACTCCACCAGATACTTCCACACCTATTCCCGCTATTCCTATTAGTTCTATCCTGACATCCAGTTCTTCAGTTCCTCAGCCAAAACGCAGGGAGACAACCAGGATAACCTTTAAGCGATTTCTTTGAACACAAACGCTTTGGGTTAAATGATGCGCTGTTGTTTTAAACCATGGGATCATATAATGTTTTGTATAATATTACTAGTGTGGTTTGCTTAATGTTTGATGTAAGATAAGCATATGTAAAATAGTGAAGTGTGAAATGCAATAATTTTCCATGGTTAAGTATTATTTGGGTGGTAGTAATTGATTTTCGTACTAAGCTATTAAGTATAAACTTTAACGGGTAGGTACTACCCTAGATATAATTATAAAATGCTAATAAGAAGAAAAGGCTTTTATAATAATAACTGGTTCATATTATTAATAAGCTACGATGTACTGTAAATACATACTACATCTATAATATTCCATGTGAATAATTATTTTTTTTTCATTCTTATTGAAGATTATGGCGCGATTGAACCGAATGACGGAACAAGAAATTCAGGAACTCATCAATCAGTGAGTGAATGACAGAATGTTATGGGTCGAGGCTGCAAGAGGTGCTGCAGTTAACCCAAATCCTCATGTGGGGTGCACTTACAAAACTTTTCAAGGTTGCAAGCCCTCATCATTCAGTGGAACAGGTGGACCGGTCGGTTTAACCCGGTGGATCGAAAAGATTGAGTCTGTGTTTAAAATCAGTGGTTGTATTGAGAAGGACATGACCAAGTATGCATCGTGCACCCTACAAGATAGTGCACTCACGTGGTGGAAAAACTATGTGAAGGCCGTAGGAGGAGATGTAGCTTATGATACTCCTTGGGAAGAATTCAAAACAATGCTAATCAACGAATATTGTCCAAGGAACGAGGTTAGGAAGTTGGAAGCTGAATTACAAAGCCTGAAAGCTGTTGGTACTGAACTCACCAACTATAATCAGTGATTCATGGAATTAGCTTTGCTATGTCCCGAATTGGTACCAACCGAAGAACGGAAGATTGAACTGTACAAAGACGGTTTGCCTAAAAAGGTCAAGGCAAATGTTACAGCATCCAAACCCAAGACTATTCATGAAGCTATCACCATGGCGAACGAATTGATGGACCAGATTATTCTGGATAAGAACACCGATGTCAAGACATCGGGAAACAAAAGAAAGTGGGAAGGTAATCATCAACAATCCAACAAGAAACAAGAAACCACGCAAGGTGCGGGTAGCGGTTCAAACTCAGGTTACAAAGGACGAAATCCTTTATGTAACAGATGCCACAAACATCACTCTGGTTATTGTAACGTGGTGTGCAACAATTGTAATCGAAAAGGTCATCTTGCTGAAGATTGTAGGGTTCCCGCTACAAATACAAACGGTACCAAGACTCCTGCCACCAATGCAAATAGAACTGCCTTGGCCACTGTTACTTGTTATGGGTATGGGAAACAGGGTCATTATAAGAGCCAGTGTCCGAATCCAGAGAAGAATAATGGATCTGCACGTGGAAGAGCATTTGTTATTAATGCTAGAGAGGCGTGTGAAGACCCGGAGCTTGTTACGGGTACGTTTACCATTAATAACTTATCCGCATCTATTATATTTGATACTGGTGCCGATAGAAGTTACGTGAGTAGAGACTTTTACGCTAAATTGAATTGTTCATCATTACCTCTAGATGTTAAGTACATGATTGAGTTAGCTAATGGTAAACTAATTAAAGCCGATAAAATTTGCCGTGATTGTAAAATAAATTTAGCCGGAGAAACATTTAAGATTGATTTGATACCCGTAGAATTAGGAAGTTTTGATGTAATAGTCGGCATGGACTGGATGTCCAAAATAGGAGCTGAAGTTGTGTGCACCAAGAAGGCAATTCGCATTCCTCGTAAGGATAAAACGCCAGTAATGATTTATGGAGAGAAGGGTAACTCAAAGCTAAAACTCATTAGTTATTTGAAAGCTCAAAAGTGCTTGAAGAAAGGGTGCTATGCTATCTTAGCACATGTTAATAAAGTCGACACGAAGGAGAAAGTGAAGAGCATCAATGACGTGCCTGTGGCAAGAGATTTTCCTGAAGTCTTTCCGGAAGAGTTGCCGGGATTACCTCCATTTAGATCTGTAGAATTTCAAATAGATCTAATACCAGGAGCTGCACCAGTGGCTCGTGCTCCATATAGACTTGCACCATCTGAGATGAAAGAGTTACAAAGCCAGTTACAAGAATTACTAGACCGTGGTTTCATTCTACCGAGCACTTCACCGTGGGGAGCTCCGATTTTATTCGTCAAGAAGAAAGACGGATCTTTCCGAATGTGTATAGATTATCGTGAATTAAATAAGTTAACTATCAAGAATCGGTATCCACTACCGAGAATTGATGACTTATTTGATCAATTGCAAGGATCATGTGTTTACTCAAAAATCGACCTAAGGTCGGGCTATCATCAACTACGCGTCAAAGAAGAAGATATTCCGAAAACTGCTTTTCGGACACGCTACGGTCATTATGAATTTTTGGTCATGCCGTTTGGATTAACGAATGCGCCAGCTGTATTCATGGACCTCATGAATTAAGTTTGTAGTCCGTATTTAGATAAGTTTGTTATCGTTTTCATTGACGATATTCTTATCTATTCCAAGAGTGAGCAAGAGCATGAACAGCATTTAAGATTAGTATTAGAATTGTTAAGAAAAGAACAATTATACCCCAAATTTTCTAAATGTGCGTTTTGGTTGAAAGAAGTGCAATTTCTTGGCCATATTGTTAGTAGCAAAGGAATTCAGGTTGACCCAGCTAAAATTGAGGCCATTGAAAAATGGGAGACTCCTAAGACACCAACGCAGATACGCCAATTTTTGGGTTTAGCCGGTTATTATAGAAGGTTTATTCAAGATTTTTCCCGAATAGCTAAACCATTGACAGCGTTAACACAAAAAGGGAAGAAGTACGAATGGACCGTTGAGCAGGAGAGTGCATTTCAATTACTCAAGAAGAAGTTGACCACGACACCTATTTTATCGTTACCTGAAGGGAACGATGATTTTGAGATATATTGTGACGCTTCGCGACAAGGTTTTGGTTGCGTCCTTATGCAACGAAATAAAGTTATTGCATACGCATCCCGACAATTGAAGATTCACGAGCGGAATTATACGACGCATGATCTAGAATTGGGGGTAGTAGTGTTTGCATTGAAGATATGGAGACACTATTTATATGGAGTTAAATGCACTGTGTTTACTGATCATAAAAGCCTTCAACATATTTTCGATCAGAAACAGCTGAACATGAGGCAACGTAGGTGGGTCGAGCTGATAAACGACTACAATTGTGAGATTCGCTATCATCCCGGGAAAGCGATGTAGTGGCCGACGCTTTAAGCAGAAAGGAACGAGAACCAATTCGAGTACGAGCAATGAACATAAAAATTCGCATGAATCTCAACTCACAAATCAAAGAGGCTCAACGAGAAGCTCTTACTAAAGAAAACATAGGAAATGAAATAATGAAGAAGTATGGGAAACAACTCATTATGCGGGAAGATGGAATTCGATATTTTGCAAACCGTATTTGGGTACCAAAGTTGGGTGGATTAAGGAAGTTAATATTGAATGAGGCACATAAGACAAGATACTCGATACATCCTGGAGTTGGAAAGATGTATCAAGATCTTAAGACACATTATTGGTGGCCTAATTTGAAGACAGACGTTGCAACATATGTTGGGGAATGTTTAACTTGTTCCAAAGTCAAAGCAGAACACCAGAAGCCGTCGGGATTACTTCAACAACCAGAAATCCCAGAATGGAAATGGGATGGTATTACCATGGATTTCATCACAAAATTACCTAAGACTGCCTGGGGTTATGACACCATTTGGGTAATAGTTGATCGTCTCACCAAATCTGCACATTTCTTGCCTATAAAGGAAACGGATAGAATGGAGAAACTATTACGATTATACATAAAGGAAATTGTTTCAAGGCATGGAATACCTATTTCCATTATATCCGATCGTGATAGTAGATTTACATCAAAGTTCTAGCAATCACTACAGGAGGCCCTAGGAACTCGTTTGGATATGAGTACCGCATATCATCCGCAAACTGACGGGCAGAGTGAAAGAACAATTCAGACTCTTGAAGACATGCTTAGGGCATGTGTGATCGATTTTGGAAACGGATGGGATAAATATCTACCATTAGCAGAATTCTCGTATAATAATAGTTATCATGCGAGCATTAAAGCTGCACCATTCGAAGCACTGTATGGAAGGAAGTGTAGATCCCCTATCTGCTGGAACGAAGTAGGAGATTGACAATTAACTGGACCCGAGATCATCCATGAAACTACTGAGAAGATAGTGCAAATCAAGGAGAAATTGAAAACAGCCCGTAGTCGCCAAAAGAGCTACGCCGATGTTCGAAGGAAACCATTAGAGTTTCAGATCGGTGACATGGTTATGTTAAAGGTGTCACCTTGGAAAGGTGTAATACATTTTGGAAAAAGAGGTAAACTGAACCCAAGGTATATAGGCCCGTTCAAGATCATCGAACGCATTGGACCGGTAGCTTATCGACTCGAATTACCACAACAACTCGCCGGAGTACATAATACATTTCACATCTCAAACCTTAAGAAATGTCTTGCAAAGGAAGATCTCACCATTCCTCTTGAAGAAATTCAAGTCAACGAGAAACTACAATTCATAGAAGAACCAGTCGAAATCATGGACCGTGAGGTTAAACGGCTTAAGCAGAGAAACATACCAATCGTCAAGGTTCGTTGGAATGCTCGAAGGGGTCCCGAGTTTACTTGGGAACGAGAGGATCAAATGAAACAAAAGTACCCACATTTGTTTCCCGATGACGCAAAATAGGTACAATTTTAAAATTTCGGGACGAAATTTATTTAACGGGTAGGTAATGAATGACCCGGATTTTTCCGATCGTTTATTGCATATAAGATTAATATTTACATAAATTAAACCTTACCAACATGATAAGCAATCTAAATTGTTGAGATTTATGTTTTTGAAAAGAGTTTTATACAACGTTTGACCGTCCAATTTGACCGATGATATCACGAACTATATAACATACGATAATTATACGTCTGGGTATATATATGTATCTATATATATTTAACATGATCTAAGGATGTTTAACATCTCATTGTGTACTAATAACAATGAGTTGTAGGTATATTTTGAAACTACTAACTTAAGTTTTCAAAACGATAACTATACGTAACGTTCTTTGACATAAATACTTATAATCTATAATACTTATACATGCATCGTATAGATATGTATTTAATCACTTTTAAAGGGCTTACATACATAAAACAATATAAGTATATTTACAAAAGATAGCTATATTTGAATCCTCGTTCCGTTTTCTTAAAGATTTCTATACGTATACCTAGGGTATATGTACCGGTATCATACCCATCTTCTAGATGTATTTACTATTGGTATATACATGTCAAATCAACATATATTCAGCTCTTGTTCATGCCCTTAAGGCTAGGTAATTAGAATTGGAAGTATGCATGACTAATTTTACAAAATAACAAAATGAAAATTTGTCCATGTTCCCCATTTTCACGTTTTTAAGACCTCCCCCCATTCCATTTCTAATTCAATCTTTTACCTTCATTTCCTAGCTAAACACACACATATTCATGAGCCTTAAACACCTTAAACATCTCAGCAAACAACCATGAAGATCTAGCTTCAAAAACAACACTTAAACATCATAAGAAAATCTTTCCAAGAACACTTCAAAAATCCTTCTAAATTTACAAGTTTACTTCCAACCTTTTGATCCAACTCCACCACTCTTTTGGTTCTAGGATTTTACTCATCTTTTAGAGCAATCTTGTCCAAGTAACTTGAGGTAGTAACCTTATTCATAATTTTATTCGATTCATATTTATATAGCTATCTTATTTTGTGATATAAAATTTTAACAACAAGAACATAGTTTGAATGATTTCAAATTTGTTCGCAAACTAAATAGATCCTTCTAACTTAACTTTTAAAATACTTCAAGACTTGTAATATATCATAATGATATGCTAATTTAACAAGATACAACTTGTTTTTACAAAGAACACCTTAAAACTGAATCTATGTCGTCGGAGTGTAACCGGAGGCTGTTTTGGGTTGGATAATTAAAAACCATCTTGAACTTTGAATTAGAAGTTCATGTTCTGGAAAATGATATTTCTTATGAATATGTTAACACATAAAAATTTTATGGTTTAATTCAAAGTATAAGTATTTTTAGAAAAATGACCATTAAATGTTGTTTTTATGACAAAAATGATTACTTTCATAAGATTCACCTAGAGTTTGGACTATAACCTGTGATTCCGAATGTAAACCAAGGTATTTACAGTTCATATTCTTAAAATTTGACTCGATCCAAGGAAGTGGCAAGTTGAATCAACAAAAACGGAGTTGTAACGAAGAAACTACGACTAAAATAAGATCGGGTATCCAAAGCTTGTTTAACAACGAAAATAATTGGAGAAAAATTAAATAAATCATATCTTTCCTAATTAATATGATATTTCATATATATTTACTCATGATTTAATTTTATATATTTCAGGACCACCCGTAAACAACACGAGAAGATTAATCATAAGACCTCATGTACGTACGCAACACGTCATTTGACAACACGGTACTTTATGTACGCAACACGTCATTTGACAACACGGTACCGTGGGTCAAGATTAATTCCGATCAACATGAATACGATGGGGTCTTTATTTTTTTTAGCAACTAATTGTGGACTACTAACATCGGACTGCTAACTACGGACTAAGAAATTATTAAAAGTATTAAAAGTATATATATGAAACGTTTATTTCTTAAAAAGAAAATATGTTGATATATCATATATATGGTTAGGTTCGTGATATCTATCGGAGACCAAGTCGAGTTAAATACCTTCAAGGAAAAGGTGAGTATATAGTCCCACTTTTAAACTCTAAATATTTCGGGATGAGAATACATGCATTTTATGATTTACGTTATAGACACAAGTACTTAAAAATATATTCTACGTTGAGTTGTACCACTGGCATATCTCCCTGTAACTTGGTAACTACTATTTACATGCGGTATTGTAAACGCGAATCCTGTTGATAGATCTATCGGGCCTGACAACCCCAACCGGACTGGACGACCAGTATTCAACGGTTGCACAGTACTTCGTTTCGGTGGCTACACTTGGTACGGTGTAGTAAGATTTCATAATAAAGGGAATATGCGACGTTGATTAAATGTTAAGTATGGTTATCAAGTGCTCAACAACTTAGAATATTTTTATTGAAACGTTTATATATGAAATCTTGTGGTCTATATTTATAACGCTGCCGGCATTAAACCTATATCTCACCAACTTTATGTTGACGTTTTAAGCATGTTTATTCTCAAGTGATAACTAAAAGCTTCCGCTGCAACATGTTGAATTTAAGCAAGATCTTGAGTATGCATATTTGTGTCAAAAATAAAACTGCATATCGGAGGATTTGTAATGTAAAATATGTTGGAGGTCGTATTGTTATTATCACATGTAAAGTTTGTAAGTCTAAGATTATCGCTAAATGATAATCATTATTAAGTTGTTTAAACCTTGTATTTGTAATAAAAGCTATGGTTTGTATTGTAAAAACGAATGCAGTTTTTGAAAAATGTCGCATATAGAGGTCAATACCTCGCGATGAAATCATATGTTATTGTATTCGTCCTTATGGTTAAGGGGTCGGGTTATGACACTGTACCTAGCGGGTCCGATCGGAATGAGACATCCATCAGGGGCGCGTCGGCACCAATGGCGATACCGGTTACGGAAAGGACCTTCCCCGAACTCCGCGGGAATCACAATCTCACCGGAGCGGGGCTGTGATCCTGAGGGTCCGGGGACAGATGGAGCTGGAATCTCCGAAGGGTCCTGGGCTCCACTAGAAGTAACCACTAGGGCAGGCGCCTGGCTGCTAGTCCAGAAGATGAAGCGTCGGGGTCACTAGTAGGCAACGGGATCGGTGTGTCGGCAGCAGCAGCAGGTGGGGTGGCTGACGAGTCTGTACTGCCCAAAATGATAGCAGGTGGAGTATCCGACATCTGAACAAGGAAAAATAAATTTTTCCATGTCAGTAAGTCATAAAGCAAGCACGTATTAGGCCAACAGTTTAAATCATTGATGTTTGAGCAGAGTGGTATAAAATACTATTAATTTTTAGCAGGAAATACTATTAAATACGATACAATTTTACACAAGATATTTATTTATTTAGAGAATGGATATACTTAAACCTTGCTACAACACTTATAGGCAGTGTACCTAATCGTACAGTAGTGTAGTTTTTAGTAAGTCCGGTTCGTTCCACAGGGAAAATCTTTAAACAAAGCTTAACGCTATATTAGTTTACTTTTACAAATATATATAAGTAATATTATTATTATAAAGGGGGGTTTTTACCGTTTAATGACCGGTTTGTCGATTTTAAAACTTTAGTCGCAGTTAAAACCAAATGTAAAATAATAAATAAATACAAGACTTAATTAAAAGCGTAAAGTAAATAACGATAATGAAATTGCGAATAATAAAAGTGCGATAAAATAAACTTGCGATAATTAAAAAGTACGATAATTAAAAGTGCAATTAGATACAATAACAATAAAAATGCGATAATTAGAAGTGCAATTAAATATAAAATAAAGGAAATTAAATATGAAATAAAAGAGTTATGCTTATTTAAACTTCCGTAACCATGATGTTTGACGTGTTGATTTTAGTTTTATGCCTATGGGTTAATTGTCCTTTGTCCTGGATTATTTAATATGTCCGTCTGGTTTTTGTCCATAACAGTCCATCAGTCATAAATATAAAGTGCGAGTGTCCTCGTCAAATTATCCTTATACCCGAAGTTAAATATTCCAACTAATTGGGGACTTAACTTGTAACAAGATTTTAATACTTTGTTTAATAATTACACCAGGATGTCGACTGAGTGTAACCCAAGGCTTTAATATTTTGTTATCAATTATACCAAGTGTCCTTGTACATAATTTCACCCCTGTTTTAATTATTCTAGTGGCTATTAATCCATTCCCGTATCCGGTTAAATGAACGATTATTCGTACATATAAATACCCCGCCCATCGTGTCCGATCGAGTGTATATGGTAATTTATAGGGACGCCCAATTGTAAATCTTTATATTAACATTAACAAACTATCATTTAGTTAAACAAATATAAAGCCCATTAATAGCCCATAGTCTAATTTCCACAAGTGTCGTTCTTTTGTCCAAACCCCAATTATGGTACAAAGCCCAATTACCCAATTTTAGTAATTAGCCCAACATCATGATTACTTCGGATTAAATAAGCATAATAATAACTTAGCTACGAGACATTAAATTAAAAAGGTTGAAAATAACTTACAATGATTAAAAATAGCGTAGCATTACACGGACAGAATTTCGACTTACACCCTTACAACATTTGCTAACATACCCTTATTATTAGAATTATAATTAAAATTAAAATTAAAATTAAAATTAAAATTAAAATATAAATATAAATATATTTACGTATACATATATAGAGAGAGAGATTGAATTTGGATATATTGAAAATGATCAGAATTCGGTTGGCTTTATAGGGAATTGAGTTCAGGGGTACTCCGCGACTCGCGGCAACTTTTGCCTTCAAACTCCGCGAGTCGCGGAGTTTGAAAATACAGCTCACCATCCTTTGGCTTCTTTCTTACCGACGATTTATAAATATATTATAATATATATATTAATTTTAAGAATTAATTATATATTATATTATATTTATGTGCATAGTTGACTCGTAATTTTTAGTCCATTGCGTCGAGCGTTGAGAGTTGACTCATGTCCCGGTTCCGGATTTTCGAACGTCCTTGCGTACAATTTAATATCTTGTACTTTACGTTTTGAATCTTGTACTCTTGTAATTTCGAGACGTTTCTTATCAATAATTGGAACCTCTTTGATTGTATTTTGTACTTTTGAGCTTTTTGGTCGTTTGCGTCTTCAATTCGTCGAATCTGTCTTTTGTCTTCACCTTTTATTATTTAAACGAATATCACTTTTAAATAGAACAATTGCAACTAAAAGCTTGTCTTTCTTGAGGAATAATGCTATGAAATATATGTTCGTTTTTAGCATTATCAAATATTCCCACACTTGAGCGTTGCTTGTCCTCAAGCAATATCGTCTTGAAATACTAGAATCACTTCTTTATTCTTCACACTTTGTACATCAGTGATTTCTATACAGCGGTATAAACAATGGTAGTAACGATATGGTTTACAGTCCCACATGACTATAAAAATTTAGATCCATTAAGGAAATTGGATCTTTATGAAAACATTTGATCTTTTGAAAATTAAATCTAGTTTTTACCCTAGATAAGTTTTCCGGAATAACCCTTCACCGGTGTTTGCAAAATATTTTTGTGGGTTTGGTGGGTTTCAGATTTGAAAATTTTAGCTCAAAACTTGCGGTTTTGTGTCACCCACTTGCTAACCTTGTATTAGGAAAGCAACCCGTCCAATTTACTTGTCCCGTATATTACCTTTCGGTAAACTACCGTCCGGTTGTAAAGGAAAGCGTTGAACAAGCAACTGTTAAGGCAATGTCCCCTGACATGCTTTTAATTATGGTCTATAACTTGTCGGACGCAATTACTATCCTTGGTAGGAGCAATAGTAAAGATCACCCTTATAATTTTTCGATCTGGCACAAGGTCCTATCTTCGACCATGCTATGCAACCACCGTTCTTACGGTTGACACCCGATTTGGTTCAGGTGACCTAATGAATTCCAGGTGAATTCCTAGGATTTTACGTTCAATGGTAATGAACGCATTGAAAATGGGTTTTTAGAAAACAAATCGGTTTGTAATTTTGATCAAAATATTTTCTCATTCAGGCTCGAGTTTAGATATCATTGAATTCCATGAGTTTGTAATTCTCAATCTTTAAGGTCAATCTCAAGGATTGAGTAATATCAGGCTTAAAAGCTGATTTTTGATCTTTTAAGGTGATTATCCTTTCTGGAGATCTGATTCATTAGTCTTATTCAGCTAATTTGCATGGTGCCCCCCATTGTACGAGATAAATCCTTCTCATGGTTAGGATAAATCTGACCACTTGGTGACCCTGTTTAATGCTGAGGTCCGTGGATTTCCTGCTGATTTTAGTGATGACTTTTCTAGATTTTTCGTCAACCTACAGCTGGTCTGGACGACAACTTCTTGACCTAAATCAAGAAGCGCGTGTCTTTTTCGGAAGACTTTACTTCCTTTTAATGATGAAATTGATTCATCGTGTAGATCCATCTCTTCTTTTCTTTCATCTGGTAAAACAGTTTAGTTTAGTCCAAAGCAAAAGTATTTTCAGTTATTTGTACAAAAATATGTGACATATGTTTTGAATAGCTTAGAGAATTTTCTCACACTTGACTTTTATTTTTCTTTTTATTGTCCTCTATTCCATTTTAAATGAATTTTAACATTTTGGTTTGTTTATCAATTTATGTCCTTTTCGAGGTAACAATAATTTTGGTGTTAAAACCTAGTTTTATCGTTCATAAATATGTATAAACATGATTTTGAGTTCATTTAATTGAAAATTTTGAAAAATTTTACTAGAATTGGGTAGTCAGTATATAAGACTAGGGCTGTTCTTTATTATCAGAGAGTACTAGATTCTAATACAACTACTACTTTACTAGTATTTCTAATGGTAACCAAGTGTATAAAGTAAAAATTTTAAAATCCGAAAGAATTTAACCCCTTCCCACACTTAAGATCTTGCAATGCCCTCATTTGCAAGAAATCAGTAACAATTTAAATTATTGAGGGTGATTTGTGTGAAAATGATTAAATTTTACCAAAGTTTCCAAACATATTTGTGTTTGTTTGCTGAATGATAAATGGTGCACATCATTTGTTCATTCCGTCTTGTTGTTATTTCACATATATTTTGCATCTTGTCGTCAAAATTAATTGCTTTTGCTGAACTTAATGCCAGTCTTTGAAAATGCGTTGTTTTATCCTGTTGTGTACATAAGATAAACTGCAAACATATATACATATTTTTGAAGTTTGGTATATTACCCCACATTCAAAAATTATTAAAATCTAAGAATAAAAGTTAGAAAATTATAACAACTATTACAATATTAACATAAGTATTAAACGTATCAACATTACAAATTACAAAATAAATAAAACTAAGTAGACTAGGGATGATACTGATACCAATAGGGGTTCCATGCATAACCATAGGTGCTATAAAATGCTTCGACTGGGTTATACGTAGGATACGGTGGTTGAATCTCTATAGACCAGGGAGGGAATATGGGCTTTGTAGTAGGAATATAGTTTCTACCTATATGTTGGCAATAAGCTATGATTTGGTTTTGATGAACTTGCCAATCTTCAAATGCTCTATGTCTAGCATTTTCGTACTCTTGTGAAGCTATAAACCTTTGCATTTCTTGCATTTCATTTCCCCCTCCTACATTACCTTGCTGTTGGTTTCTCTCAACCTATGGATGTCAACCATGGTATTGTACTGCGGCGTTATTTCGCCTCTTCAAAACTTTCGCACCGTGGTATACATTTAAACCTATTTAAACCGAGTGGGGATGTCAAACCCTATGGATCCATATCTAAGATTCGCATTCACGGTTCAAAAACCAATGATTAAACGTTACCGAGCTAAAGGGAATATTTATGCCGTTGTATAACCCACACATATATAAGTTTAAGTACTCGTGCCTAGTATGTAAAACATAAAATCCGCATGTATTCTCAGTTCCCAAAATAGTTAAAGTAAAAAGGGAATGCTATAACTCACAATGATAAAGCAACGGTAAAGTATGACTCAGAAAGTAAGCAAGTAATGAAGGTCCGGGAAGTCCTCAACCTAAGTCAAATAGTACTAAGTCAGTAAATCATCCCAAAAGGTTTAAAAGTATGTAAATAAGGTCTTAAGGGTCATCATCATTCATCATCAAACAAAAGGTGTAAAGTAAGTTTCGTTCATGAAAGTAGTTTAAAACAAAGGCTGAGTTCGGTCAGTCACCACGGCCTCTATACCTACTGAAATAAGGTGAGACCAGTGGCCATGGCTCCGTATATGAGTCCTTTAGTTGTGGTAAAAATTTCAGAAGCAAACTCGTCTTCGTTTGACCGTGGCGACGGTCTAAGTGCGAGTAGGTCAGAATTTTCAGCACAATGTTAAAAGACATAGTGACGATCGGAGGGCCATAAATCCTAAACCGTAACTCGGATTAAGACGAGTTCTATATGAAAAGTTATCTACTCGAACAGAGCTATCTGAAAATCATAATTACAGTAGCCCAGGTCATACGTACCAGACACAGAAACAGTAAAACTGTAGGGTCAGTAGGTTCCAGTGGTTCTTGGTGCTCGATGCTTATCATGGTTCTCATCCTTGATGCATATAGCTTCAAGTGTACAACTCGTTGATGTGTTTGCATCATTTTCACCAAGGTTTGACCATCATAACCCAAGTGTAAGTCTAAGACATGAAGCACAACTCACTTAAGTGTTGCAAGTGTTTTGATGAACCAAAGTTACATCAAAGTCTTAGATCTAACACATACATGAACTTTAAAACTAATAATAAGTTACAAACTTGAAAGTGAACTTATAAAATCAAGATCTTAAGTTGTAGAACATAGTTCTTAGTTAGATCTTGAAGATCCTAGACCCAAAAGTCTAGATCTAACATAAGTGTACAAAGTTATAATTAAAGAAAGCTTACTTACATGTTCTTGAACTTTTAAAGTTAACTTTTAGTTCAAGATTAATGAGATCAAGGTTAACTAGTAACACTTGACCAATAACAACCAACAAACATGAAATTAAAGTGCAAGAATGAAGTGATAAACTAAATAATCTAGTAACAAGTTCATGGTCCTCATACTTTTAAAGATTCAAGCCTAAGTCTTGATCTTTAAGGAAGTAAACTTTAAAGTTTATTTCATGAACTTCAAGTATGATTTACAACCATGAACTTACAATCTTTAAAACAATAAATGTAGAACATAAACTAGGAAGTTTTGTTCTTGTTTGTTCTTGTAAATACAAGATAAAATGAAGAATGAAACTAGGTAGTTTGATTCTTGTAATTAGTAAAGAATAACTACAACAACAAGTAAGTACTTGAACATTAAACAAGATCATGTAACAAAACAACAATGAACAACAAATGATGATGATGATTAAGTGTAGCATATGCTACGGTTTTGGCCAAGAAAAGAAAGGAGAAAAGATGTTCATAATACTTACAAGAAAAGAGAGAAGTGTTTGAGGGAAATGAGAGAAAGTTGCAAGTAAAAGTGTGTGTGTGAAAGTGAAATGAAGTAGTGAATTGTCATAACCCGACCTTAACCATAAGGACGATTACAATAACATATGATTTCATCGTGAGGTATTGACCTCTATATGCGACATTTTTCAAAAACTGCATTCGTTTTTACAATACAAACCATAGCTTTTATTACAAATACAAGGTTTAAACAACTTAATAATGATTATCGTTTAGCGATAATCTTAGACTTACAAACTTTACATGTGATAATAACAATACGACTTCCAACATATTTTACATTACAAATCCTCCGATATGCAGTTTTATTTTTGACACAAATATGCATACTCAAGATCTTGCTTAAATTCAATATGTTGCAGCGGAAGCTTTTAGTTATCACCTGAGAATAAACATGCTTAAAACGTCAACATAAAGTTGGTGAGATATAGGTTTAATGCCGGCAGCGTTATAAATATAGACCACAAGATTTCATATATAAACGTTTTAATAAAAATATTCTAAGTTGTTGAGCACTTGATAACCATACTTAACATTTAATCAACGTCGCATATTCCCTTTATTATGAAATCTTACTACACCGTACCAAGTGTAGTTACCGAAACGAAGTACTGTGCAACCGTTGAATACTAGTCGTCCAGTCCGGTTGGGGTTGTCAGGCCCGATAGATCTATCAACAGGATTCGCGTTTACAATACCTCATGTAAATAATAGTTACCAAGTTACAGGGAAGTATGCCAGTGGTACAACTCAACGTAGAATATATATTTTTAATCACTTGTGTCCATAACGTAAATCATAAAATGCATGTATTCTCATCCCGAAATATTTAGAGTTTAAAAGTGGGACTATATACTCACTTTTGCCTTGAAGGTATTTATCACGACTTGGTCTCCGATAGATATCACGAACCTAACCATATATATAATATATCAACATATTTTCTTTTTAAGTAATTGTTACATATATATATATATATATATATATATATATATATATATATATATATATATATATATATATATATATATATATATATATATATATATACTTTTAATACTTTTAATATTTTCTTAGTCTGTAGTTAGCAGTCCGATGTTAGTGGTCCACAATTAGTTGCTTAAATAAAATAAATAAAGACCCCATCGTATTCGTATTGATCAGAATTAATCTTGACCCATGGTACCATGTTGTCAAATGACGTGTTGCGTACAATCATGAGGTCTTATGATTAATCTTCTCGTGTTGTTTACGGGTGGTCCTGAAATATATAAAATCAAATCATAAGTAAATATATATGAAATATCATATTAATTAGAAATATATGATTAATTTAATTTTTCTCCAAATATTTTCGTAGCTAAACTAGCTTCGGATACCCGATCTTGTTTTAGTCGTAGTTTCTTCATTACAACTCCGTTTGAAATGTCCCGTTCTTATTGATTAAAAACGTTCCATATTAATTGATTTCGTTGCGAGGTTTTGACCTCTATATGAGATGTTTTTCAAAGACTGCATTCATTTTAAAACAAACCATAACCTTTATTTCATCAATAAAGGTTTAAAAAGCTTTACGTAGATTATCAAATAATGATAATCTAAAATATCCTGTTTACACACGACCATTACATAATGGTTTACAATACAAATATGTTACAACAAAATAAGTTTCTTGAATGCAGTTTTTACACAATATCATACAAGCATGGACTCCAAATCTCGTCCTTATTTAAGTATGCGACAGCGGAAGCTCTTAATAATCACCTGAGAATAAACATGCTTAAAACGTCAACAAAAATGTTGGTGAGTTATAGGTTTAACCTATATATATCAAATCATAATAATAGACCACAAGATTTCATATTTCAATACACATCCCATACATAGAGATAAAAATCATTCATATGGTGAACACCTGGTAACCGACATTAACAAGATGCATATATAAGAATATCCCCATCATTCCAGGACACCCTTCGGATATGATATAAATTTTGAAGTACTAAAGCATCCTGTACTTTGGATGGGGCTTGTTGGGCCCGATAGATCTATCTTTAGGATTCGCGTCAATTAGGGTGTCTGTTCCCTAATTCTTAGATTACCAAACTTAATAAAAAGGGGCATATTCGATTTCGATAATTCAACCATAGAATGTAGTTTCACGTACTTGTGTCTATTTTGTAAATCATTTATAAAACCTGCATGTATTCTAATCCCAAAAATATTAGATTTTAAAAGTGGGACTATAACTCACTTTCACAGATTTTTACTTCGTCGGGAAGTAAGACTTAGCCACTGGTTGATTCACGAACCTATAACAATATATACATATATATCAAAGTATGTTCAAAATATATTTACAACACTTTTAATATATTTTGATGTTTTAAGTTTATTAAGTCAGCTGTCCTCATTAGTAACCTACAACTAGTTATCCACAGTTAGATGTACAGAAATAAATCGATAAATATTATCTTGAATCAATCCACGACCCAGTGTATACGTATCTCAGTATTGATCACAACTCAAACTATATATATTTTGGAATCAACCTCAACCCTGTATAGCTAACTCCAACATTCACATATAGAGTGTCTATGGTTGTTCCGAAATATATATAGATGTGTCGACATGATAGGCCGAAACATTGTATACGTGTCTATGGTATCTCAAGATTACATAATATACAATACAAGTTGATTAAGTTATGGTTGGAATAGATTTGTTACCAATTTTCACGTAGCTAAAATGAGAAAAATTATCCAATCTTGTTTTACCCATAACTTCTTCATTTTAAATCCGTTTTGAGTGAATCAAATTGCTATGGTTTCATATTGAACTCTATTTTATGAATCTAAACAGAAAAATTATAGGTTTATATTCAGAAAAATAAGTTACAAGTCGTTTTTGTAAAGGTAGTCATTTCAGTCGAAAGAACGACGTCTAGATGACCATTTTAGAAAACATACTTCCACTTTGAGTTTAACCATAATTTTTGGATATAGTTTCATGTTCATAATAAAAATCATTTTATCAGAATAACAACTTTTAAATCAAAGTTTATCATAGTTTTTAATTAACTAACCCAAACCAGCCCGCGGTGTTACTACGCCGACGTAAATCCGGTTTTACGGTGTTTTTCGTGTTTCCAGGTTTTAAATCATTAAGTTAGCATATCATATAGATATAGAACATGTGTTTAGTTGATTTTAAAAGTCAAGTTAGAAGGATTAACTTTTTTTTTGCGAACAAGTTTAGAATTAATTAATCTATGTTCTAGTGATTACAAGTTTAAACCTTCGAATAAGATAGCTTTATATGTATGAATCGAATGATGTTATGAACATCATTACTGCCTTAAGTTCCTTTGATAAACCTACTGGAAAAGAGAAAAATAGATCTAGCTTCAACGGATCCTTGGATGGCTCGAAGTTCTTGAAGCAGAATCATGACACGAAAACAAGTTCAAGTAAGATCATCACTTGAAATAAGATTGTTATAGTTATAGAAATTGAACCAAAGTTTGAATATGATTATTACCTTGTATTAGAATGATAACCTACTGTAAGAAACAAAGATTTCTTGAGGTTGGATGATCACCTTACAAGATTGGAAGTGAGCTAGCAAACTTGAAAGTATTCTTGATTTTATGTAACTAGAACTTGTAGAATTTATGAAGAACACTTAGAACTTGAAGATAAAACTTGAGAGAGATCAATTAGATGAAGAAAATTGAAGAATGAAAGTGTTTGTAGGTGTTTTTGGTCGTTGGTGTATGGATTAGATATAAAGGATATGTAATTTTGTTTTCATGTAAATAAGTCATGAATGATTACTCATATTTTTGTAATTTTATGAGATATTTCATGCTAGTTGCCAAATGATGGTTCCCACATGTGTTAGGTGACTCACATGGGCTGCTAAGAGCTGATCATTGGAGTGTATATACCAATAGTACATACATCTAAAAGCTGTGTATTGTACGAGTACGAATACGGGTGCATACGAGTAGAATTGTTGATGAAACTGAACGAGGATGTAATTGTAAGCATTTTTGTTAAGTAGAAGTATTTTGATAAGTGTCTTGAAATCTTTCAAAAGTGTATGAATACATATTAAACACTACATGTATATACATTTTAACTGAGTCGTTAAGTCATCGTTAGTCGTTACATGTAAATGTTGTTTTGAAGCCTTTAGGTTAACGATCTTGTTAAATGTTGTTAACCCAATGTTTATAATATCAAAAGAGATTTTAAATTATTATATTATCATGATATTATGATGTACGAATATCTCTTAATATGATATATATACATTAAATGTTGTTACAACGATAATCGTTACATATATGTCTCGTTTAAAAATCATTAAGTTAGTAGTCTTGTTTTTACATATGTAGTTCATTGTTAATATACTTAATGATATATTTACTTATCATAGTATCATGTTAACTATATATATATCCATATATATGTCATCATATAGTTTTTACAAGTTTTAACGTTCGTGAATCACCGGTCAACTTGGGTGGTCAATTGTCTATATGAAACATATTTCAATTAATCAAGTCTTAACAAGTTTGATTGCTTAACATGTTGGAAACATTTAATCATGTAAATATCAATCTCAATTAATATATATAAACATGGAAAAGTTCGGGTCACTACAGTACCTACCCGTTAAATAAATTTCGTCCCGAAATTTTAAGCTGTTGAAGGTGTTGATGAATCTTCTGGAAATAGATGCGGGTATTTCTTCTTCATTTGATCTTCACGCTCCCAGGTGAACTCGGGTCCTCTACGAGCATTCCATCGAACCTTAACAATTGGTATCTTGTTTTGCTTAAGTCTTTTAACCTCACGATCCATTATTTCGACGGGTTCTTCGATGAATTGAAGTTTTTCGTTGATTTGGATTTCATCTAACGGAATAGTGAGATCTTCTTTAGCAAAACATTTCTTCAAATTCGAGACGTGGAAAGTGTTATGTACAGTCGCGAGTTGTTGAGGTAACTCAAGTCGGTAAGCTACTGGTCCGACACGATCAATAATCTTGAATGGTCCAATATACCTTGGATTTAATTTCCCTCGTTTACCAAATCGAACAATGCCTTTCCAAGGTGCAACTTTAAGCATGACCATCTCTCCAATTTCAAATTCTATATCTTTTCTTTTAATGTCAGCGTAGCTCTTTTGTCGAATTTGGGCGGTTTTCAACTGTTGTTGAATTTGGATGATCTTCTCGGTAGTTTCTTGTATAATCTCCGGACCCGTAATCTGTCTATCCCCCACTTCACTCCAACAAATCGGAGACCTGCACTTTCTACCATAAAGTGCTTCAAACGGCGCCATCTCAATGCTTGAATGGTAGCTGTTGTTGTAGGAAAATTCTGCTAATGGTAGATGTCGATCCCAACTGTTTCCGAAATCAATAACACATGCTCGTAGCATGTCTTCAAGCGTTTGTATCGTCCTTTCGCTCTGCCCATCAGTTTGTGGATGATAGGCAGTACTCATGTCTAGACGAGTTCCTAATGCTTGCTGTAATGTCTGCCAGAATCTTGAAATAAATCTGCCATCCCTATCAGAGATAATAGAGATTGGTATTCCATGTCTGGAGACGACTTCCTTCAAATACAGTCGTGCTAACTTCTCCATCTTGTCATCTTCTCTTATTGGCAGGAAGTGTGCTGATTTGGTGAGACGATCAACTATTACCCAAATAGTATCAAAACCACTTGCAGTCCTTGGCAATTTAGTGATGAAATCCATGGTAATGTTTTCCCATTTCCATTCTGGGATTTCGGGTTATTGAAGTAGACCTGATGGTTTCTGATGCTCAGCTTTGACCTTAGAACACGTCAAACATTCTCCTACGTATTTAGCAACATCGGCTTTCATACCCGGCCACCAAAAATGTTTCTTGAGATCCTTGTACATCTTCCCCGTTCCAGGATGTATTGAGTATCTGGTTTTATGAGCTTCTCTAAGTACCATTTCTCTCATATCTCCAAATTTTGGTACCCAAATCCTTTCAGCCCTATACCGGGTTCCGTCTTCCCGAATATTAAGATGCTTCTCCGATCCTTTGGGTATTTCATCCTTTAAATTTCCCTCTTTTAAAACTCCTTGTTGCGCCTCCTTTATTTGAGTAGTAAGGTTATTATGAATCATTATATTCATAGATTTTACTCGAATGGGTTCTCTGTCCTTCCTGCTCAAGGCATCGGCTACCACATTTGCCTTCCCTGGGTGGTAACGAATCTCAAAGTCGTAATCATTCAATAATTCAATCCACCTACGCTGCCTCATATTCAGTTGTTTCTGATTAAATATGTGTTGAAGACTTTTGTGGTCGGTATATATAATACTTTTGACCCCATATAAGTAGTGCCTCCAAGTCTTTAATGCAAAAACAACCGCGCCTAATTCCAAATCATGCGTCGTGTAATTTTGTTCATGAATCTTCAATTGTCTACACGCATAAGCAATCACCTTCGTTCGTTGCATTAATACACAACCGAGACCTTGCTTTGATGCATCACAATAAATCACAAAATCATCATTCCCTTCAGGCAATGACAATATAGGTGCCGTAGTTAGCTTTTTCTTCAATAACTAGAACGCTTTCTCTTGTTCATCCTTCCATTCAAATTTCTTCCCTTTATGCGTTAATGCAGTCAAGGGTTTTGCTATTTTGGAAAAGTCTTGGATGAACCTTCTGTAGTAACCATCTAGTCCTAAAAACTGGCGTATGTGTTTCGGAGTTTTCGGGGTTTCCCACTTTTCAACAGTTTCTATCTTTGCCGGATCCACCTTAATACCTTCTTTGTTCACTATGTGACCGAGGAATTGAACTTCTTCCAACCAAAATGCACACTTTGAAAACTTAGCGTACAATTCTTCCTTCCTCAATACTTCTAACACCTTTCTCAAATGTTCACCGTGTTCTTGGTCATTCTTTGAGTAAATAAGTATGTCATCAATGAAAACAATGACAAACTTGTCAAGGTATGGTCCACACACTCAGTTCATAAGGTCCATGAACACAGCTGGTGCGTTAGTTAAACCAAACGGCATGACCATAAACTCGTAATGACCGTAACGTGTTCTGAAAGCGGTCTTTGGAATATCATCTTCTTTCACCCGCATTTGATGATACCCGGAACGTAAGTCAATCTTTAAATAAACAGACGAGCTTTGTAGTTGATCAAATAAGTCGTCGATTCTCGGTAGTGGGTAGCGGTTCTTGATGGTAAGTTTGTTCAACTCTCGATAGTCGATACACAACCTGAATGTACCATCTTTCTTCTTGACAAACAAAACAGGAGCTCCCCACGGTGATGTGCTTGGTCGAATGAAACCACACTCTAAAAGTTCTTGTAATTGGCTTTGTAGTTCTTTCATCTTGCTGGGTGCGAGTCTGTAAGGAGCACGAGCTATTGGTGAAGCTCCTGGTACAAGATCTATTTGAAATTCAACGGATCGATGTGGGGGTAATCCCGGTAATTCTTTCGGAAATACATCGGGAAATTCTTTTGCAATAGGAACATCATTGATGCTCTTTTCTTCAGTTTGTACTTTCTCGACGTGTGCTAGAACAGCATAGCAACCTTTTCTTATTAGTTTTTGTGCCTTCAAATTACTAATAAGATGTAGCTTCGTGTTGCCCTTTTCTCCGTACACCATTAAGGGTTTTCCTTTTTCTCGTATAATGCGAATTGCATTTTTGTAACAAACGATCTCTGCTTTCACTTCTTTCAACCAGTCCATACCGATTATCACATCAAAACTCCCTAACTCTACTGGTATCAAATCAATCTTAAATGTTTCGCTAACCAGTTTAATTTCTCGATTCCGACATATATTATCTGCTGAAATTAATTTACCATTTGCTAATTCGAGTATAAATTTACTATCCAAAGGCGTCAATGGACAACTTAATTTAGCACAAAAATCTCTACTCATATAGCTTCTATCCGCACCCGAATCAAATAAAACGTAAGCAGATTTATTGTCAATAAGAAACGTACCCGTAATAAGCTCCGGGTCTTCCTGTGCCTCTGCCGCATTAATATTGAAAACTCTTCTGCGGCCTTGTCCATTCGTGTTCTCCTGGTTCGGGCAATTTCTAATAATGTGGCTCGATTTTCCACATTTATAACAAACTACATTGGCATAACTTGCCCCGACACTACTTGCTCCGCCATTACTCGTTCCGACACCATTTGTTCCTTTCGTTCTATTAACCCCTGGTCCGTAGACCTCACACTTAGCCGCGCTATGACCATTTCTTTTACACTTGTTGCAAAATTTGGTGCAGAACCCCGAGTGATACTTTTCACACCTTTGGCATAGCTGCTTCTGATTGTTGTTGTTGTTGCGGTTATTATTGTTGTTGGGATGATTGTTGTAGTTACTGTTGTTGTTGTTGTTGTTGTTGTTTTTGGGCCGTTTGTTGTAGTTTCGATTGATGTTGCGATTGTTGGGATAATTGTTGCGATTATTGTTGTAATTGCTGTTGTTGTTGTATTGGTGATTCTTATCACCGTTTTCCTCCCACTTTCTTTTGACTTGCTTCACATTGGCCTCTTCAGCAGTCTGTTCTTTAATTCTTTCTTCAATCTGGTTCACTAGTTTGTGAGCCATTCTACATGCCTGTTGTATGGAGGCGGGCTCGTGTGAACTTATATCTTCTTGGATTATTTCCGGTAATCCTTTCACAAACGCGTCGATCTTCTCTTCCTCATCTTCAAACGCTACCGGACACAATAGGCACAATTCTGTGAATCGTCTTTCGTATGTGGTAATATCAAATCCTTGGGTTCGTAACCCTCTAAGTTCTGTCTTGAGCTTATTGACCTCGGTTCTGGGACGGTACTTCTCATTCATCAAGTGCTTGAATGCTGACCACGGTAGTGCGTACGCATCGTCTTGTCCCACTTGCTCTAGATAGGTATTCCACCATGTTAACGCAGAACCTGTGAAGGTATGTGTAGCGTACTTCACTTTGTCCTCTTCAGTACACTTACTTATGGCAAACACCGATTCGACCTTCTCGGTCCACCGTTTCAATCCGATCGGTCCTTCGGTTCCATCAAATTCCAAAGGTTTGCAGGCAGTGAATTCTTTGTAGGTGCATCCTACACGATTTCCTGTACTGCTAGATCCAATGTTATTGTTGGTATGTAGCGCAGCCTGTACTGCGGCTATGTTTGAAGCTAGAAAAGTACGGAATTCCTCTTCATTCATATTCACGGTGTGTCGAGTAGTCGGTGCCATTTCCTTCAAAATAGTCAAATGGAACAAGTTAATCATACAGAATATTAAGAGTAGTTAATAGTATTTCGTAGCATAATATGAACTCATTTATAAAAGCTTTTTCTTCATATTAGCGTTTTATAAGTTTAAATTCGGGTAGTACCTACCCGTTAAGTTCATACTTAGTAGCTAATATACAATTCAACTACTACAATTCTATATGAAAAACTGATTATAATAATATTTCGCGTTCAAACTTTTATACAATATTTTACAAACTTACAATACCGCTTATTTTACATAAAGCATGAAATATAGCACACAATAACTTTGATACAAGATAGTTGTGAAGATAATTCTAGCTAGTACACAAGTCGTTCAGCAAAGGCAATAAAGACACGTAATTCATACGTCCAGAAACAAGTCATGCATTCTGGTTTTACTAGGATTACTTCCCATCCTTGGTCTTGTAGAACATAACCGTTATGGCTGTTGATAAGACAGCGTGTTGTAACGTCGTCAAAGGGACGAGGGTTACGTAATGTCCAACAGTCCCGTAACAATCTAAAAACCTCATTTCTTACCCCAATTACCGACTCCGTCACTTGTAGAAACGTTTTGTTTAATAGTTGTAGCCCGATGTTCTTGTTCTCACTTTGGTGAGAAGCGAACATTACTAATCCGTAAGCATAACATGCTTCTTTATGTTGCATGTTAGCCGCTTTTTCTAAATCACGAAGTCCAATATTCGGATATATTGAGTCAAAATAATTTCTTAACCCGTTGCGTAAAATAGCATTTGGGTTCCCCGCAATATATGCGTCAAAGTAAACACATCGTAACTTATGGGTTTCCCAATGTGATATCCCCCATCTTTCAAACGAAAGTCTCTTATAAACCAAGACATTCTTGGAACGTTCTTCGAATGTCTTACAAACTGATCTCGCCTTAAATAGTTGTGCCGAGGAATTCTGACCGACTCTAGACAAGATTTCATCAATCATGTCTCCGGGTAGGTCTCTTAAAATATTGGGTTGTCTATCCATTTTGTGTTTTTAAACTGTAAAATAGACAAGAGTTAGATTCATAAAAAAATACTTATTAATACAAGCAATTTTTACATATATCATAAAGCATAAGCACACTATATTACATATATTACACCACACGAATACAACTATCTTATTCCGACTCGCTTGTTTCTTCTTCTTCGGTTTTGGTTCGTTTTGCCAAGTTTCTAGGGATATATGATGTTCCCCTAATACTAACTGTCGTTTTCCACAACGGTTTAGAAAAACCTGGTGGTTTAGAGGTTCCCGGGTCATTGTTACAACTTAAGGACTTCGGGGGTTGACGATACATATAAAGTTCATCGGGGTTGGAATTAGATTTCTCTATTTTTATGCCCTTTCCCTTATTATTTTCTTTTGCCTTTTTAAATTCAGTTGGGGTAATTTCTATAACATCATCGGAATTCTCGTCAGAATCCGATTCATCGGAGAATTGGTAATCCTCCCAATATTTTGCTTCCTTGGCGGAAACACATTGACCATAATTAACCTTGGTCGGTTGTTTGATGATTTTCTTTTACTTAACCGTTTTATTATTTCCCCAACCGGTTCTACTTCTTCATCCGGTTCCGATTCTTCTTCCGGTTCCGATTCTTCTTCCGGTTCCGACTCTTCTTCCGGTTCCTCTTCGGGAACTTGTGGATCAGTCCACGAATCATTCCAATTTACATTTGACTCTTCATTATTATTATGTGAGTCAATGGGACTTGTTCTAGAGGTAGACATCTATCACATAATATCAAACGCGTTAAGAGATTAATATATCACATAATATTCACATGTTAAAAATATATAGTTTCCAACAAAATTTGTTAAGCAATCATTTTTCAAGTAAACACGATCGAAGTCCAGACTCACTAATGCATCCTAACAAACTCGATAAGACACACTAATGCAAAATTCTGGTTCTCTAAGACCAACGCTCTGATACCAACTGAAATGTCCCGTTCTTATTGATTAAAAACGTTTCATATTAATTGATTTCGTTGCGAGGTTTTGACCTCTATATGAGACGTTTTTCAAAGACTGCATTCATTTTAAAACAAACCATAACCTTTATTTCATCAATAAAGGTTTAAAAAGCTTTACGTAGATTATCAAATAATGATAATCTAAAATATCCTGTTTACACACGACCATTACATAATGGTTTACAATACAAATATGTTACAACAAAATAAGTTTCTTGAATGCAGTTTTTACACAATATCATACAAGCATGGACTCCAAATCTCGTCCTTATTTAAGTATGCGACAGCGGAAGCTCTTAATAATCACCTGAGAATAAACATGCTTAAAACGTCAACAAAAATGTTGGTGAGTTATAGGTTTAACCTATATATATCAAATCATAATAATAGACCACAAGATTTCATATTTCAATACACATCCCATACATAGAGATAAAAATCATTCATATGGTGAACACCTGGTAACCGACATTAACAAGATGCATATATAAGAATATCCCCATCATTCCGGGACACCCTTCGGATATGATATAAATTTCGAAGTACTAAAGCATCCGGTACTTTGGATGGGGCTTGTTGGGCCCGATAGATCTATCTTTAGGATTCGCGTCAATTAGGGTGTCTGTTCCCTAATTCTTAGATTACCAGACTTAATAAAAAGGGGCATATTCGATTTCGATAATTCAACCATAGAATGTAGTTTCACGTACTTGTGTCTATTTTGTAAATCATTTATAAAACCTGCATGTATTCTCATCCCAAAAATATTAGATTTTAAAAGTGGGACTATAACTCACTTTCACAGATTTTTACTTCGTCGGGAAGTAAGACTTGGCCACTGGTTGATTCACGAACCTATAACAATATATACATATATATCAAAGTATGTTCAAAATATATTTACAACACTTTTAATATATTTTGATGTTTTAAGTTTATTAAGTCAGCTGTCCTCATTAGTAACCTACAACTAGTTATCCACAGTTAGATGTACAGAAATAAATCGATAAATATTATCTTGAATCAATCCACGACCCAGTGTATACGTATCTCAGTATTGATCACAACTCAAACTATATATATTTTGGAATCAACCTCAACCCTGTATAGCTAACTCCAACATTCACATATAGAGTGTCTATGGTTGTTCCGAAATATATATAGATGTGTCGACATGATAGGTCGAAACATTGTATACGTGTCTATGGTATCTCAAGATTACATAATATACAATACAAGTTGATTAAGTTATGGTTGGAATAGATTTGTTACCAATTTTCACGTAGCTAAAATGAGAAAAATTATCCAATCTTGTTTTACCCATAACTTCTTCATTTTAAATCCATTTTGAGTGAATCAAATTGCTATGGTTTCATATTGAACTCTATTTTATGAATCTAAATAGAAAAATTATAGGTTTATATTCAGAAAAATAAGTTACAAGTCGTTTTTGTAAAGATAGTCATTTCAGTCGAAAGAACGACGTCTAGATGACCATTTTAGAAAACATACTTCCACTTTGAGTTTAACCATAATTTTTGGATATAGTTTCATGTTCATAATAAAAATCATTTTCTCAGAATAACAACTTTTAAATCAAAGTTTATCATAGTTTTTAATTAACTAACCCAAACCAGCCCGCGGTGTTACTACGCCGGCGTAAATCCGGTTTTACGGTGTTTTTCATGTTTCCAGGTTTTAAATCATTAAGTTAGCATATCATATAGATATAGAACATGTGTTTAGTTGATTTTAAAAGTCAAGTTAGAAGGATTAACTTTTTTTTTGCGAACAAGTTTAGAATTAACTAATCTATGTTCTAGTGATTACAAGTTTAAACCTTCGAATAAGATAGCTTTATATGTATGAATCGAATGATGTTATGAACATCATTACTGCCTTAAGTTCCTTTGATAAACCTACTGGAAAAGAGAAAAATGGATCTAGCTTCAACGGATCCTTGGATGGCTCGAAGTTCTTGAAGCAGAATCATGACACGAAAACAAGTTCAAGTAAGATCATCACTTGAAATAAGATTGTTATAGTTATAGAAATTGAACCAAAGTTTGAATATGATTATTAACTTGTATTATAATGATAACCTACTGTAAGAAACAAAGATTTCTTGAGGTTGGATGATCACCTTACAAGATTGGAAGTGAGCTAGCAAACTTGAAAGTATTCTTGATTTTATGTAACTAGAACTTGTAGAATTTATGAAGAACACTTAGAACTTGAAGATAGAACTTGAGAGAGATCAATTAGATGAAGAAAATTGAAGAATGAAAGTGTTTGTAGGTGTTTTTGGTCGTTGGTGTATGGATTAGATATAAAGGATATGTAATTTTGTTTTCATGTAAATAAGTCATGAATGATTACTCATATTTTTGTAATTTTATGAGATATTTCATGCTAGTTGCCAAATGATAGTTCCCACATGTATTAGGTGACTCACATGGGCTGCTAAGAGCTGATCATTGGAGTGTATATACCAATAGTACATACATCTAAAAGCTGTGTATTGTACGAGTACGAATACGGGTGCATACGAGTAGAATTGTTGATGAAACTGAACGAGGATGTAATTGTAAGCATTTTTGTTAAGTAGAAGTATTTTGATAAGTGTCTTGAAGTCTTTCAAAAGTGTATGAATACATATTAAACACTACATGTATATACATTTTAACTGAGTCGTTAAGTCATCGTTAGTCGTTACATGTAAATGTTGTTTTGAAACCTTTAGGTTAACGATCGTGTTAAATGTTGTTAACCCAATGTTTATAATATCAAAAGAGATTTTAAATTATTATATTATCATGATATTATGATGTACGAATATCTCTTAATATGATATATATACATTAAATGTCGTTACAACGATATTCGTTACATATATGTCTCGTTTAAAAATCATTAAGTTAGTAGTCTTGTTTTTACATATGTAGTTCATTGTTAATATACTTAATAATATATTTACTTATCATAGTATCATGTTAACTATATATATATCCATATATATGTCATCATATAGTTTTTACAAGTTTTAACGTTCGTGAATCACCGGTCAACTTGGGTGGTCAATTGTCTATATGAAACATATTTCAATTAATCAAGTCTTAACAAGTTTGATTGCTTAACATGTTGGAAACATTTAATCATGTAAATATCAATCTCAATTAATATATATAAACATGGAAAAGTTCGGGTCACTACACCGTTTTTGTTGGTTCAACTTGCCACTTCCTTGGATCGAGTCAAATTTTAAGAATATGAAGTGAAAATACCTTAGGTTGTATTCGAAATCACAAGTTATAGGTCAAACTTTGGTGAAACTTATGAAAGTGTTCATTTTCCATCATAAAAACAACATTTAATGATCATTTTTCTAAAAATACTTACACTTTGAGTTAAACCATGAAATTTTTATGTGTTAACATATTCATAAAAAATATCATTTTTCCAGAACATAAACTTCCAATTCAAAGCTTAAGATGGTTTTTAATTATCCAACCCAAAACAGCCCCCGGTTGCACTCCGACGACGTAGATTCAGTTTTTAAGATGTTCTTTGTAAAACCAAGTTATATCTTGTTAAGTTAGCATATCATTATGATATATTAAAGGTCTTGAAGTGTTTTAAAAGTTAAGTTAGAAGGATCTATTTAGTTTGCAAACAAGTTTGAAATCATTCAAACTATGTTCTTGTTGTTAAAATTTTACAACACAAAATAAGATAGCTATATAAATATGAATCGAATAAGGTTATGAACAAGGTTACTACCTCAAGTTACTTGGACAAAGTTACTATAAAAGATGAGAAAAATCTTAGAACCAAAAGAGTGGTGGAGTTGGATCAAAAGGTTGGAAGTAAACTTGTAAATTTGGAAGAATTTTTGAAGTGTTCTTGGAAAGGTTTTCTTATGATGTTTAAGTGTTGTTTTTGAAGCTAGATCTTCATGGTTGTGGGTTGAGATGGTTAAGGTGTTTAAGGCTCATGAGGATGTGTGTTTTTAGCTAAGAGATGGAAGTAAAATTTGAATCAAAATGATGATCCCATACCCCCCTTTAAAAACGTGATTTAAGGTAGACAAGACAAAATTTTTAGTTTGTTATCTTATGTAATTAGTCAATAAACTTCCAAATTCTAATTACCTTATACCTAGGGCAGTAACATGATTGATTAAAAGGTTGATTTGATGTGTATATACCAATAGTAAATACATCTAGAAGATGGGTATGATACGGGTACCTATACCCTAGGTGTACGTATAGAAATCTTTGAGAAAACGGAACGAGGATTCAAATATAGCTATCTTTTGTAAATATACTTATATTGTTTTATGTATGTAAGCCCTTTAAAAGTGATAAAATACATATCTATACGATGCATGTATAAGTATTGTAGGTTATAAGTATTTATGTCGAAGAACATTACGTATAGTTATCGTTTTGAAAACTTAAGTTAGTAGTTTCAAAATATACTTATAACTTATTGTTATTAGTACACAATAAGATGTTAAACCATTCTTAGATCATGTTAAATATATATAAATACATATATATACACAAACGTATAATTATCGTTTGTTATATAGTTCGTGATGTCATCGGTCAAATTGGACGGTCAAACGTTGTGTAAAACTCTTTTTAAAAACATAAATCTCAACAATTTAGATTACTTATCATGTTGGTAAGGTTTAATTTATGTAAATATTAATCTCATGGGTATAAAATGATCGGAAAAATCCGGGTCGTTACAGTACCTACCCGTTAAATAAATTTCGTCCCGAAATTTTAAAATTGTACCTATTTTGCGTTCTCGGGAAACAAATGTGGGTACTTTTATTTAATCTTATCCTCTCGTTCCCAAGTAAACTCGGGACCCCTTCGAGCATTCTGTAAGACCCGTGTATTTTATTGTGAACATGTAATTATAAGTGATTCGGGTGGTGGGGTTTCGTTACATAATTTAAAACGAGGAAAGAAGCTGATCTGGGCGGGTGCGCGCCGCGCGACCCACTCGCGCGCCGCGCGAAATCGAGCTGACAGCTCACCTCTTTTTATTTAATTTATGGCATGGGCATTTTGGTAAAATCACATGGAATCCGAACTAAAGGCCATAAGATCAGTTTGTGGAGTGTTATAGCTTCATTACCACCAACCTTATCTCCTTCCACCTAAACTTTAGAGAGAGAGAGATACTTAGTGAGAGAAAGCTTGAATCAAGGAAGAAGGAGGCGATTTCGGGTCGAATTGCGAGTTCTAAAGTTGTTCATCTAGTCACTAGCTACGTGGTGATTGTGGCGGTAAGTTCTAAACCTAATTCCTTGTTGTAAATTGTTTAAGGGTTAGGGTTTGGAGTAAAGGATGAACATCAAACCCATTTATTAGTGATTTTGGGGTGTTCTTGGGTAAATTGTGTCATGAAGACTAAATGGTAACTAACCTAGGGTTTCATAGTACTAATTGATGTTTATGAACCCTAATAGGTTAGTTAATTACTAGCACACATTTATATAAGTAAATGGGTGTTAATTGGGTGTGGATGACCCAAATGGGTGTATTGACTTTAAATTGGTCAAATGGGTCAAAATGGACCTAGGATAGTAATGCTTGTGATTAATGCACAAACCTAGCGTTAAAAGTTGTTTTAGGACCTAACTTGGTTAATGTTAGGGTTTTTGGCGAAAGATGACCCGATTTTAGGGTTAAGTGTTAAAATGGGTCAAGATGAGTAATGTTGACCTAGTTGGGTTAAATTGGTGAAAGATGGCCCAAAGGGTGTTAACCTAGAGTTCATTCATGTGTTTGAGGTTTTGTAAGTGTTGAATTGAGTTGCTAGTCATTAGCACTCTTATGAATGATGAAAGACTTGAAAATGGGTCAAATGAGTCAAGGTTGACCGAAAGGGATGAAACGGGTATGAAATACCCTAAGTTTATTCTAGTTGAAGTTAGTAGACTATAATTCGCTAGTTTTAGTGATTAAAGTTGAGTCTTGGCCATTTATGGGCGGTTTCGGTATAGTCGAGCTATTTAATGCATATTGGGTCCTTAAATGCTTAAGTGTAAGTATTGTGGTTAATTCCACTAGTTGCGTAATTGAATGTGTACCTATGTATTAGGTACGTTGCTTTGAAGTTCGGAAGTGCATAATCATCATCTTGGCGCTAAGGTGAGTGGAATAATTATGCGTGTACGTATATAATGTATTTATTTGTGTGTACGAATGTGGAATTGTCGCGGTGTTTAAGACACCACATTCTAGGTAACGAGTAGTATTGTCGCGGTGTTTAAGACACTACTCATAGTATGTTTGACGAGTAGTATTGTCGCGGTGTTTAAGACACTACTCATTGTTTAATTGACATGTGGTATTGTCGCGGTGTTTAAGACACCACATTGTCATGGGAGTGGAATTGTCGCGGTGTTTAAGACACCACTCATTGTATTGAATGAAGTGTGGATTCGTCGCGGTGTTTAAGACGCCACATTGTCGTAAGGGTGAGTTAGTCGCGGTGTTCAAGACATCACCCGGGGGATTAGTGATTACGCGGTGTGTAAGTAACACTAGTGGATGTTATGAACTCCAACGGTCTTGTAAGTACCGTTTCCCTTGTTCGAATTGGTTAACCAAGGTTGCGTGAATTATGTATTGAATGTATTTAATTATGAATCGTATGCTATTGTATTATTAGCTACTCGTGGATTTGCGGTTTATGGTATATGCATAATATTGTTGTATGATTGTCGAAATGTTAAACCGAGTATGACGTTGTGTAAGTGATGCAAGTAGGTAGATTATATATGTATATGTATAATTATTTTGCTCACTAAGCTTTGCTTACCCTCTCGTTGTTTACCTTTTTATAGGTTCGTGTGTGGATAAGGGTAAGGGCATTACCTTGGATTAAGTTTCCCGCTTTGATGATTAGGAAGCGCTTTTGGCTTTGGCTTGGAGTTTGACCGAGACTTGGGTAGTTTAACCCCAAACACCATGCTCGTTGTGTCGTTTGGCAATTAAACTTTTTGTGGTCGAAACTCTAATTTGTATTAAATTTGTATTTTTACACTTAGCGGCGTTTTGGGCACGTGTGGGCCCCACTTTGTAAAACTCGTTTAAACCTTAGTTATGTGTTAGTTTTACATATATAAATGTTCGGTCAAAAGCGTTTTGGCTAAATGTGTCGGGAAGCACCTAATCTTTTTCGCATTAAAGCGCACCGGGGACAGCCCCTTTTTGCGCGGCGCGCAAGGGTGTCCGCGCGGCGCGCAGATGGTCAGCCAGTAAATTTTTTTTGTGTCACAAATTTACAATGGTTTTTGTCGCGTATTGGTTCGGGATGTTACAAGTGGTATCAGAGCATGGTCTAAGGGATTTAGGTGACTTGAGATAGGCGCCTAGACTTAGACTTTTGTGTGTGCATTGTGCGGGACTTGTAGGACTTTGGGTCGGACCGGGACTTGGTTAGTACATAGGTTCATGTGAACTAATCATGTGTTATTTGTTCATGTTGCGTAGCAATCATCAAGCGAGATGGACGTTGTACTAGCAAGATAATGCGACGTGCTCGCGTAGTAATGACTAGCTACCATTACTACGGGTGCAAATCGTGTCAAACAAGCGATGTACGACGATTGTTAAGCAAGATGGGGTAGTGTGGCATATGTATATATATATGTATATATATATACATACGTGTTATATCTTTTCGTTTCATTGGTTAATCTATTTTGTTTCTTAAGAATGAAGATGGAAGATGAATACGGAACGGAAGGGTCTACTAATGAAAAGAAGAACGAATTAGCGGTAATGGTTGAAGCCGCGATTGAACAATGTGTCTCGGGTGTCGCCAACGGAGTTGGCCAAGTAGTCAAAGAGTCAATCGAAGGACGGGTAACCGAAATGGTCCGAGACCAAGTGACGAAGGTCGTAAGGGAAGAGTTTGAGAAGAGGTTTCCTAAACCTCGAGGTAGGGGTGACGAAGAAGTACATGCAAGGCTAGAGCCACATGGTACTTCGGGTAAAAGGAAAAGAGGTACGCCTGAAGGCGTAGAGTATGTGAAAAAGAAGAACAAGGGAAGTTACACATCTAGATGTTTCAATTGTGGTGTTAGGGGCCACAAGATATGGGAGTGCACGTTGCCGAGAAACGAAAACAGAATGTGCTACCATTGCCATAAAGAGGGACACCGAAGGTCGGAGTGTCCCGAGTTGCTCAATGATCAAGGTAGAAGTGTAAATGAGGCGTCTAGTAGCATGAGGAAGGTAGTAACGGGCTCCGGTGGGTCTAAGTGTTACAATTGTGGGCAACGGGGACATAAGTCTCGCGATTGTCCGTCGGGCAAAACTGTATGTTTTTATTGTTGGAAGGAAGGGCACCAAAGGTCTGAGTGTCCCGATTTAGCTAGTAATCAGACTAGGAGGTTTGGAGGTTGGGTGCTTACGTGTTTTAAGTGTGGAGGACGAGGCCATTTGGCACGGGATTGTACGGGTACACCTTTGAGCACGATCAAGTGCTTTGCTTGCCAGAAGGAGGGACATCGAAAGTCAGAGTGTTCGGAAGCGTTTGCCGATCGGGTTAAGAGGTTAGAGCGCGAGTATTCGATGGGTGGTGAAGCACCGAGCGATGTTGTTTCAGGTACCTTCACTTCTCGATGCAAATATGCCTTACTATTATTGATGTTGTGTGCCAATGTATTCGGTTATGAAATTGAGACCTAAATCTCATTACCAAACCTAATAAGTTTTAAGCGAACGTATATTTTAACCGTACCCTTACGGGCGCGGGGCTAGTGATAAGATGACAGCGCACTTGGGTAGCGTTTGAGTCATTGACTCATGTGAATGCGACTTGAGGGGCGAATGCATTAGTGTAAATACGTGGTATTGTTGCGGGTAGCATTCCTAACGGAATTACCCTACGTTGGAGTTGGGATCGTCGACCGCAGGGCGTAAGACTTGGTGCAACCAAGCATTCCTTAATGTTTGGGAAATGTTTTCTACTAAGCCATGGAGACGGGCTTTGGTTTTGGATGTTAGGGCGTGTTCGTCTTCGTGTGGAAAATTGATGAGCTATAGCAATGGGATTATTGCAAGTGCAAGGTTGTGTATATCGTGGTAAACTCTACGTTTAAAGAGTTTAAGGTTAGGTTAAATTCCTTCGTATGCTCGGGGTTGGAGCAAGGTTTTGGTGACGTGCGTATTAAGAGATGCAAGACGGGTGAACCTCGTCTCTCTTATAGGAATTTCGATAATGCGATTTGGCGAATTAGTTGTTAGGTTAGTGGTCACTCTTTCTGCGAACGCGAATATGTGTTTATCGTCGGGATTTATTGTTAAGGATGAATTCGCAAGAATTCGGGAACTATGACCAATGAGGACATCGATGGTGTATGTGGATAAGTGGACCTCCCACGGGATGCTATTATTCCACGATGTGGTTACGGAACAGAGTCCTAAGTGGGGGAGTTATACTCTCGCACGAAGGTGCTCTATCGTAATGTTATTTTGGATGACGTTCGTATGGATACGAAGCTAGTGTTGAGACCTACATTGGTCGACGGTGGCAAAAGTACGATTTGGAATAAATTGTGCTTATAGTTTTGGGTTTAAATTATCACCAAGGTGGTAATGTGGTAAATCTCATTGGGAGATAATTGACGTATTCGACAAGTAAGGTAAGGTCCCTCGGTTAAGGGATGTGCGTACCGGATTCTCTTCTAGGGGATTATTGTTGCGCCTATGCGCAATATGGGTTATTTTTGGCTCGATTGTGTTAGCCGTTTGGTTACCTTGGAAATGGCATAATGGGACTTTGAGAAAGGGCACGATGCCTCATTATCGCATACTTTGAGTGATAGTTACACAATAGCCATTATTGTGTATTACGAGATGGTTACATGTAAGTATTTATTTGGGGTTATCTCTAGGTTGACCGCGTTTGACTAGTAATAGGTGATGAGTGATATCCGGGAGGATTAGCTCTTCGTTAACCACTCTTGGTTGTGGTTGGTGGTGAGCGGTTTTCGGAAAGAACCGTTACTCGTAGGTTTATGATGTTAATTGCCCGTGTAAATTGTGCACTTAGCCGTTTTGTGCACATGGTGGTGAGTAATAGTCGTTTTCGACATCAGCGGTTTTTGGTCGCTTGCTTACGATTTTACGATAGTTGTGAACTAGTCGTGGTTGCGCGCTACTAAGAATGTTAAGTAATAGGTGTTATCCGTAAGGATTCTCTTTTGTCCGGTCTTCATTCGTTTGGGTCGTTGACCTTGGGTTGAGATTTTGGTTGTTCTTAGCATTGTACTAGGTAAGAGTACGCTAAGGGTACGTGACGGTTGAGTTCGGTTGTTTTTGGCATTGGTATCTCGGTACGAGGTCGGTTGAGTTTTTCCTGAAGAAAGGGATTTTAATAAATCGCGAGTGACGAATCAATTTTAGTGTTGACTCTTAGGGGAGGATTGCTTAGAAGAGTGGAAAGGGTACGTGGCGTTCTCGCATATTATGAATTATCGTTATAGACTTCGGAGGTTGTGTGTATTGCACGTTTCGAAACGCATGCAAATGAGTATTTAGTTTTTGGGTCAATCGGTGGGTTAATACGTATTGTGATGGAAATCGGATCGTAACGTTGTTGAATACCATAGAGTGTGGTTCCGGGTGGTTAAGTGACGTGGATCACGAGGACGTGATCGATTCTAAGTGGGGGAGAGTTGTAAGACCCGTGTATTTTATTGTGAACATGTAATTATAAGTGATTCGGGTGGTGGGGTTTCGTTACATAATTTAAAACGAGGAAAGAAGCTGATCTGGGCGGGTGCGCGCCGCGCGACCCACTCGCGCGCCGCACGAAATCGAGCTGACAGCTCACCTCTTTTTATTTAATTTATGGCATGGGCATTTTGGTAAAATCACATGGAATCCGAACTAAAGGCCATAAGATCAGTTTGTGGAGTGTTATAGCTTCATTACCACCAACCTTATCTCCTTCCACCTAAACTTTAGAGAGAGAGAGATACTTAGTGAGAGAAAGCTTGAATCAAGGAAGAAGGAGGCGATTTCGGGTCGAATTGCGAGTTCTAAAGTTGTTCATCTAGTCACTAGCTACGTGGTGATTGTGGCGGTAAGTTCTAAACCTAATTCCTTGTTGTAAATTGTTTAAGGGTTAGGGTTTGGAGTAAAGGATGAACATCAAACCCATTTATTAGTGATTTTGGGGTGTTCTTGGGTAAATTGTGTCATGAAGACTAAATGGTAACTAACCTAGGGTTTCATAGTACTAATTGATGTTTATGAACCCTAATAGGTTAGTTAATTACTAGCACACATTTATATAAGTAAATGGGTGTTAATTGGGTGTGGATGACCCAAATGGGTGTATTGACTTTAAATTGGTCAAATGGGTCAAAATGGACCTAGGATAGTAATGCTTGTGATTAATGCACAAACCTAGCGTTAAAAGTTGTTTTAGGACCTAACTTGGTTAATGTTAGGGTTTTTGGCGAAAGATGACCCGATTTTAGGGTTAAGTGTTAAAATGGGTCAAGATGAGTAATGTTGACCTAGTTGGGTTAAATTGGTGAAAGATGGCCCAAAGGGTGTTAACCTAGAGTTCATTCATGTGTTTGAGGTTTTGTAAGTGTTGAATTGAGTTGCTAGTCATTAGCACTCTTATGAATGATGAAAGACTTGAAAATGGGTCAAATGAGTCAAGGTTGACCGAAAGGGATGAAACGGGTATGAAATACCCTAAGTTTATTCTAGTTGAAGTTAGTAGACTATAATTCGCTAGTTTTAGTGATTAAAGTTGAGTCTTGGCCATTTATGGGCGGTTTCGGTATAGTCGAGCTATTTAATGCATATTGGGTCCTTAAATGCTTAAGTGTAAGTATTGTGGTTAATTCCACTAGTTGCGTAATTGAATGTGTACCTATGTATTAGGTACGTTGCTTTGAAGTTCGGAAGTGCATAATCATCATCTTGGCGCTAAGGTGAGTGGAATAATTATGCGTGTACGTATATAATGTATTTATTTGTGTGTACGAATGTGGAATTGTCGCGGTGTTTAAGACACCACATTCTAGGTAACGAGTAGTATTGTCGCGGTGTTTAAGACACTACTCATAGTATGTTTGACGAGTAGTATTGTCGCGGTGTTTAAGACACTACTCATTGTTTAATTGACATGTGGTATTGTCGCGGTGTTTAAGACACCACATTGTCATGGGAGTGGAATTGTCGCGGTGTTTAAGACACCACTCATTGTATTGAATGAAGTGTGGATTCGTCGCGGTGTTTAAGACGCCACATTGTCGTAAGGGTGAGTTAGTCGCGGTGTTCAAGACATCACCCGGGGGATTAGTGATTACGCGGTGTGTAAGTAACACTAGTGGATGTTATGAACTCCAACGGTCTTGTAAGTACCGTTTCCCTTGTTCGAATTGGTTAACCAAGGTTGCGTGAATTATGTATTGAATGTATTTAATTATGAATCGTATGCTATTGTATTATTAGCTACTCGTGGATTTGCGGTTTATGGTATATGCATAATATTGTTGTATGATTGTCGAAATGTTAAACCGAGTATGACGTTGTGTAAGTGATGCAAGTAGGTAGATTATATATGTATATGTATAATTATTTTGCTCACTAAGCTTTGCTTACCCTCTCGTTGTTTACCTTTTTATAGGTTCGTGTGTGGATAAGGGTAAGGGCATTACCTTGGATTAAGTTTCCCGCTTTGATGATTAGGAAGCGCTTTTGGCTTTGGCTTGGAGTTTGACCGAGACTTGGGTAGTTTAACCCCAAACACCATGCTCGTTGTGTCGTTTGGCAATTAAACTTTTTGTGGTCGAAACTCTAATTTGTATTAAATTTGTATTTTTACACTTAGCGGCGTTTTGGGCACGTGTGGGCCCCACTTTGTAAAACTCGTTTAAACCTTAGTTATGTGTTAGTTTTACATATATAAATGTTCGGTCAAAAGCGTTTTGGCTAAATGTGTCGGGAAGCACCTAATCTTTTTCGCATTAAAGCGCACCGGGGACAGCCCCTTTTTGCGCGGCGCGCAAGGGTGTCCGCGCGGCGCGCAGATGGTCAGCCAGCAAATTTTTTTTGTGTCACAAATTTACAATGGTTTTTGTCGCGTATTGGTTCGGGATGTTACACATTCCAACGAACCTTTACGATTGGTATGTTGCTCTGCTTGAGTTGTTTAACTTCACGGTCCATGATTTCGACTGGTTCTTCTATGAATTGTAGTTTCTCGTCGACTTGGATTTCTTCAAGAGGAATGGTGAGGTCTTCCTTTGCAAGACACTTCTTAAGGTTTGAAACGTGAAATGTATTATGTACTCCGGCGAGTTGTTGTGGTAATTCGAGTCGATAAGCTACCGGTCCAATGCGTTCGATGATCTTGAACGGGCCTACATACCTTGGGTTCAGTTTACCTCTTTTTCCAAAACGTATTACACCTTTCCAAGGTGACACCTTTAACATAACCATGTCACCTATCTGAAACTCTAATGGTTTCCTTCGGACATCGGCGTAGCTCTTTTGGCGACTACGGGCTGTTTTCAATCTCTCCTTGATTTGCACTATTTTCTCAGTCGTTTCGTGTATGATCTCGGGACCAGTTAATTGTCGATCTCCTACTTCATTCCAACAGATAGGAGATCTACACTTCCTTCCATACAGTGCTTCGAATGGTGCAGCTTTAATGCTAGCATGATAACTGTTATTATACGAGAATTCTGCTAATGGTAGATATTTATCCCATCCGTTTCCAAAATCGATCACACATGCCCTGAGCATGTCTTCAAGAGTCTGAATTGTTCTTTCACTCTGCCCGTCAGTTTGTGGATGATATGCGGTGCTCATATCCAAACGAGTTCCCAGGGCCTCCTGTAGTGATTGCCAAAACTTTAATGTAAATCTACTATCACGATCGGATATAATGGAAATAGGTATTCCATGCCTTGAAACAATTTCATTTATGTATAATCGTAATAGTTTCTCCATTCTATCCGTTTCCTTTATAGGCAAGAAATGTGCAGATTTGGTGAGACGATCAACTATTACCCAAATGGTGTCATAACCCCAGGCAGTCTTAGGTAACTTTGTGATGAAATCCATGGTAATACCGTCCCATTTCCATTCTGGAATTTCTGGTTGTTGAAGTAACCCTGACGGCTTCTAGTGTTCTGCTTTGACTTTGGAACAAGTTAAACATTCCCCAACATATGTTGCAGCGTCTGTCTTCAAATTAGGCCACCAATAATGCGTCTTAAGATCTTGATACATCTTTCCAACTCCAGGATGTATCGAGTATCTTGTCTTATGTGCCTCATTCAATATCAACTTCCTTAATCCACCCAACTTCGGTACCCAAATACGGTTTGCAAAATATCGAATTCCATCTTCCCGTATAACGAGTTGCTTCTCATACTTCTTCATTATTTCATTTCCTATGTTTTCTTTAGTAAGAGCTTCTCGTTGAGCCTCTTTGATTTGTGAGTTGAGATTCATGCGAATTTTTATGTTCATTGCTTTACTCGAATTGGTTCCCGTTCCTTTCTGCTTAGAGCGTCGGCCACTACATTCGCTTTCCCGGGATGATAGCGAATCTCACAATCATAGTCGTTTATCAGCTCGACCCACCTACGTTGCCTCATGTTCAGCTGTTTCTGATCGAAGATATGTTGAAGGCTTTTATGATCAGTAAACACAGTGCATTTAACTCCATATAAATAGTGTCTCCATTTCTTCAATGCAAACACTACTGCCCCCAATTCTAGATCATGCGTCGTATAATTCCGCTCGTGAATCTTCAATTGTCGGGATGCGTATGCAATAACTTTCTTTCGTTGCATAAGGACGCAACCAAAACCTTGTCGCGAAGCGTCACAATATATCTCAAAATCATCGTTCCCTTCAGGTAGCGATAAAATAGGTGCCGTGGTCAACTTCTTCTTTAGTAATTGAAATGCACTCTCCTGCTCAAAGGTCCATTCGTACTTCTTCCCTTTTTGTGTTAACGCTGTCAATGGTTTAGCTATTCGGGAAAAATCTTGAATAAACCTTCTATAATAACCGGCTAAACCCAAAAATTGGCGTATCTGTGTTGGTGTCTTAGGAGTCTCCCATTTTTCAATGGCCTCAATTTTAGCTGGGTCAACCTGAATTCCTTTGCTACTAACAACATGACCAAGAAATTGCACTTCTTTTAACCAAAACGCACACTTAGAAAATTTGGCGTATAATTGTTCTTTTCTTAACAATTCTAATACCAATCTTAAATGCTGCTCATGCTCTTGCTCACTCTTGGAATAGATAAGAATATCGTCAATGAAAACGATAACAAACTTATCTAAATACGGACTACAAACTCGATTCATGAGGTCCATGAATACAGCTGGCGCATTCGTTAATCCAAACGGCATGACCAAAAATTCATAATGACCGTAGCATGTCCGAAAAGCAGTTTTCGGAATATCTTCTTCTTTGACGCGTAGTTGATGATAGCCCGACCTAGGTCGATTTTTGAGTAAACACATGATCCTTGCAATTGATCAAATAAGTCATCAATTCTCGGTAGTGGATACGGATTCTTGATAGTTAACTTATTTAATTCACGATAATCTATACACATTCGGAAAGATCCATCTTTCTTCTTGACGAATAAAATCGGAGCTCCCCACGGTGAAGTGCTCGGTCGAATGAAACCACGGTCCAGTAATTCTTGTAACTGGCTTTGTAACTCTTTCATCTCAGATGGTGCAAGTCTATATGGAGCACGAGCCACTGGTGCAGCTCCTGGTACTAGATCTATTTGAAATTCTACAGATCTAAATGGAGGTAATCCTGGTAACTCTTCCGGAAATACTTCAGGAAAATCTCTTGCCACAGGCACGTCGTTGATGCTCTTCACTTTTTCCTTCGTTTCGACTTTATTAAGATATGCTAAGATAGCATAGCACCCTTTCTTCAAGCACTTTTGAGCTTTCAAACAACTAATGAGTTTTAGCTTTGAGTTACCCTTCTCTTCATAAATCATTACTGGCGTTTTATCCTTACGAGGAATGCGAATTGCCTTCTTGGCGCACAGAACTTCAGCTCCTATTTTGGACATCCAGTCCATGCCGACTATTACATCAAAACTTCCTAATTCTACGGGTATCAAATCAATCTTAAATGTTTCTCCGGCTAAATTTATTTTACAATCACGGAAAATTTTATTGGCTTTAATTAGTTTACCATTAGCTAACTCAATCATGTACCTAGCATCTAGAGGTAATGATGAACAATTCAATTTAGCGTGAAAGTCTCTACACACGTAACTTCTATCGGCACCAGTATCAAATATAATAGATGCGGATAAGTTATTAATGGTAAATGTACCGGTAACAAGCTCCGGGTCTTCGCACGCCTCTCTAGCATTAATAACAAATGCTCTTCCACGTGCAGATCCGTTATTCTTCTCTGGATTCGGGCACTAACTCTTATAATGACCCTGTTTCCCACACCCATAACAAGTAACAGTGGCCAAGGCAGTTCTATTTGCATTGGTTGCAGGAGTCTTATTACCATTTGTATTTGTAGCGGGAACCCTACAATCTTCAGCAAGATGACCTTTTCGATTACAATTGTTGCACACCACATTACAATAACTAGAGTGATGTTTGTGGCATCTGTTACATAAAGGATTTCGTCCTTTGTAACCTGAGTTTGAACCGCTACCCGCACCTTGCGTGGTTTCTTGTTTCTTGTTGGATTGTTGATGATTACCTTCCCACTTTCTTTTGTTTCCCGATGTCTTGACATCGGTGTTCTTATCCAGAATAATCTGGTCTATCAATTCGTTCGCCATGGTGATAGCTTCATGAATAGTCTTGGGTTTGGATGCTGTAACATTTGCCTTGACCTTTTTAGGCAAACCGTCTTTGTACAGTTCAATCTTCCGTTCTTCGGTTGGTATCAATTCGGGACATAGCAAAGCTAATTCTATGAATCGCTGATTGTAGTTGGTGAGTTCAGTACCAACAGCTTTTAGGCTTCGTAATTCAGCTTCCAACTTCCTAACCTCGTTCCTTGGACAATATTCGTTGATTAGCATTGTTTTGAATTCTTCCCAAGGAGTATCATAAGCTACATCTCCTCCTACAGCCTTCACATAGTTTTTTCACCACGTGAGTGCACTATCTTGTAGGGTGCACGATGCATACTTGGTCATGTCCTTCTCAATACAACCACTGATTTTAAACACAGACTCAATCTTTTCGATCCACCGGGTTAAACCAACCGGTCCTTTTGTTCCACTGAATGATGAGGGCTTGCAACCTTGAAAAGTTTTGTAAGTGCACCCCACACGAGGATTTGGGTTAACTGCAGCACCTCTTGCAGCCTCGACCCATAACATTCTGTTGTTCACTCGCTGATTGATGAGTTCCTGGATTTCTTGTTCCGTCATTCGGTTCAATCGCGCCATAATCTTCAATAAGAATGAAAAAATAATTATTCACATGGAATATTATAGATGTAGTATGTATTTACAGTACATCGTAGCTTATTAATAATATGAACCAGTTATTATTATAAAAGCCTTTTCTTCTTATTAGCGTTTTATAATTATATCTAGGGTAGTACCTACCCGTTAAAGTTCATACTTAATAGCTTAGTACGAAAATCAATTACTACCACCCAAATAATACTTAACCATGGAAAATTATTGCATTTCACACTTCACTATTTTACATATGCTTATCTTACATCAAACATTAAGCAAACCACACTAGTAATATTATACAAAACATTATATGATCCCATGGTTTAAAACAACAGCGCATCATTTAACCCAAAGCGTTTGTGTTCAAAGAAATCGCTTAAAGGTTATCCTGGTTGTCTCCCTGCGTTTTGGCTGAGGAACCGAAGAACTGGATGTCAGGATAGAACTAATAGGAATAGCGGGAATAGGTGTGGAAGTATCTGGTGGAGTTGGTGCCACAACATCCTCTCTAGACTCGGGATTTGGATTTTCCATTTCAGTAGCCTTTCGTTTCTTCCCTCGTTCGAACTTGTCTTTCGTAATTTCCTGTATTTCTTCCTCCTCAGGATCACTTTCCGGTTCCTCTTCAATTGATTCATCCGGAACTTGTGAGTCTTCCCCAAAGGTGTCGTTTTCATCATCGGATAGGTTAATGACTGGAACACCATCTGAAGATTCTGGTTCGGAGTCGCTGAATGTGATAACAAGTTCTAAGCTAGACATCTATCACATAACAACTAGCATGTTAGTATCACATAATATTTACATGTTAATTTTTTTTTAACCAACAGGGATAAGCAATAGTTTTCTAAATCAAACACGGTCAAAGTCCATACTCACTAATGCATCCTAACAAACTCGATAAGACACACTAATGCAAATTTTCTGGTTCTCTAAGACCAACGCTCTGATACCACATGTCATAACCCAACCTTAACCATAAGGACGATTACAATAACATATGATTTCATCGCGAGGTATTGACCTCTATATGCGATATTTTTCAAAAACTGCATTCGTTTTTACAATACAAACCATAGCTTTTATTACAAATACAAGGTTTAAACAACTTAATAATGATTATCGTTTAGCGATAATCTTAGACTTACAAACTTTACATGTGATAATAACAATACGACTTCCAACATATTTTACATTACAAATCCTCCGATATGCAGTTTTATTTTTGACACAAATATGCATACTCAAGATCTTGCTTAAATTCAACATGTTGCAGCGGAAGCTTTTAGTTATCACCTGAGAATAAACATGCTTAAAACGTCAACATAAAGTTGGTGAGATATAGGTTTAATGCCGGCAGCGTTATAAATATAGACCACAAGATTTCATATATAAACGTTTTAATAAAAATATTCTAAGTTGTTGAGCACTTGATAACCATACTTAACATTTAATCAACGTCGTATATTCCCTTTATTATGAAATCTTACTACACCGTACCAAGTGTAGTTACCGAAACGAAGTACTGTGCAACCGTTGAATACTGGTCGTCCAGTCCAGTTGGGGTTGTCAGGCCCGATAGATCTATCAACAGGATTCGCGTTTACAATACCTCATGTAAATAATAGTTACCAAGTTACAGGGAAGTATGCCAGTGGTACAACTCAACGTAGAATATATATTTTTAATCACTTGTGTCCATAACGTAAATCATAAAATGCATGTATTCTCATCCCGAAATATTTAGAGTTTAAAAGTGGGACTATATACTCACTTTTGCCTTGAAGGTATTTATCACGACTTGGTCTCCGATAGATATCACGAACCTAACCATATATATAATATATCAACATATTTTCTTTTTAAGTAATCGTTACATATATATATATATATATGTATATATATATATATATACTTTTAATACTTTTAATATTTTCTTAGTCTGTAGTTAGCAGTCCGATGTTAGTGGTCCACAATTAGTTGCTTCAATAAAATAAATAAAGACCCCATCGTATTTGTATTGATCAGAATTAATCTTGACCCATGGTACCATGTTGTCAAATGACGTGTTGCGTACAATCATGAGGTCTTATGATTAATCTTCTCGTATTGTTTACGGGTGGTCCTGAAATATATAAAATCAAATCATAAGTAAATATATATGAAATATCATATTAATTAGAAATATATGATTAATTTAATTTTTCTCCAAATATTTTCGTAGCTAAACTAGCTTCGGATACCCGATCTTGTTTTAGTCGTAGTTTCTTCATTACAACTCCGTTTTTGTTGGTTCAACTTGCCACTTCCTTGGATCGAGTCAAATTTTAAGAATATTAAGTGAAAATACCTTAGGTTGTATTCGAAATCACAGGTTATAGGTCAAACTTTGGTGAAACTTATGAAAGTGATCATTTTCCATCATAAAAACAGCATTTAATGATCATTTTTCTAAAAATACTTACACTTTGAGTTAAACCATGAAATTTTTATGTGTTAACATATTCATAAAAAATATCATTTTTCCAGAACATAAACTTCCAATTTAAAGCTTAAGATGGTTTTTAATTATCCAACCCAAAACAGCCCCCGGTTGCACTCCGACGACGTAGATTCAGTTTTTAAGATGTTCTTTGTAAAACCAAGTTATATCTTGTTAAGTTAGCATATCATTATGATATATTACAGGTCTTGAAGTGTTTTAAAAGTTAAGTTAGAAGGATCTATTTAGTTTGCAAACAAGTTTGAAATCATTCAAACTATGTTCTTGTTGTTAAAATTTTACAACACAAAATAAGATAGCTATATAAATATGAATCGAATAAGGTTATGAACAAGGTTACTACCTCAAGTTACTTGGACAAAGTTACTGTAAAAGATGAGAAAAATCTTAGAACCAAAAGAGTGGTGGAGTTGGATCAAAAGGTTGGAAGTAAACTTGTAAATTTGGAAGGATTTTTGAAGTGTTCTTGGAAAGGTTTTCTTATGATGTTTAAGTGTTGTTTTTGAAGCTAGATCTTCATGGTTGTGGGCTGAGATGGTTAAGGTGTTTAAGGCTCATGAGGATGTGTGTTTTTAGCTAAGAGATGGAAGTAAAATTTGAATCAAAATGATGATCCCATACCCCCTTTAAAAACGTGATTTAAGGTAGACAAGACAAAATTTTTAGTTTGTTATCTTATGTAATTAGTCAATAAACTTCCAAATTCTAATTACCTTATACCTAGGGCAGTAACATGATTGATTAAAAGGTTGATTTGATGTGTATATACCAATAGTAAATACATCTAGAAGATGGGTATGATACGGGTACCTATACCCTAGGTGTACGTATAGAAATCTTTGAGAAAACGGAACGAGGATTCAAATATAGCTATCTTTTGTAAATATACTTATATTGTTTTATGTATGTAAGCCCTTTAAAAGTGATAAAATACATATCTATACGATGCATGTATAAGTATTGTAGGTTATAAGTATTTATGTCGAAGAACATTACGTATAGTTATCGTTTTGAAAACTTAAGTTAGTAGTTTCAAAATATACTTATAACTTATTGTTATTAGTACACAATAAGATGTTAAACCATTCTTAGATCATGTTAAATATATATAAATACATATATATACACAAACGTATAATTATCGTTTGTTATGTAGTTCGTGATGTCATCGGTCAAATTGGACGGTCAAACGTTGTGTAAAACTCTTTTTAAAAACATAAATCTCAACAATTTAGATTACTTATCATGTTGGTAAGGTTTAATTTATGTAAATATTAATCTCATAGGTATAAAATGATCGGAAAAATCCGGGTCGTTACATGAATGAAGTAACAAGTAAAATGAAAAAAAAAGAACCCTCCCTTTACTACTCAAAGTCGACGGTTTCACCAAGGGGGAGGGAGGAGGGATTTGTCCACAAGTCTCTAGCATGTAAAGCCTTCAAAAGTTGGTTATTTGGTGTATGCGCATGGGAAGAACAAGTAACCATACAAGTAACAAGATTCCTACAAGTATTAACTAACTAGTTCCATTGCAAAGTAATACTTACATGTGGTGATGGGCTAATTAAGTCCATAAAGTTGTAGGGTGGGCTTCCAAGCCCACTAATCACTAATAAAAGCCCATGTTTCATTAATTAACAAGTAAATCCAAATAAAGCCCAAGTAATTAACTAATAACCATAGTTAATCAAAATAGTTAATAAAATTAATCATGAATGTAAATAATATTCTAAAAATATTATTCGTGAAAGTTTCGCGTGTCACAAAGACGTTTCGGGCATCCAAAGTCAAGTATGGGCAATCATGGCAACATGTAAATGTAATAACATACATTCGTTTAATCACAAGTATTAATAATAATTATTATTAATAAATAAACGTTGGAAAAACCAGGGTCGTTACAATACCCCTGGTTTGAGGGTTGGGGTGTAAGTTGGCACATTTTTTAGGGGTGATTTGTATTTTTTCCCCTTTTTTTTTCTTGCTGTCGTTTTGGGGGGAATTTGGGTGGGAGTGGGATAAAACGACCAAAATTCTTGTGTTGATTAGTATATACTAGAAAAAGAAGCCCGCTCGATGCTGCGGGACCTTTGGGTTACGTATTCATAGTTAACGGAGCGTATTATAGGTGTGTATATGTATTGAATATAGTCCGAGGTATTGAGCATTTTTTTAAGTGTTCGTTTCTCGTATAGTTAGTCCCGTTGTGTTCGTGAGATTTTTTTGAGTTGAACGGTGGGCTCGGAAAAATTTAACTCGCATCGAGCGAGAAGATAGGACCCGCTAAAAATTCGGGTGGAATTAGTTTCTTTTATTTTAATAAAATTGTATATTTACACTTTTTACCCTTAAAGAAAGTAAATTTGAGGGGTCGTTGTGTATATTGAGGCAAAGTTGAAGGTTTGATTGCAGTGTAAACGCAAACTGAAAACTACAATCAAAATAAACTTCAACTACAAGCTTTTAATAAAATTGTATATTTACACTTTTTACCCTTAAATAAAGTGAATTTGAGGGGTTGTTGTGTATATTGAGGCAAAGTTGAAGGGTTGATTGCAGTGTGAACGCAGACTGAAAACTACAATCAAAATAAACTGAAACTAAAAAAATCCTCATGGTGTTTAGCATGTAGGGGTAATGAACAATATAACAATAAAAATAAGGTCAAATTACATAAAAAGGTAACCTATTTTCATGTTTTTCCTATTCTAGGTAATCTATTTCATTCGGATATAAAAAAAGGAGTCTTTTTTCAAAAGTTAATCAAAAAGAGGGGTGTCGTTAACTTTTTTCGTTAAAAAATCGAATTCGTTTCATTCATATTTCTCATCACAAATTGATGTTACATTCATGATCCTTATACTAATAGTAAGCTACGTTCATCATCAAATCCAGTAAACAACAACAAATTCGATGCAATTCGATTCGTATTCATCATTATGCGAAAAGTCAACACAATTTGGCCTCTAGATTGATTCGGAATGAAATCAAGGAAAGTAAAATTGCAGAGTTCTTCATTTTCATCTAGTGATCGTGTCTGCAAATTTTGAAGATCTAATTCGTTGAATCGAATCCGAATTTTGTGGTCAAATTTTCGGATAAAAAGTCAAACGCAATGTTCATGATCAAATTCGACGTCTATGTGTTGTTTCAGATGAAGAAGATGATTTTAGAGTGTTAATGGAAGGATTTAGAGCAACTTTCATGAAATAATCGATTTATAAAACTTCCTAAATTTCGAATTTAACGGAGAAAGTTAACGACACCCCTCTTTTTGATTAAATTTTGAAAAAAGACTCCTTTTTTTATATTCGAATGAAATAGATTACCTAAAATAGGAAAACCATGAAAATATGTCCCCTTTTATGTAATTTGCCCTAAAAATAATTAATAATAATAAAGAAATTGTTATATTTCAGTAGGCTTATAACTACCTTTAGTGGCCTGGTTCAATATATTCAAATTGAAAGAACCAATAAAAGAGAGATGTGTTGTAGAAGATATAGGAGAGAAAGAGGTTAAAGAGAGGTGTGATGTATTTAATGTATATGTGTTTTTTTGTAACTTACATTATGCACATATATATAGTACAAATTTTACTATCCATATTTGACTAATTACCATCCATATTTAACTACTAAATTTACAACACTCCCTCTTGGATGGTATTTTTTTTTAAAGAGCAATTAATACTGCCTCGTTAAAAACCTTGCTAAAGAAAACCCAGTGGGATAAAACTTTAGCTAAGGGAAAAAGAGTGCAGCATAAAGTTGACTCCCCCTCAAGTAGACAACGCTGAGTCGTCACATCTTTTGAACTTGCCTCATGCCAATATTGTGAACGTATGTTTTGAAAACAGCGATTGACAGTGCTTTGGTATAAAGATCAGCAGAGTTGTTGATTGAACGTATCTCATTTTAATCTGGTTGTCTTTTACGAGATCTTGAGTATATGAGAAGAATCTGAGGTTTTCATCTGAAACTGTATCATCTAAATCTTTTATGTACAAGTTTGACCCTTGTGATTTGTCTACAGTCTCCTTCATGGTTTGCTCAAACTGTTGTTTCAATTCCTATTCCCTTTCAGTCTTTTTCTGAGCCTTACCAATATACCATTCTTTTCCATCAAACTTATGACCGTTAAGACCGTTTATAGCTTTAGCGCCTCGTCAGCATTTATGTTTTGTTCTGTCATTTTTGATACTCTTCTTTCATTTGTACTAGGTAAGCTGTATTATCTTCATAGATAGTTGTTGGGCTTTTATAACGTTCTAGTCCACAAGAATCAATAATGATTTGTATCATTGATCTTAACTAAAATCATTCCCGAGTAGCTTCATGTAATGCAATCACTTCGGCATGATTTGATGATGTTGCAACAAGTGTTTGTTTTGAGAACGTCATGATATTGCGGTGCCTCCATTTAGGAATACATATCCAGTTTGAGATTTAGCTTTATGTAGATCAGATAAATAATCTGCATCTGTATAACCAAACAAATCTTGTTTCGAGTTGTTAGAATAAAATAATTATAAATCAGTAGTTCTCCGAAGGTATCAAACTATTTGTTTGATCCCATTCCAATGTCTTTTGGTAGGGGCTGAGCTGAACCTTGTTAACAAATTAACTGCAAAAGAAATGTCAGATCTTGTATAATTTGTAAGATACATAAGAGCCCCAATTGCACTAAAATATGGAACTTCTGAACCAAGAAGATCTTCATGATCTTCTAGAGGATGAAATGGATTAGTATCAATATTAAGATCTAACAACCATATGAGTACTTAATGGTTTTTGTCTTGTCCATATTAAAATATTTTAAAATCTTTTCGGTATAAGTTGTTTGATGTATAAGTAAGTCATTAGTTATATGCTCAATATGTAAATCAACGTAATACTTGATTTTTTTTTATTTTAAAATCTTTCTTTAGAAGTTTAATGGCTTCATAGATTTCTTTATTTAAGATAATTGATATAAACAGCTATGATCACATATCCGAACATTGTTTTTATAAAACACACGTGCAAATAAGTTTATATGTATACCCTTTTCTTATCAAGTAGTAATTTAATCGATTATACCACATACGTCCCGATTGTATAAACCCATTTAGAAATCTTTGTGATTTAATGGAATATATTCCCTTGAGTTTTGCATTAGATGCTTATGATACCTTAACCCTTCAGGTATATTCATATATATATCACTATTAAGTGATCCATACAGATAAGTAGTAACAACATCCATGAGATGCATTTAAATAACTACCAGGTTGATTAAGTATCTAATAAGTAATTATATTCATTATAGGAGGATAAGTTTTTCTCCTAATTCATTTCTGGTCTTTGTGGGAAATCTTGAGTTACAAGTCTAGTTTTGCCTTGTAACTTCATTTGCACATTTCTTTTCGGATAAAAATTCATTTGTATCCCATTGTTTCACATCTTTAAAAGTGATAACGATTGATCCAAAAACTTTTCTTTTATTGAGCGATTCTAATTCAGCTCGTATTGCTCCTTTCCGTTGAGTTCAATCACGTCTATTTTGATATTCAATGACAGATTTTGGTTCCAGATCATCATATTTATTCATGATGTCATTGTAACATTGTGACGATCGCTCCAAATCCATATGGACGAACACGTCATTCATTGATTTCATTGCGAGGTATTTGACCTCTATATGATACGTTTTGTAAACATTGCATTCTTTTGAAAAGGCATACCATAAATGAATATTTAAATCAAAGGTTTTCGACATCTGATGATTTCTACATATAGACAATCACCGTATATAATAGTTTACAATAGTACTTCCGTTGACAATGCAGTCAAAATAAGGTACATTATGATGAATTGGTGAATGCAACGTTTTCTTGAAAAATATGCCATATAAGACTCCATGCACATAGCTTGTCTATCATATAAGCAAACAGCGGAAGACTTCTAGGGAACCTGAGAATAAACATGCTAACAAGTGTCAACACAAAGGTTGGTGAGTTCATAGTTTGTATGTTTCGCATAATCTGTATATAAAGATGGATCACAAGATTTCAGTTGTTTCATCCAGAAACATTTATCAAAATATTCTACGAAATTGAGCACCCTGGTAACTAAACTTAACGTATATATAATTTGTACCCTTTGTATAATCATCTTAATAATACACGCAAACCAACGTGTACGCTTCTCAAATAGCATACGTCCGTTAAAAGGCTAGTGCTCTAGCTCGGACGGGGATATCAAGCCCTATGGATCCATATACTACTACTTGCGCCTACCAGTTCTTATAACTGGCAGTTAACAGTTACCAAAGCTAAGGGATTTTTGGTTCAAACTCAGTGTAGAATTTAGTATGTACTTGTATCCATTGCGTTTAAAATAAAGTGCATGTATTCTCAGCCCAAAAATATATATTGCAAAAGTAATTAAAAAGGGATCAATGAAACTCACCTTAGCAGCACATACAGTTGTTCATCGTAATGTAACCGAAACTCGGTATATCAAAGAATCGTAGATCTCAACCTAGAGAACATATGTTGGTCAATAAATGTCTATCAATCTAGGTCAGGTCATAGTGTATCACAATCCTAATGCTCGAGATCGACATATAAAAGTTATCCAAAGTCGTTTCAAAAAGTCAATTTTGACAATAGTTAAACAAAACGAGACGTACCTTATATAAGGATTTATTTACTCGGTTGGTAATATTCAAAAATACAATTTATCAATCTCGTAAACAAGTTGTTTAAATCTTAATTGTAGATTCAAAAGCAATTTCAATTAACTTCAATCATAATTCAGTTGCTCATATCTTTTAATCCGTTCATCGAAATTATTCGATATCTAAATGAAAAGTTATTGATTTTTCGCCAGCTTTCCAAAAACATGTATATCATATACCTTTTACCAGTAATATATGTATTTAATTCGTGATCTATTATAAACTGTTTAACGACGAAATTTAGCATACACGTATGTATAAATATATATACTCGAGCACTAGACATGGATACACAATTAATATATAAAAGATAAAATATGAGTGCTTACGTATCAATATTGAGATTCAATATTGTAGGATAGTACGTAGAAGTAACGGAGATTATAAACACTAGGTTTGACTTACGAGCAAAACCCTCGAACAATATCCATAACCTCCTTAGTAATAACTCATAGTTTCCTTAGCTCTATACCACTTGAAACAACATTTTGAAAGTGACACGCTCATGACCTCGTCGTAGTATTTTAAGTGATATAATTAATAATAATAATAATAATAATAATAATAATACTATTAATAATAATAAAATAAATAATAATAATCTTAATAATAATAATAATAATAATAATAATTTAAATAAATAAATTTACACATAGTAATATATGTGTAAAACAACTCGTGCAGAAACCTGGTATTTATAGGCATAATTCCTGATTCTGATGCCCATGCGATCGCATGGGTTTTATGCCTATTTCTCATGCGATCGCATGGCCGTCAGATCCAGCTCACATATTTTTGTTTTTTTGTTTGTCGATATAATAATTAATAATATATATAATATATTTAATTTATATAATTAATTATATATTATATTAAATTCACATGCATAGTTAACTTGTAATTTTTGTTCCGATAAGTCGTACGTTGTTACGCGACTTATGTCCCGGTTCCGGTTTTTCGAGTGTCCCTTCGTACGCTGAGAAAACTTGTAATTTTCATTCTGGGACACGTACCTTTGTCAAAATATAGCCTTAAATTATCCTTAAATTATACAACCCAGAGTATATCTTAAACTTTAGAGTATTTTGGTCATTTACTTCCATAAATTATTGTCTCGTTATTTATTAATATAATAGTATTTATCAAACGTTTCATAACCAAGTTAATATCTATTCTCAATATTTATAAACACGTTTTAAAATACGTATCGCAAGTTATTCATATAATTAATTCTTAACAGTTAATATTCCTTATTATTGTATGTGTCCAAATTACGTTATTTAAACAAATAATTCACCATTTATTCTGAATACCATTAAAATGAATGATTTCTCAAATCAAGTGGACCTCTCAACAGAGACTCGTAATAATATCATAATTCTTAAGAGACTCGATAAATATCTTTTACTTGAATCGTTTGGCATAATCTTTTAACTCTGTAGTTAAATATATCAATCAAATAATTAAACCAATAAGTTTAATGCACAGTATCATATCCTCAACACTTTGTTACGTTTTCAAGTTATAGTATATGTATCTATATATAATTGTTCGCGTTTCGTTGAGAACAATCGAAGATTAATTGAACAGTTCAAAATTTTGAGATTTAACTTCATAGACTTTGTTTATCGTGTCGGAAACGTTAATCACACAAGATTAAGTTTAAATTTGGTCAGAATTTTCCGGGTCATCACAGTACCTACCCGTTAAAGAAATTTCGTCCCGAAATTTGAGTGAGGTTGTCATGGCTAACAATAAAAAAAAAGTTTTTATGATGAATATGAGTCGATAAATAGAGTTTTATTACCGTTGAATAATATGGATAAAACAATCCAATTACTTGAAGCGTATGAGAGAAGCCGTCGTAATAAAGTGAAATGGAGAATAAAGATGCGTCTTATCTCTTGACGTAGTAACGATTTATTTCCGGAATTTAAGGAATAGAAAATCTTCATAATCTAAATAAGATTTGATTCTTCAGGAATTAAGAAAATTAAGATTTCCTTTGATTAATTGCGTAATCTTCCTCGATTGTTATGTCTGATATTTTGCTATAAATTGCCCACTTCCGTTTCATTATTTTCACCACTCCCACATCTTCTTCCTCATTTCATACTTCCAAAAGATTGTGAAATGCTTCATCCAGTTCTGATTCTTGATATACTCCTAACCTTCGTATCTGTCATTCTTCTCTTTCATTTACCACCGGAGGATTTTATTTACTTTTACTTTTATCTTGGGGTTATAGGGTTATTAATTTTCCCGTGTCTTTACGTTGCAATACGTATTGATATACACGGTTTATAAATTTCGGGGTTGTTTTCGGGCTTTATATTTTCCATTATATTTCGGAGCTTCATGCTTTCGTTTTCTCTTCCCGACTTTAAGTCAAGCGAATAATGGTCCTAAATTCGTAGCTATACATTTCGGAATGAACATAATTAATGTTCTAAGAAAGAAACGGTAATAGCACAATCTGACTTGTCAAATTACCAGAATACCTTGAAAAAGACCGAATCATTAAGAAAATATTTTCTTGATATTTTTAGAGATTATATAGAATGAAAGAGTTATGTAACATGGTTCATGATGAGGGTATGATCTGTGAACCTTTATCACGTTCCATTAGAAACTCAGCATGACTTACTGTAATATAATCACGTTGATCAAGTGTCATTATATTATACTAACTCATGCTTCAATTCCCAACACTACTTCAAAAACATCCATTTTTCGAAATTTTCAGAAATTAGAAACTAAAATATTTTCTTTTATGATGTAACACAGATAGCGTGAAGAGATAAATGATTTCAGATAAGAATAGTTATGAAAATATCTTCAGAAATATGGAGGATATTTATAATGGAAGATACGATGATATCTTAGAATTTTTAATATCGGAGGATGATGCGGAAAATCTGTCTGTGAAGGTTTAGAATAAGAAGTAAGATTCTTACTAATGGTTTCAGCAGACACTGAATCATTTGGATTCTTTGAAGGTGGATTTCGTCCTTGTGATTTGTCTACAACTTCCTTCATACTTTGCTCAACCCGTTTTCCAGTTTCAAACCTTCTCTTTTTCTGTGCTTTTCCAACACACTACTCTTTATCATCAAACTTTCGACTGTTAAAGTCGTTTATAGTTTTTGCTGATTCATCAGCATTTTTCCAAAATTCGTAGAACTAGTTTCGTAGTTTGGGGTATTTTTCAGAAACTTCACATTCGAAGTATGTAAGTCTAGAAGATAGACATTATATGTATATATATAACTGTTGGAGTAGAATTGCTGCGAAATTCAAAATACTGGTTGCTAATTGCCGGTAGTTGGTATGGCAATTATTGTTACAAGATGTGGATGAGTACATGATAGGGTTTTAATGAGTATAATGATTTTTCAGAAGGTCAAGGATTAATGAAGTTGTTAGTAAATTTACTGCTAATGTGGTGGAACATAAAAGGTTCCCCGGTAACAAAAACGTATATGTCAAGGTTACAATAAGGTTAATCTGAAAAGTCGAAGTTGACTGGTTGAAAGTGTGATAAAACTGGATACTTTGAAAAGGATGGCAAGATTATTTTCAGTAATAACAATGCTAAAGGATCTTTCACATTTTTGAAGTCAAAGTATAGCTTTGAAAGATGTAGAGATCTAAGAATGATGTCACCCGTTAAATCTTGACTTGGATTCTGATCCGTCAATATCAGAATATGTAATTGAATTTGTATGGAAACGATTGTATATCTTTGTGAGCATAGTTAATAATTTTTGAATCAAAGTTGAAGAATGTACAGTGTAACATATTAATTGTGAACTTATATATTCCTGAGTATTACCTACCCGTTAAAGATTTCACAATTAATATTTTGTACAAAAGAATTTTCATTACAGTCTTTATGAAAATATATGTATGTATATTTCTTCAGATGTAATACAGATTTAATGAGTTAATATTATATTAAGCTCATTTGATTTTTAACTTGAATTAGAAATGAATAATCTCTAAAACATTAGAGATTACATAATCTTCGCGGAGTATTTCACTAATGAAATCAATACTTCATTATTTATTCTTATTGATATTCCTTGGTGAAGGGTGTTGATATTCGTGGAATTCTTGCAAACTTCGCAAGGTGCAAATGATGTTTTATAGAAAGTTTCGAGTGCATCGAAGATGAAAGTGTAAAATTAACCATGTTATTGAATAATACACTTGGTTTATTATGAAATGAAATTCATTGAATTGAAACAGAGATTGTAGTTATCGATGATTAAGCCGTTAATGAAGGATGTACATTATTGCATATTAGTAATATGAACTAACCGAGTAGTACCTACCAGTTAAGATTCACACGTAATAGCTTAGTACGAAAATATTTATTTTGATTTCAAAATTCATATATATTAAATATACATAAAATTTCTTCAGGGGAAATGAGTTAATACTTCATCGGTTATTGTTGCTGGTATTTCTTGGTAACTACGGTGCGTATGACGTTGATGCTCGTGGAACAGATTGTGAAGTTGAGGTTTGCGATGTAGATGTTGTTGGTGGTGGTAATGGTACTGTTGGTGTTGTTGTCGGTGGTACTGTTGATGCCGGTGATGCTGCTGGTGTTTGTAACCTTTGCACCATATTCTCCAAAGCCACTACCAGAGCACGAAGCTCGTTGACTTCTTCTACTACACCGGGATGATTGGCGGTTCGGACGAGCGGATGAATAAGATCCAAAATTTGAGATAGTATATTATCGTGACGAGATACTCTGGAAATGAGAGAGAAAATGGTGTCTCGAACAGGTTCATCGGTAAGTGCTTCAGGTTCTTCGCCAAGAGGGCAATGTGGTGGGTGAAAGGGATCGCCTTCTTCTTGTCTCCAATAATTAAGTAGGCTACGAACCCATCCCCAATTCATCCAGAATAGATGATGGCTAATTGGTTGATCCATTCCGGTTACACTGTCTTCGGAATTCAGGTGAATATCCATATCGGAATAGCTGTCAGAGTTTGAACTAGATACGGGATCCATCTTGTATAAATAGGGAGATGATTTTTGATATGAATTAGATTATAGAATTTAGTTTGGTATTCTTCAATACATAATTTACATATGTATATATAATACCAAATTCCATAAATCACGGAGAAATTTTCGGAAGATATCAGGAAAAGTTTACAGTAACAGATACGCTAAGATATGAATTTTTGTCTATACACTATTTATGCAATAAATGCAGGAAAATGTGTCTAGACTTAAGAATGATAAGCATGTAATTTCTGACAAGAAATGATAAGCAAAACTTTTAACTCGCAGACACGGTCGAAGTCCAGACTTACTAATGCATCTTAATAACTATCAATTAGACACATTCATGCAAGACCTGATTCGCTAGGACCAACGCTCTGATACCAACTGTGACGATTGCTCCAAACCCATATGGACGAACACGTCATTCATTGATTTCATTGCAAGGTATTTGACCTCTATATGATACGTTTTGTAAACATTGCATTCTTTTGAAAAGGCATACCATAAATGAATATTTAAATCAAAGGTTTTCGACATCTGATAATTTCTACATATAGACAATCACCGTATATAATAGTTTACAATAGTACTTCCGTTGACAATGCAGTCAAAATAAGGTACATGATGATGAATTGGTGAATGCAACGTTTTCTTGAAAAATATGCCATATAAGACTCCATGCACATAGCTTGTCTATCATATAAGCAAACAGCGGAAGACTTCTAGGGAACCTGAGAATAAACATGCTAACAAGTGTCAACACAAAGGTTGGTGAGTTCATAGTTTGTATGTTTCGCATAATCTGTATATAAATATGGATCACAAGATTTCAGTTGTTTCATCCAGAAACGTTTATCAAAATATTCTACGAAATTGAGCACCCTGGTAACTAAACTTAACGTATATATAATTTGTACCCTTTGTATAATCATCTTAATAATACACACAAACCAACGTGTACGCTTCTCAAATAGCATACGTCCGTTAAAAGGCTAGTGCTCTAGCTCGGACGGGGATATCAAGCCTTATGGATCCATATACTACTACTCGCGCCCACCAGTTCTTATAACTGCAGTTAACAGATACCAAAGCTAAGGGATTTTTGGTTCAAACTCAGTGTAGAATTTAGTATGTACTTGTATCCATTGCGTTTAAAATAAAGTGCATGTATTCTCAGCCCAAAAATATATATTGCAAAAGCAATTAAAAAGGGATCAATGAAACTCACCTTAGCAGCACATACAGTTGTTCATCGTAATGTAACCGAAACTCGGTATATCAAAGAATCGTAGATCTCAACCTAGAGAACATATGTTGGTCAATAAATGTCTATCAATCTAGGTCAGGTCATAGTGTATCACAATCCTAATGCTCGAGATCGACATATAAAAGTTATCCAAAGTCGTTTCAAAAAGTCAATTTTGACAATAGTTTAACAAAACGAGACGTACCTTATATAAGGATTCATTTACTTGGTTGGTAATATTCAAAAATCCAATTTATCAATCTCGTAAACAAGTTGTTTAAATCTTAATTGTAGATTCAAAAGCAATTTCAATTAACTTCAATCATAATTCAGTTGCTCATATCTTTTAATCCGTTCATCGAAATTATTCGATATCTAAATGAAAAGTTATTGATTTTTCGCCAGCTTTCCAAAAACATGTATATCATATACCTTTTACCAGTAATATATGTATTTAATTCGTGATCTATTATAAACTGTTTAACGATGAAATTTAGCATACACGTATGTATAAATATATATACTCGAGCACTTGACATGGATACACAATTAATATATAAAAGATAAAATATGAGTGCTTACGTATCAATATTGAGATTCAATATTGTAGGATAGTACGTAGAAGTAACGGAGATTATAAACACTAGGTTTGACTTACGAGCAAAACCCTCGAACAATACCCATAACCTCCTTAGTAATAACCCATAGTTTCCTTAGCTCTATCCCACTTGAAAACCCATTTTGAAAGTGACACGCTCATGACCTCGTCGTAGTATTTTAAGTGATATAATTAATAATAATAATAATAATACTATTAATAATAATAAAATAAATAATAATAATCTTAATAATAATAATAATTATTATTATTATTATTATTATTTAAATAAATAAATTTACACATAGTAATATATGTGTAAAACAACTCGCGCAAAAACCTGGTATTTATAGGCATAATTCCTGATTCTGATGGCATGGGTTTTATGCCTATTTCTCATGCGATCGCATGGCCGTCAGATCCAGCTCACATATTTTTGTTTTTTTGTTTGTCGACATAATAATTAATAATATATATAAAATATTTAATTTATATAATTAATTATATATTATATTAAATTCACATGCATAGTTAACTTGTAATTTTTGTTCCGATAAATCGTACGTTGTTACGCGACTTATGTTCCGGTTCCGGTTTTCCGAGTGTCCCTTCGTACGCTGAGAAAACTTGTAATTTTCATTCTGGGACACGTACCTTTGTCAAAATATAGCCTTAAATTATCCCTAAATTATACCACCCAGAGTATATCTTAAACTTTAGAGTATTTTGGTCATTTACTTCTATAAATCATTATCTCGTTATTTATTAATATAATAGTATTTATCAAACGTTTCATAACCAAGTTAATATCTATTCTCAATATTTACAAACACGTTTTAAAATACGTATCGCAAGTTATTCATATAATTAATTCTTAACAGTTAATATTCCTTATTATTGTATGTGTCCAAATTACGTTATTTAAACAAATAATTCACCATTTATTCCGAATACCATTAAAATGAATGATTTCTCAAATCAAGTGGACCTATCAACAGAGACTCGTAATAATATCATAATTCTTAAGAGACTCGGTAAATATCTTTTACTTGAATCGTTTGGCATAATCTTTTAACTCTGTAGTTAAATATATCAATCAGATAATTAAACCAATAAGTTTAATGCACAGTATCATATCCTCAACACTTTGTTACGTTTTCAAGTTATAGTATATGTATCTATATATAATTGTTTGCGTTTCATTGAGAACAATCGAAGATTAATTGAACAGTTCAAAATTTTGAGATTTAACTTCATAGACTTTGTTTATCGTGTCGGAAACGTCAATCACACAATATTAAGTTTAAATTTGGTCATAATTTTCTGGGTCATCACAAACATTATATGAAAATCTCCTTAATCACCGTTGCATCAAATCCAACATAGATTACAAAGATTTTCTTTAAATTCGGAGATCAATTGTGATGACGTCAAAAGATATGACGAATCACTATAATCTTATTTCCTTCATTTACGATAACTTCCCTCATACGCTTCGAGTAATCGAATTATTTTATCCATACTTCTTAGACATGATAAAACTTCATAATCGTTACGTCATAATAACATTCTCATTGTTATCCATAACGACCTCTATCAAATTTCGGGGACGAAATTTCTTTAACGGGTAGGTACTGTGATGACCCGGAAATTTCTGACTAAATTTAAACTTTATCTTTATATTATTCTGACACGATAAGCAATGTTTGTTAAGTTAAATCTCAAGGATTTTAAACTATGTTTATACATTCATTTAAACCTCGACCAAATTCCAATGATTCACGAACCATTAAATGAACATATATGAATATGTATGTATATGTGTATATGTTATAAATTGAAAAATATCAACAAAGTATTTAAACGTATAATGCTTTATATGAACGTATTTGTTTCAATATGATTATCGATGAAATTAAAAAAAATATATTAAATGATTGAATTATCAGAAACATTGAATTATGATTACAAGTCTCTGTTGAGAGGTCCACTATGATTTGAGAAAATCTATTCCTCTTAACGATATTCGGAATAATTTGTAAAGCTATTTATAAATAAAAATAAAAAGTGTCATTTACGAAAGTTAGACAAAAGTTAGTAGAGAATTGGTTTCCATAATATTCTATTAATCTATTTTCAAACGTACAAAAACGTTTTTAGTTTAAAAAGAACTTTATTATTAAAACGTATATAGCTTTTATAAATATCTAGAATCACTTTTGACAACTCATTACTTAACCAGTATAATAAATATAACGATATTTATATTTTATTTCATTAAATATATATAACGATTTAAATTAATATTATATATATTTATACGCGTATTATACATACATAGTTTCTATACTTTAACTTTACCTTTATTTTACTTTTACTTTACTTTAACTTTAATAATTCACTTTAATAATTCATACTTTAATAATTCACTTTAATAATTCATACTTTAATAATTCACTTTAATAATTCATACTTTAATAATTCATACTTTAATAATTCACTTTAATAATTCAAAAATCTATTATAAATAGAATTCAATAGGTTTCATTATTTCATAGAAACTTAAAAATATATTTCTCTAAACTCTCTCAATCGATATATATATATATATATATATATATATATATATATATATATATATATATATATATATATATATATATATATATATATATATATATATATATATATATATTTGCTCTGTATTATTTCAAGATATTATTAGTATACATAAAATATTACGACGGAGTGATGTCCGAGTGATTTCAAAATAGTTTTTTTTAAATGAGTCGAAGCTAAGGAAATTATGGGTTATAGCTATGGAGGTGATGAGTATGGTTCATGAGTATGCTCGTGAGGTCAATCTAGTGTTTATCATCTCCGTTGCGTCTACGTACTTTCCTGCAATATTGAATCTCAATATTGATACGTTCGTGAATCCGAGGCCAACCTTGCACTTGTTAAATGACGTTATATGTATTTTTACTACGAAATACAGTATGGTGAGTTTCATTTGCTCCCTTTTATATATATTTTTGGGACTGAGAATACATGCGTTGTTTTTATAAATGTTTTACGAAATAGGCACAAGTACTAAAACTAATTCTACGTGGGTTTAAACCAGAAATATACCCTTAGCTTGGTAACATTAAACTACTTGTCTATGTACGGTAGGCGCGAATCCTAAAGATAGATCTATTGGGCCTGACAAACCCCATCATGACTATGGGATGCTTTAGTACTTCGAGGTTATTTTAAACACACCTGATCTGGTGTACTTCAGAGGGTAAAACATGAACGTTAAGGCTTGTTACTGGGTGCCTACAACTTATAGAATACTTTTATACACTTGCGAGTGTACATATATTTATAAACGGAAATCTTGTGGTCTATTAATATATCGAAATGATTGTTATGATAAACCTATGAACTCACCAACCTTTTGGTTGACACTTTAAAGCATGTTTATTCTCAGGTATTAAAGAAATCTTCCACTGTGCATTAGCTCATTTTAAGGATATTACTTGGAGTCATTCATGGCATATTTTGAAAGACGTTGCATTCGAGTCATTGAGTTCATCAAGATTATTATTATGTCAATTATAGTTGGATGTATTATGAAATGGTGTGCATGCAGTCAACTTTCGTTGTAAAGAAAGTTTATCTTTTAAAAACGAATGCAATGTTTGTAAAATGTATCATATAGAGGTCAAATACCTCGCGATGTAATCAACTATTCTGAATCGTTTATAATGTATATGAACGGGTCCTTTCAGTTGGTATCAGAGCGGTGGTCTTAGCGAACCAGGTATGCATTAGTGTGTCTAACTGATAGTCGTTAGGATGTATTAGTGAGCCTGGACTTCGACCGTGTCTGCATGTCAAAAGTTTTGCTTATCATTTTTGTCAGAAATTGCCTGCTTATCATTCTTAGTCTAGACACGTCTTACTGCATTAATTGCATGAATAGTGTATAGACAAAATTCATATCATAGCGTATCTGCTAATCCATATCTTAGCGTATCTGTTACTGTAAACTTTGCTTGACATATCCCGTAAATTCCTCCGTAATCTACGAAATCTTTTGCGCTATATATATATAGATATTCTGTGTAATTAGAATACCACCCGATAGCTGAAAAATCATTTCATATCGAAAAATCCTTTATTCAATCGAACGAAATGGAATTCATCATTAGTTCAAGTCCCTCGAATTCCGATATGGAATCCTACTCAAGCTCCGAAAGCAGTGTGACCGGAATGGATCAACCAATTAGCCATCATCTATTCTAGATGAATTGGAGATAGGTTCGTAACCTCCTCAATAATTGGAGACAAGAAGAACGTGATCCCTTCCATCCACCACATTGCCCTCTTGGCGATGAACCTGAAGCACTTACCGGCGAACCGGTCCGAAACACCATTTTCTCTCTCATTTCCAGAGTATCTCGTCATGATTATATACTACATCAAATTCTAGATTTTATTTATCCGCTCGTCCGAACCGACAATCACCCCGGTGTAATAGAAGAAGTCAACGCGCTTCGCGCTCTAGTAGTGGCTTTAGAGAATATGGTGCAAGGGTTACAAACACCAACAAATAACGAAGTATTAATTCATAATTTCAATTTTATTGAATAAATACTCCGTAAAAGTTATGTAATTTCTAAAGTCTTTAGGGATTATTCAGTTCTAGTTTCAACCGTAAATCAAATGAGTTTAATTTAATATTAACTCATTAAATCTATGTTACATCTGAAGAAAATATGCACATATATATTTTCATAAAGACTGTAATAAAATTCTGTTGTACAAAATATTAATTGTGAAGAAAAAAAATTTAACGGGTAGGTAATACCCGAGAGATATATAAATTTACAATTAATATGTTACATTTTTCGAATCTGATTAAGCAAATCATCAACTATACTCCCAAAATCTCACAACAATATACATTCTTGTATAGTAATCAAAACAACCATTCTCACCCAAATTTGATTACGCATTCTGATTTTGACAAATCAAAATCCAAGCCATGATTTAACAGAAGACATCACTCTTAGATTCCTACATCTTTCAAAGCTATACTTTGACTTCAAAACTGTGTTAGAACATCATATGCATATTAACGATTACAAACTGTGTTCAAACTCTCCGAAGTTTTCGAAGACACTTCAAACAATGAACAATCGAGATGATGATCCAACCACATATTACCCACATTTATGTACCTAAAAAGATCTCGAAGCCAAAGTCATAGTTCGACGCGTATCCGTGTCAGACCCTTTGGCATTTATTAGCTAAAATGACTTTTCAATTCCTTTTCAAAGTAGACTGTTTTGTCACAGCTCCAGCAAGTCAACTTCGACTTTTCAGCCGGACTAGTCTTATTATAACCTCGATAGATACGTTGCCCTTTCGTCATCGTTACTGGGGACCTTTCATATCTCGCCACCTTAGCAATAAACTTACCAACAACTTCAATTATCTTTGACTTTTCGAAAAATCATTATATTTATTGAAATCACATCATTTACTCATTCACATCTTGTAACGAGAATTGTCATACGAATCATCAGAAAACAGTAACCAGTATTTTGAAATCTCGCAGCATGTCTACGCCAACAGTTATATGTGTACGTAAAACGTCTATCTCCTGGACTTACATACTTTGAATGTGAAGTTCTGAAAAATATTTTAAACTGCAAACTAGTTCTTGAAATGCTGACGAAGCATCAAAAACTGTAAATGATCTTAACAGTAAAAATTTTGATGACAAAGAATAGTAAGGTGGTAAAGCTGAGAAAAAGAGAAGGTTTGGAACTGGAAAATGGATTGAACAGACTATGAAGGAGGCTGTGGACAAATCACAAAGACTAAATCTGCCTTCAAAGAATCCAAATGATTCAGTGCCTGCTAAAGTCATTAACGAATACCTTACTCTTTATTCTAAACCTTTACAGACAAATCTTCATCATCATCCATCAATATTAGAAATTCTAAGATATTATCATATCTTTCATTATAAATATTCGCGATATTTCTGAAGATATTTTCACAACTAATCTTATCTGAAGTCATTTATCCCTTTGCGCTATCAGTGTTACATCATATAAGAAACTATTAGTTTCTATATTCTATAAACTTTCGAGTTTAAATTATGAATGTTTTGAAGTAGTGTTGGGAACTGAAGCATGAGTTAATATGATATAATGACACTTGATCAACGTGATTATATTACAGTAAGTCATGCTGAGTTTCTAATGGGACATGACGATTCACAGACCATGCCGTCATCATGTTCCATGTTACACGACTCTTGTATTCTATTTAATCTCTAAAAATATCAAGAATATATTTTCTTGATGATTCGGTCTTTTCAGGGTATTCTGGTAAATTAACAAATCAAGATCGTGTCATTACCATTTCCTTCTTAGAACATTAACTATGTTCATTCTGAAATTCATATCTGCGAATACTGGACCATTACAAACGTTGCTTAATCGCAAGAAGAAGAAACGAAAGGACAAAACTCCGAAATAGAAATTGGAGTATAAATCGTAGCAAATAGAAGAGAGCATTAACTATGGATGTCAATGATTATAGAAGACAAAAGCAGGGCTTTGAAATATAAGGGAAGATATAAAACCCAACAACCACCCAAAAATTATAAACCGTATATATCGATGTATATAGCAATATAAAGACACAGAAGAACTAAAAACACTATAAAACCGAGAGTATAGTAGAAGTAAATAGATTCTTTCGGAGGTAGATGAAAAAGAAGAATGACAGATATGAAAGTGAGGAGTATATCGAGAATCAGTACTGGATGAAGCATATTGACAAATACTTTAAAATATGAGTTGAGGGAGAAAGAATAGAAGGTGTGAGTTGTAAGGAAACGAAGGAGGTGGATTTATAGTGAAATACCCGACAGAGAAATCAAGATGGATTATCGTATTAATTCGAAGAGAATCATAATCTCCTTAATCACCGAAGCATCAAATCCAACATAGATTACAAAGATTTTCTTTAAATTCGGAGATCAATTGTGATGACGTCAAAAGATATGACGAATCACTATAATCTTATTTCCTTCATTTACGATAACTTCCCTCATACGCTTCGAGTAATCGAATTATTTTATCCATACTTCTTAGACATGATAAAACTTCATAATCGTTACGTCATAATAACATTCTCATTGTTAGCCATAACGACCTCTATCAAATTTCGGGGACGAAATTTCTTTAACGGGTAGGTACTGTGACGACCCGGAAATTTCTGACTAAATTTAAACTTTATCTTTATATTATTCTGACACGATAAGCAATGTTTGTTAAGTTAAATCTCAAGGATTTTAAACTATGTTTATAAATTCATTTAAACCTCGACCAAATTCCATTGATTCACGAACCATTAAATGAACATATATGAATATGTATGTATATGTGTATATGTTATAAATTGAAAAATATCAACAAAGTATTTAAACGTATAATGCTTTATATGAACGTATTTGTTTCAATATGATTATCGATGAAATTAAAAAAAATATATTAAATGATTGAATTATCAGAAACATTGAATTATGATTACAAGTCTCTGTTGAGAGGTCCACTATGATTTGAGAAAATCTATTCCTCTTAACGATATTCGGAATAATTTGTAAAGCTATTTATAAATAAAAATAAAAAGTGTCATTTACGAAAGTTAGACAAAAGTTAGTGGAGAATTGGTTTCCATAATATTCTATTAATCTATTTTCAAACGTACAAAAACGTTTTCAGTTTAAAAAGAACTTTATTATTAAAACGTATATAGCTTTTATAAATATCTGGAATCACTTTTGACAACTCATTACTTAACCAGTATAATAAATATAACGATATTTATATTTTATTTCATTAAATATATATAACGATTTAAATTAATATTATATATATTTATACGCGTATTATACATACATAGTTTCTATACTTTAACTTTACCTTTACTTTACTTTTACTTTACTTTAACTTTAATAATTCACTTTAATAATTCATACTTTAATAATTCACTTTAATAATTCATACTTTAATAATTCACTTTAATAATTCATACTTTAATAATTCATACTTTAATAATTCACTTTAATAATTCAAAAATCTATTATAAATAGAATTCAATAGGTTTCATTATTTCATAGAAACTTAAAAATATATTTCTCTAAACTCTCTCAATCGATTTATATATATATATATATATATATATATATATATATATATATATATATTTGCTCTGTATTATTTCAAGATATTATTAGTATACATAAAATATTACGACGGAGTGATGTCTGAGTGATTTCAAAATAGTTTTTTTAAATGAGTCGAAGCTAAGGAAATTATGGGTTATAGCTATGGAGGTGATGAGTATGGTTCATGAGTATGCTCGTGAGGTCAATCTAGTGTTTATCATCTCCGTTGCGTCTACGTACTTTCCTGCAATATTGAATCTCAATATTGATACGTTCGTGAATCCGAGGCCAACCTTGCACTTGTTAAATGACGTTATATGTATTTTTACTACGAAATACAGTATGGTGAGTTTCATTTGCTCCCTTTTATATATATTTTTGGGACTGAGAATACATGCGCTGTTTTTATAAATGTTTTACGAAATAGGCACAAGTACTAAAACTAATTCTACGTGGGTTTAAACCAGAAATATACCCTTAGCTTGGTAACATTAAACTACTTGTCTATGTACGGTAGGCGCGAATCCTAAAGATAGATCTATTGGGCCTGACAAACCCCATCCTGACTATGGGATGCTTTAGTACTTCGAGGTTATTTTAAACACACCTGATCTGGTGTACTTCAGAGGGTAAAACATGAACGTTAAGGCTTGTTACTGGGTGCCTACAACTTATAGAATACTTTTATACACTTGCGAGTGTACATATATTTATAAACGGAAATCTTGTGGTCTATTAATATATCGAAATGATTGTTATGATAAACCTATGAACTCACCAACCTTTTGGTTGACACTTTAAAGCATGTTTATTCTCAGGTATTAAAGAAATCTTCCGCTGTGCATTAGCTCATTTTAAGGATATTACTTGGAGTCATTCATGGCATATTTTGAAAGACGTTGCATTCGAGTCATTGAGTTCATCAAGATTATTATTATGTCAATTATAGTTGGATGTATTATGAAATGGTGTGCATGCAGTCAACTTTCGTTGTAAAGAAAGTTTATCTTTTAAAAACGAATGCAATGTTTGTAAAATGTATCATATAGAGGTCAAATACCTCGCGATGTAATCAACTATTGTGAATCGTTTATAATGTATATGAACGGGTCCTTTCAGTTGGGAGAAAACAAGACATTGTTTACCAAAAAATTCGTACCATTTGGTAATATGAAATTTTGCCTTTTTCGTTTCTTATATCAAGTTTGCAAGAGCTGATATAGTATTTATAATTCCTTCATTTGATTTAAATCAATGAAATATTTCTTAGATTTGATCATAGTGTGTATGTTACTACTATCTGCAATACATAGGTCTTTACCATTTAATTGATGTTGTATTTCTGCAGGATTCATAATAAAACTTCAAATAAGATAAGCAAATAATGAGTTATATTTCAGCAAGATAATCAAATTATATTACCTGCAAACAAGTAATAATCTGAAGTACATAAAAGATAACACTTAATAAAACATATGCGTTATGGTCTAAAACCATTTATTTATGAGTGATACATAAAAAAAACTAAGCATCTTAGAAAATTCAAACCATTCAAGTCTCAAGGTAGCTCAGGTTAATTTAATCAAGATTTGTCAACAGATTCCCTCTCGTTTTCTTTTCTTTTGGGACTTATTTGTAGAGCTAAACAAGATGTTCATGTATTCAAGAAATACTAGACTGATGATCCACGTTACCAGATCATTAATAAGAATCTCCGGAATTCTTATAAGAGCGTCTACTAATATCTTTAATTTTATTCTTTCATGGATCACCGTTATTATTATTATTATTTTTTTTAATTAATATCGTATCTATCTTTGAGTATTTTCCATAATACACTTGGATTTTCGATCATATAATATGTAGATTCTAAGGACTCGTCAATATGTTTGCTAAGAAAAATACTTACTATTGCTTTCTCTTGTTCGGAATAATTGTTATTTTCATTCAGGGTTTCTAAAATACCGTTTGATTCGAGATGTTTTTCTACATTCATAACCCATGTTAAGTAGTTGTTCCCACTTGTTCTAAATGAGCAAATTTAAGCCTTTTCAAATTCGATATTTTCTATTATCAAAAAGATGAATAACATAAATCATAATCATAATCAACTTCTATTCATAGACAAATAATAAAATGAAATTAGAATCATTTTAAATTCATAAGTAGCAAACAACAGAATAATGGTATGATTACAAATAATAAAACCACAAGGGTAGGATAGAATATAGGTTCACCCGGTGGTATATTAGCAACAATGATGATAGTTAATATGACCAATACAATAGGAAAAATCATCCTTGTGTGAATCATTTTTACAAAAACTTTTTGAGAGTAGTAATCTGAAAAATGAAGATTGATTTGTGAAAATGTGAAAACGGAGATGTTTATTTTATATTTGAAAAATATAGTTGTTGTAACGTCGTCAGTTGACGTTAACAACCGTTATGTATATATGACCGTTGTAACGTCGTTAGTTGACGTTAACGAATAAAGTCACTATATCAAAACGCGTATGAGTAATATAAAGGACAAGATTTTTTTTTCTTATTTTAACTTTTAAGATTTACTTTTAATAAAAATACAAACTACTTTTTCTTATTTTAACTTTTAAGATTTACTTTTAATAAAAATACAAACTACTTTTTCTTATTTTAACTTTTAAGATTTACTTTTAATAAAAATACAAACTACTTTTTCTTATTTTAACTTTTAAGATTTACTTTTAATAAAAATAGAAACTACTTTTTCTTATTTTAACTTTTAAGATTTACTTTTAATAAAAATACAAACTATTTTTTCTTATTTTAACTTTTAAGATTTACTTTTAAGAATAAACATTAGTATGCATGAAATAAATAATGATTAATTGCATAAGTAATCATAAATGTTAGATAACATATAAAGACCCCATCGTATTCGTATTGATCGGAATTAATCTCGACCCATGGTACCGTGTTGTCAAATGACGTGTTGCGTACATAAAGTACCGTGTTGTCAAATGACGTGTTGCGTACAATCATGAGGTCTTATTAACATAAATATAAATGTTAGTGAAGTTAATAAGAGTTAGATTACAGAAAATATAATTCAGGCGGTATAACCGACCATATATAACTTAAATAACATAAATATAAATGTTAGTGACGTTAATGAAAGTTAGATTACAGAAATATAATTCAGGCGGTATAACCGACCATATATAACTTAAATAACATAAATATAAATGTTAGTGAAGTTAATAAAAGTTAGATTACAGAAATATAATTCAGGCGGTATAACCGACCATATATAACTTAAATAACATAAATATAAATGTTAGTGAAGTTAATAAAAGTTAGATAATTTCTTACCTTGATTAGTGACGTGTGCCTGCTTAGATAAACCTTGATTATACGGAGCACTTCGTGCTGATAACGTGTTATATTTCAGTAGGCTTATAACTACTTTTAGTGGCCTGGTTCAATATATTCAAATTGAAAGAACCAATAAAAGAGAGATGTGTTGTAGAAGATATAGGAGAGAAAGAGGTTGAAGAGAGGTGTGATGTATTTAACGTATATGTGTTTTTTTGTAACTTACATTATGCACATATATATAGTACAAATTTTACTATCCATATTTGACTAATTACCATCCATATTTAACTACTAAATTTACAACAGAAATATTTTTTTTAATAATTAAAAAAAAAAATAAAGAAATAAAAACTAGTACGGTGTAAACGTTTTCTTTTCTCTTCTGCGAACTCGAAAAACCCTGCATATAATACAAAAGCCCTAATCAATCATCGTTGCTGCGGGTTTCATTATCTCTGCATATTATATGGTCTCTACAACTATCACCACTTCCTCACCTGGTAACTCTTTTAATTCCTTTCTTCGTCGAAGATTATGCCCTGTCGTTTTTTTGTTATATTAGCTGCGATAGTTCATTTCTGCTTCCATTTTTATAAATTTAATTTAATAATTTATAACTTTTCGTTGCTATAGCATATACTGTTTAATTTTATTTTGCAGTAGTATCGACTATAGACTAAATATATTTATCATTTAAGAAAAAAACCTAATTATCATAAAATTTCACCTCTGTATCTATCATTGCATAAATCTCAAACTGTATTTCTGAATAGATTCATGAAAATTAGAATCTCTAAGCAACATCTCACAAATGCTGTGCAGAATTAGGGTTATGAAAAAGTGACAGAGTGCTATGAAGCAACGTTGGATGGTTAGGGCACTTTCTAAAACTATAACCCTAATTTCATCTTCCCGGGCTTCATATTCCACCTCCTCTTCGAGTTTTGCTATCAAGAATGTTACTAAATCCAACTTCGATTCGTCTCTGGCTGACCTTCGACGTCACGTCAAAGACGCCGATTTCGTAGCAATTGACTTGGAAATGACAGGAGTTACGAGTGCCCCCTGGAGAGACTCGTTTGAGTTTGACAGATTTGACGTTCGGTATCTCAAGGTGAAAGACTCGGCTGAAAAGTTTGCAGTTGTTCAGTTTGGAGTTTGTCCTTTTCGATGGGACTCAAATAAGCAGTCCTTTATTTCCCACCCGTTAGTCTCTTCTCTTTGCCTTCAACTTTGCATATGTTGAATAATATTGTGACGATGCAATATTTAAACCTTTTGATTTGGATAACATATTTTAAATAACTTTATGACAGGCACAATTTTTACATATTTCCACGGCAAGAAGTTGGAGGCAATGACGCATCATATGAGTTCCTGTGTCAGACTTCTTCAATTGATTTCTTAGCGAAGTACCAGTTTGACTTTAATCTGTGCGTCAAAGAAGGTACTGTACTCATATAATTATGAATGGTATAAAGGTTTCATCTAAAATAGGAAAACTTTGTCTGCTTGTATGTGGCAGTAAAGTTGAACAATTTTAATGTTATATAAATTTCTGATTTAGGCTGCCATAGATACCACCTAGGCATTAAGTGTCTCTGTATTCTTTTGTTTTATAGGCTTACTTTGTTGATTTTAAAGGAGCTCTGTGTCCCTCAGCCCTTACGTTCTCAGTTGACTTCACTCAAATTGTAGGAAAATTTTATAGCCATTCTATCGTATCAGTGGAACAGAATTTATATGATTCGGTTACCTAGCCCTGCTTAACTTTCTTTAAAACGCCTTTCATTTACAATACCTGTTGTAATTATACTAGAAGTCTACAATACCCATTATTATTGTTTATCTGCATCCCATTATCGAGTTGTTACAACTTTGGATACATTCAGGAATATCTTACATATCCAGAGCACAAGAAGATGAAGCTAGGTTGCAATTACATTCAGCACATGAAGATGATGTATCAGAGTCTCCATCCACAGCTAAAGAAATCAAAGATGTTCCGCTAGTCAGGATGGCAGATATTCTTTTTACGGAGAGAATGAGGAACACGATCAGTGACTGGCATGACTACCTCTTACAGATTAGAAATGGAGGGTCCAACAGGCCTATTGTAGACTCTAATGATTCAACTGATCAGTTTCAGACAATCTTTTTTAGAATGCGTCCAGCGATTAAACTGAATGGATTCACTTCCCACCAACTAAGGTTGATTAAGTCGGTAATGCTTTTTATATATATGATGATCTTGTTTAATAATTAGGACACGTCAATCGTATGTTATGAGCGCCTAATACTAATGTAGTACATGTCATCAATCATGTTGTATACGTATACCACAAACATTAAAGACCTACTGACCTATGGTTTGCTATATCATCTGATTAATCCAGTCATGGGCTTCTTTTTCATCACGTGAATGACAATGAATCTCAGTTATACTTGGTGGTAAATTGTACTCATGAATGCCATGTTTAGAAAGTATACAACTTCACACTTTTAATTCTTTGGGTGTCCTTGTGACTTCACTTACATCTGTGTTTTCTATTTGGCCATGGGGAATGATTTATGCAAGTAAAGTCTGAAGGATGACTTATTATGTCACATTGTTACAATTCCCATCTTTATGTAACGTGTATGTAATATGTTCATGCAGTCATCTTTTGTGTAGCTTATTAAATTTGATTATTTGGACTAGCTAGTACTTTTTCTTTCTTGACTATTAGTTAATAAATTACCTGTTATGTTTTCATCTTTATCATGTTGCACTTGTTTACAACTTGCAAATGTGTTACAAGCTTACAATTGTAACTACACTGTCTCATGAAAAGAGATGTGTTGTAGGTTGTGGGCAAATAGAACACGGAGTACTTAATTTTGGTACAATGCAGGTTGTAGAGAAGAGCTTTAAGGATTTAACTTACATCTGTGTGGATGGTGAACAGTTTGTTGTCTATACAGACTCCAGAAGAGACTTGGATGTGCTTATGGTAAGATACAGATAAAAAAGTTTGAATCTTAATATTTATTTATCGTTGTCCTTTCATATCAAATGTAGAAAGTCAAACATCATATTCCAGATTTTAGTTACGTACAGTCAAGGTTGTAAAAGACGCGAGTCGGGGACGCATCGGCCATGCCTAAAAAACGATGCGTCGGAAGCAACGGGCGTTGACTAACGTTGACTTTTTAAAATAGTTTTATTAAATATATATTTATATATAATATTATAACGGCTCTAGTTATTGAGTCGATAGCAAGCGTCGATTTATTGACGACTTGACTGACTCTTAGAGCCTAAAGTAAATTTCAGGCAGGATTTAAAAACCCGTGGAAATTTGATTTTACCATTTTCATGGCGGCTCAATTTTATTTTATTTTTTAAAACAAATTTCCTACTTTTTGGCCGGAGGTCCACTCGGAATCAATCTCTCTATCCGTCGAATACAGGGAGGGATGACTTTCTCTACTTTTGAGAGTGTTTCACTCTGGGTGGAGAAATGACTTGTCTTTATTCTCGGATAGGGGAAGGATTGTCTACATCTCACCTCCCCCTCTTTATTCTCGGATAGGGGAAGGATTGTCTACATCTCACCTCCCCCTTACACCACCTAGGTGGTATTGGGTTTTGTTGTTGTTGTTTTTGTTGTTATATATAATATTATATAGATCGAATCTTAAAATCTAAACTATATTTACAATAAACATTAAACATGAACAATTAAAAATTATTAACACTATTACAAATATAAATAAAAAAAATGACCGACTTTGACTGACTTTGACCGACTTTTTCCGAATTTGACCGACTTTTTCCGACTTTTTACCTTTGATCGAATTTTTAGCAACGACGCATCGGCCATGCCTAAAAAAATGACGCGTCGGTCGACTTTTGCAACACTGTGTACAGTGATACTGATACAAGGAACATGCACTGAATTATTATATCCATTGGTCTCAAGGTTGTAAAAGTCGCTAGTTGGGGACTAGTCGTTTTGTACCTTGTAGAGACTAGTCTGACGTTTACCAACTTTGAATATATTTGACCTGCTTTGACCAAATAAATCTGACTTTGAACTAATAGACTAAATTGGACTTTTGACAATTTTGACCGAATAAATCGGCCTAGTCGGAGACTAGTCGGTCTACTTCAAAATCCTGATAATCGGACTACTTCAAAATCCTTACTAGTTGGGGACCAGTTGGTAGTTTAATGGACTTTTACAAGCCATGAATTTTCTTCTTCTGCATGCAGGCTCTAGCCAACTACAATGTTTTTTTTGAATAACTGTCCGTCAAAACTTTTGTTTTCATTTCTTACTTCTAATATTCTGCTGAGCTGCAATTTGTGCCCTATAAATGGGCCTTTTAAGTACAGAGTCATCCCTTTGGCTTTGGCCTGAAAATCCTGAACCAATTCATGTATCCATTGCAATTTAGATATGATACGATCTATTAGAAACTTGGACAAAACTTGATAGGGTATGGATATAATATTAATAAAACGTACGACTTTACGCAGGGAGAGGTTAAAGGAAGCCTCTTTAAGGAAGCGGAGATGAAGATAGGAGCTGCAATTGGCTTCAGGCATGTGATTGACCTTCTTTCCTCCGAACAAAAATTGATTGTTGGACACAATTGCTTTCTTGGTATGAAAATCTAATGGATGCTTCTTTAAAAAATAATAACCAGATTTAATATACTAATATAATACTTATTCTTTTATCCTGCCACTTAAGTTTTGTCTTTTTGAAACAGATATCGCTCATGTTTGTAGAAAATTTGTGGGTCCTCTTCCTTCAAATCTTGAGGAATATGTAACATTGGTTAAACAAAACTTCCCATACATAATTGACACAAAGATCCTTTTAAACGCGAATAGCGTATTGCAATTGAAGATGAAAAAAAGCAGCACATCACTGGCCAAAGCTTTTGCCATCATGTGTCCACATATCGCTTCTGGTGACAGCACCGTTGGTTCGGGTTCTAATTCATCTGTTGAAGTAGAGGTTCAGGTGGATGATATGAGGTATGTTTTTTTATAGGATTTGGATTTTACATTTGCAAATATAGCTGTACGTTTTGCATTATTTGGTGATTTATATGTTTATATAATACGTAATATATTATATATTATGCTGAGCTTTATTTGCAGATCATCAAACTGGAACTCTGGGGCTAAGCATGAAGCTGGTTATGATGCTTTCATGACAGGGTGCATTTTTGCCCAATCATGCAATCATCTTGATATTGATTTCACCTCGCTTTCAACGTTGATGAAAGAAGAGAAGCTTCAAAAGTACATTAATACCCTTTACCTCAGCTGGACCAGTGGAGACATAGTTGACCTAAAAACTGGTGAAACTACAACCGAATCTTCAGCATTCAAGAATTTTAAAATCCAATCACCCAAGATTCTGTTTCCAAATATTGTTTTAATTTGGGGCTTTTCGTCCAATCTCAAGGCAAGACAGATCAAAGATTCATTGTGTAAAGTTTTCGGGTTAACATCAGTTACATCTATCTACCATTTGGATAAGACTGCCGTGTTTGTTCAGTTTAGTACACCAGATTTCGTCTCCGATTTTCTTGAACTGCTGTCGAAGATAGAGAAGAAGAATGATGCAATTTACGTTTTGCACCCCCTTTCAGAGCTTTTAGAAGGCGGTCATACTCGTGCTGCTTGTTATGAGGTGTACAAAGAAATTTGTGGTTCGCCCATTTCCAAAGTCTTGTTTGCTGATCAAGCTGAAGCAGTTGGTATTAATTTAAACGCTAAACTATTACAAAGTAAGGCCCAGGATGACGGTTCAATTTGTAAGTCCCAGTTGGCCATTGAAACCGAAACAACAGACACCAAACAATCAATAGAGTCTTCATCGGGTTGTAAAGATCATCCTAAAGAAATACTAGAGATTGTATCCTGCTGAGATATTTGAACTCCCAGCTTGTTAGCTTTTCTCTAGGAAACTACTATTATTATCGGGTCTAATAAGTAGTCATACGTTAGGTGGTCATATGTTTTTTTTATAGATGGCTATGGCTATATGTGAAAAAAAAGAAAAAAAAAAAAAAAGGACAGATTGGGCAACTTTTGACCCGTTTTCTCTTTTGTCAAATGTATCTTATTTATTATTTTACCCCATTGTTAGACATGTTAAATGTAATACTCCAAATCCAATTTCTCACCCCACTGTGTTGACGGAGGTGTTACATGTGTTATATTGTTTACGTGTTAAAGTTTTGGTGAACTTGCTAATATTATGTTAGAGTTACTATAGTATTAAGAAAGAATTAGAAGTAAGCAGAAAAGGTTAAAATTTAAAAAGTTTTGGTGTTCTCGAGATTTTACTACGAGAAAAAGGAAAAGAAGTGGAATAATTATTATGCTTAATTTTCTCTCATAAAGATCCACTTTCATTTTTTTTCTTTCATAAAAAAAAAACTCAGAAATAGAGCCTTAGGCTTTGTTCTAGATATTTTAATTAAAAGAAATGAAAAGAAGAGAATAGAAGGGAAAGGGAAAGAAACTGAATCCGTCCAACTTGGAAGGAAAGGGTTGAAGAAAAATTACCCTCAAATCATCCGTCGCCTTCCTTCCGTTTCATTCCCATTAAAACTCAAGAACACCCACAATTTTAAATTTCTTTCCATTTCCTTTCATTTCTTTCAAAATTAAAACTCGGGAACAAACCCTTAGAGCTACCAAATATCTTTAAAACACTAAAAAAAAAAAATATTTGTTTCATACTAAAATACGACTTTGCTCGGCAGACCATGGTTGGTTGCTTGTTACACATTACTTTTATTCCTTTCTTGTTGGGTTGTAAATGTACATGCATATTAATGATACACATAAATTCGTATCAAAATAAATCATATTTCTTAATATGATTTATTAACAAAAGCCCTTGAATGGATCGGCACCAAAGCCCGGTACAAGAATAAGTGGACTATCTGCCAAATCACAAACTTATCGCATATTCTTCCCCAGATTATCCGTCTAAAAGATAAACGGCATGTAATTGAACGGGCAACAACGAAGATGTAAACACATAAGCCGTCCAGAAGATAATCCGGAAGCGATTTTATCGTGAAGAAACTAGGCCATGTTTACATGTAAGCCCTTACACCCGGATAACAACGATGTCTACCCGGTAATCTGCTCCCGGACGCGAAAGCCGTCTGGAAGATTACCCGGGTATAGGTTACCATGAAGAAACAGTGAAACACTTGAAGAACTAGGCCATGTTTACATGTAAGCCCTACCTGAAAACCTGCTCCCGGATATGTAAACTGTCCAGAATGTTGTCCGGGTACAACTTATTGAAAGGAAATACTTGAGAAGATTCCAGGGCACGCGTAAGCCCTTTATACCTGCTTCATAGTATGCTGCCCACACAGTATGCTGCTCACGGGTAACCGCGTCAGCCCGTAATATCAGGAAAGTTTGTTAGAATTCGTTTGTTACGTTCATGAAAGGGACATGTGCCACATCATCATTCCCTCTAACAAACTTCTGGCGCCTATAAATACACCCCACGAGTTATTCATAACACACAACGTTATTATTTTAACGTTACTCTGCAAAAATCACTCTGTAATATCACTAGCACGATCAAATCAATTGGATTCTGGTAGTCACCGTAGTTCAATCACCTTAGATATTAACTTATACAATCTAATTGAATAAGTTAATCCGACTGATTGTTTTACACCCTAGTGAATTCTCATATTTCGATCGGGTTTGCACGATTTCCGGAGCTAAAACAATCTATCAATCACTTTTTTCTCAAATTAAGCACTCAAACCTAAACCTATTTCAAAAAATCAGTTTTTGGTTCGATCACATATATTTTAGTACATGCATATTTATGTATATATGTATATATTTATATATGAATATATATATTTTGGGGTGATAAATGGATACATCCATAGATCATAAACCGTCATCCATATTCAATTCACGAATTTTTTCTATCATCAATATCCGCATTCATATCCATATCCTTTACTCATTTATTTAGCTCATCCATATCAGTTTACATAGATTGGATCGAGTGGATATCCAATGGATCGGATCGGGTGGATATCCTGTGAATCGTATATCAATTGTCATCCCTAGGCACATGTCGACTCTTAACATAATTTTTAAATTTTTTAGCGAAAGTTAAGATGAGGGACCAATTGTGTAATTTAAGGTACTTGAGTGATAAATCGAGTCGATAAAAACATAAGTGACAAGTGTGTTACACAAGATAAACTTTAGGTACCAACAGCTTAATTTTATCTTTCAAGACTGTTCTTTTTAGTATATATATATATATATATATATATATATATATATATATATATATATATATATATATATATATATATATTTCTGTTTCTATCGGAATTGGAATTTTTATACCAATACAATGAAATTTTCAATGTTCAAAACTCATAACTAGCTCGGGGAGATTCTTCTTAGCTTCTTGGACAGTTTTCATAACACGTCTATAGCCATATTGTTAATTTGTAAATTTATTTTTCTTTGAACTTTCCCTTTTTTTTTTGTACCTGATTTTGAGTTGTAGGTTTCAATGTTTTGATTTAGTATCGAACGCTTTGGTGTTTGAGCCTTTAGGATTTTTTTCGAATTGCCATCATCAAATCAAATGCATGTGTTTTTTCACCTAGGGTTTTTTTTTTTTTACTTGGCTTCTTGTTCAAGTCAATAGTAGAAGGAAATATAAGAAAGGGTACAAAATCTAGATTGTTTGGTTCTAAGGGATTTAATTGAATCTAAATAGTGAAGGAACAATCTGAAAACCTACAGTTCGCAAATTCGATGTAAGTAAATAAACCCTAACCTCAATTAACATGTAGCTTTTCCAAATTTATCGATAACATTGTTATTATTATTATTATTATTTTTTTTTTCTATCCTTTCTCTAATGAATATAAAACTTAAATTACTGTAATGAGTGAAGTTCATGAATCCGTTTCAAAAAGTTAAGAGTTATGAAGCAGCTATAATATATGATTGTTTGATGTTTAATTTAGCTTCCAATTGATTTATTATTGCTTCAATGTTAACATGGCATGTAGTTGTGAGAATATTATATATTTGAAGGAGCCAAGTATACATTTGCTTGATGATTAATTTCACTTCAACTGGATTTTATTCAACTTCACTTAAATAATTTGTAGTAATCTGTTTATCTTAAGCTTGAGTGAACAAACTCCTTCACTCAGGCTTAACATAAGATATCTGATGATTTCAAAGTGAAAAAAATCCCAAATCTCAAACACCAAAAACCTCAACTCTAAATTGGGTACAAAAAAAAGAAGGAAGAGTTAAAGAAAAAATAAATTTACAAGATTAATGGGTTATGGCCATGGAGATGTTATGCAAATTGTACATGAAGCTTCTATCGATTCCGTTATTGATGGCAAGTCATACAAGCATACAAACTAAGGGAGAAAAGGTACACCTTAGGGTTAGTAAATCAGAAGACAATAAAAGGGGCATTGGAAAAATGTAATTAGATGTCTATCAAATTGATGATTTGTTGGTATTATGGACTGCTTTCAATTGCAAGAGATTGAATTACTTGACAGCTAAAGTTTGGTACCCAGACTCAAAGAAATCTTATATATTAAAGATGGTGATTAGGTGACTGAGGTAATGTAATTGACATTCCAGTTTTATTTTACTAGATTGCTTATTGTATATTTTACTGTGATTGATGCAGATTGTGTTCAAGAATTTGTAGAAGGATGGACTCCAAAAGAGATGTTGTTTACAACTTCAAATGTGTTACAAACTTACAATATTGTCTGTCACCTAGTATCATGAAAAGATATGTGTTGTAGTGTATGGTGTAATAGAATACTTAATTTTAGTACAATGCAGGTTGTAGAAAAGAGCTTCAAGATGGTGAACAATTTGTTGCTTATACAGACTCTAGAAGAGATTTGGATTTGCTTATGGTAAGATACAACTATACAAGTTTGAATGTTTAAAGTAACATTATATCCCAGATTTTAGTTATGTACAACGATATTGATACAAGTAACATGCACTGAATTATTATTTTCATTGCCCTCAGGTTGTAAAAGTCGCTAGCCGGGAAGACTAATTGGCCAAGTTGGCGACTAGTTGGGAACAGGTAGGATGTTGACCAACTTTGACTGTATTTGACCTACTATGACCGAATAAATTTGACTTTGTGCTTATAAATCTGACTTTCACCTACTTTGAACCAAGGTTTAAAAAAACGGAAACGTGCCTCGAGGCGTTTTCCCTCTGTGAGGCGAGGCGTATGCCTCGAGGCGAACCGAGGCGTACGTTCGAGGCGGAGTTGACTTTTGTTGACTTTTAATAATAAATATATATATTCTGATAATATATAAATAATAGGGGCTGTTATTGTCATTTTATTAAAGATTAAAGAGTGTATATCAAGTTTGTTCTTATTATTAAAATTTAGTAAAAGTTTAGGGGCTCTAATTGAAATTTGATAAAAGAAAAAAGAAATTAAAATATTTAAAATATATAAAGATATAGTCTGTAGATACATTTAGATCTGAGACTTCTATCAACTTGAAGTAGAAAAGAAAACCAGCTTTTTCTTCCGATGAAAACCAAGGTCAGATCTGTCCTTCCTCCCTCACTTTTTCTTCCGATGAAACATCAGCTTCTGTTCCGATGAAACATCAACGTTACCAGGTCTAATTTTCCTTCCTCCCCCATCTTCTTTCTCTTTTTCTGTTTTCCTTCCTCATCTTTTCTCGTTTCCGGCAAGTTTTAAGTTTTCCGACGCCGTTGACCGCCGTTTGACTGCCGTTCACCGGCGGTTGACCGAGTAATTAGCGAGTTAGACACCGATTTTTGGTTTGACCATGAGGCGCACGCCTCTTCAATCGAACCGCCTCATATCAAAATCGAACCGCATCTCCCATTTGAGGCGTACGTTTTAATTGGCCTTTGAGGCGTACGTTCCTAAACGGAGAATTTGAAAATCGTACTGAGGCGCGCCTCGAGGCGAACGCCTCGACCGTTTTTTAAAACCATGCTTTGAACTAGTCCGTCGGGACCTTGTAGGGACTAATCGGCCAAGTTGGAGACTAGTTGGGGAAGTTGGATACTAGTTGGGGAGAGGTAGGATGTTGACCAACTTTGACTGTATTTGACCTACTTTGACCGAATAAATTTGACTTTGAACTAATAAATCTGACTTTGACACTTTAACCGAATACATCTGCCAAACTAGTCGGACTATTTCAAAATCTCGACTAGTCGGACTACTTCAAAATCTTGACTAGTGAGGGAGTGGGGACTAGTGGGCCTAGTTGGGGGACTTTTACAAACCATGATTGTTCTTCCTCTGCATGGTTTATAGCCAGCTAAAATGTTTTTTTTTTTTTTTTTTTTTTTTTGTTTAATAAATCACAGTCAAAACTTTTGTTATCATATCTTACTTCTATAAATCTACTGATCTGCAATTTGTGTCCTATAATGGGCATTTTAATTACTGTTTTTTTTTTTTTATTTTTTTTTTTATTTTTTTTTATTTTTATTTGGCTTTGACATGGAAATGCTGAACCAATTCATGCATCCCTTGCCATTTAGTTATAATAAGATATGTTAGAAACTTGGATGAAACTTGAAAGGATATGTATTTAATATAATAGAACGTGTACCACTTTACGTAGGGAGAAGTTAAAAGAAGCCTCTTCAAGGAAGTGGAGATGAAGATTGGAGCTGCCATTGGCTTCCGACATGTGATTGACCTTTCCTCTGACACAATTGCTTTCTTGGTATGAAAATAATATGGAGGCTTTATTAGTAAAAAGATGACAGGATCTAATATACTACTAATTCTTTTTTCCTGCCACTTAAGTTTTGTCTTTTTGAAACAGATATTGCCCATGTTTGTAAAAAATTCTTGGGTCCTCTTCCTTCAAATCTTGAGGAATATGTAACATTAGCTAAACAAAATTTCCTGTACATAATTGACACAAAGATACTTATGAATGCGAATAACATATTGCAATTGAAGATGAAGAAAAGCAGCACATCACTGGTCAAAGCTTTTGCCATCATGTGTCTACATATCGCTTCTGGTTACAGCAGCCTTGGTTCGGCTTATCTTAGTTATTTTAATACTCCCTATGTCCACTACAAGTGTCCTGTTTGACTGTAAATATTTGTATTTTTGTTATATAATATTTGATGAAAATTATATGAATGAAAACACATTTACAACTCAATTCATTCATATAATTTTTATTTAATATTATATAACACAAATAAAAAAATATTTACAGTCAAAATTGACAAAGAAAGAGTTTGAAAAGTTAACAATGGACACTTGTGACGGGACGGAGGGAGTATTTGATTTGACACGTGTTGTGACAATAGAAAATCCAACTTCACCAATTTTTAAGTACTTGATCTGTATCTGCCAATTTTATTTGAATCTATAGTTTAGAACAAAAAGTTGGTTATTTTTAACTTATTTTTTGAATTAATGTTTAAGTCTTAATGGAATATTCAAGGAAGGTTCTTGTTGATGGATCTGTTTCAACTGGTAATGGGTTTTAGGTCAGGTCTGGCTGGATCAGCGAATCCATCAACAGGAACATTCCTTGGGTATTCCATTGAGACTTGGACCTAAGTTCAAAAATAAGTTAAAAATAACCAACTTTATGTCCCAAATTATAGATTTACATAGAATTTGCAGATTAAGATCCAAGTACTTAAGAATCTGTGAATTTGGCTTTTTCATTGTCACAACAGGTGTCAAATAAAATATTTAATAACTAAGATAAAAGGTGAACAAGTAAGTTGATAGGTGAAACCTTCGAAACCATTTTATCAACAAATTTAGATCATAATATTGTTATAATTGTTGTAATAAAAATAGCTAACATGTTGATATATTATTAGAAAATATAAAATTGACATGAAAAGTGGTTACAGACTTACATTTAAACCCAACCTAATTCCCTCAAAAGAAATAATGTCATGCTTCATGAGAAACCTGTTTTGAACCATTCAAAACACCCACCATGCCAACATCAAAATTAATCTTGTTCTCAAAAATTCTCGAGCTTCACAGGCATAAGGAACGAACTCTCACTTCTTCTTAGATTACCCAGTTTGGGACACCGGTTATCATTTCTTTTCGAGCTCTATACTGTTTACTTGACTAGTGTACTTCATTATGTAGAAGCTCCTTCAAGGCTTAACTACTATTATACATTGTACCCTAATGCACTACAACTTGAGAATGTGATAGGTGTATCATAATGATGTTTCTGCTCTGGGAAAATTATGTCAATTTCATAACAATGGTCATGATGCCCACTGAATCAGGGGAACATTATATATTACAACTTCTCTCGTTATTATAGTCTATTTTCTCTTGCATCTTCATTAGGTGTGTGATAGCTTTTAACTATGGTTGTGTGATCGATGCATTGTTTGACAGATCATTCGTCCATGGTTAAGGTTTTGCCAATCAATGAGGATGTTAACTGCTTCGTTCAATGGTCCAACGGTAAGTCGATCTATATTGCTAGAGGTTGAAAGTTTATCTTGTTTACGTAAACTTTAAATGGTTTTTTTTTTTTTGCCTCTGTTTTTAATAATAAAATAAAGTAGATTTATAACTAAGCTATATAAGAACTTGTCTAGAGGATCGATCTTTCTCATGTTGAGGTAGTCACTTATTCCTTATTTATTGTTTATTTATTACATTATTTAATATCATCTTGAATATTTTCAGTCTATGAAAACCTCTACTTGATTAACAAATTCTTTTGCGGTGTTTCAATTCCATAAAGATGCTCTTTACAACTCTGGTTACACGTGTTGTAGATAGCGTTGATGAAATTTTAAGTCATGCCCTCCTAAGGGGAGAAGATCAAATTCTATGTTTTACCATAACAAAATAGCCCCGTGGTTGGAGCTCTGAGTTCCTTTCCTTTCAAAAGGTCTGAGGTTCGAATCTTGTCTAGGACGAATATTTTGTGGTGGCTGGCCACGGAGTAATCCTGCTGGGCTGCGTACAAAAGAGTATGGGCTCGGTCAGTTGGATTACTCGCCTTTCCGGGTAGCTCGAATTGGGAAAACCTTCTACCTTTTCTTACCTCATATAGGAGGCCACATGTGTTTTTTTTTTTGGCCAACTTTCAACCTGTTGAGCCTAACCTGTTTCAACTACTGTTTTGGTTTGACGTGTTTGTTATAAAACACAACTCGGATAAGGTTATGTATCATTTGATGGATTGATATTGCCACATCTGTTGTCTAATCAACTAACCTAAAAATTTTTATTTCTTGATTTCTATGTGCACGGATATTATGATACGTGTTTTCCTTTCCTTCTAGAAGCCAGCAATGATGAAAAACTGAATGTACGGCTGGGCAGTATCATTGGCAACCATTACTATGTGTCTTGGTGCTTTTTTAAAAGCTAATCGATATTTTTTTTATTCAGTCTGCTTTTTATGTAGTTGTTGTATGCGCAGAATATGGTGGGTGGGTAAGTACATTTGTTATCAATTTCACTGGGATCCTCTTTATTCTATTATCTATACTTCTCATTTTTTTATTTGGTAGTGTACTTACTTCCACTTGATTACGAGCAAGGACAACACAACCGTTGAAAGTACGATTGCTAATTGCGTATTTGATGATGCTGAATAGCAGTGTGGTGAATCAACATTGAATTTTGGATACCTTCTCAACCCTGAATGGTGGTTAATGAGATCTAAAAGCAAGTCAACAACCATTATTTTTTTATTATTTTTTTTGATAGATTTTTTGTTCAGACTCTTGTTTATGGAAACTTGTATTATGCAATATGTTGAGACTGGGACCGTTATAAAACCACTTTCTGGAGGCAATTACCATTTTTCATTCATAGTTTTTTAATATTACTACTTTTTTGTCTTCCATTCTAATATTAGTGTACTTTTTCCTGAGGATCTTTTATGGCTTTAATTTTAAAAGACACCCTAGTGCACTACAACCTGAGAATGTAATGGCATACGATAATGCAGTTTTCGTTCCAGGAAGCTACAATAAAGCAGCTACAATACAACATTTTAACCGAAACACCAAACCCCGTAATTTCAAATCTGTTACAATAGAGAAGGAAGATTTGAAAAATAAATTTACATGATTAACAAGTTTTATTTACTAGGAAGTAGAAATCTTCTAGCTAGAGTTCTGTTGTTACATGTGACGACCCGGAAATTTCCGATCAAATTTAAACTTAATCTTTAAATGATTTCGACACGATAAGCAAAGTCTGTAATATTGAGTCTCAAAAAGTTTGAACTGTTTCATATATTCAATCGACCTTCGGCTGCTCTCGACGATTCACGAACAATTAAGTGTAAATAGATATGTGTGTATGTATATATAAATAATAATTCGAAATATAATTTGAAGTATTATATGTTGTTGTTATTAAAAATTAATAAAATAAAGATAGGATATTATAATAATTATTATTTAAAATATATCTCTATATATAAATAAAGTATATTAAAAATAAATATTATATGATTGTAATACTCGTTGGACGTTTCGATTATTATTTAGAGAAGTTTAATTCGAACTTAGATGATTTTAAAATAAAAGGTGATCCGAAAATGAGTTCTATAAATTTTAGGATTACTAAAAATGTATCTAGGATCTAGTTATTAAATTTTAGCACTTTTTATATTTTACTCAGAATCGAGAGGGACAGTTGATGTAATTTTTATCTAATAATTTAATGATCGAATTTTATACCATAATAACCGAAAATAAATAAAGATAATTACTGTGAAAGTTTGAGATTTTTCTGAAGACTTTTATCCGCCATTAAGTATCAACGGAGCGCGATATAATATCTCTATTAAAAACTGTATGTGGATATTTAAAGACTACTATTATTTAAACACATTTTAAAATTTTATAGATATATTATAAACTTACTTTTCCATTTTGGCATTTCATAGACTAAAGAACCCGTGAATTAATTGAAATCATACTGTGCCTAATTGACACTTTGATTTACTTTTTCTGTTTTCTTTTTATAAGCTACTATCATCATTTACTTATATATATTATAGATATAGAGTTTGAGATAATTAGAGGAAATGCATGATTCTATGTAAATTACGCTTTGAAAGATGTTTTCAAAAAGTCCTCTTAAACTCTTTCAAATACACAACTTAGCATTACTAAGTTTTATCGATTCAGCAATTGTTGCATATACTATGATTGGTCCTTTGTAAGTATTACACTAACCAAATTACTACCTATCTTTCTTCTTCATTATATTTATTTTCTTCCTTTTCTCTGTCCTTTCACCTTTGTCAGTGCATAATATTTCAATGGAATATAACGTTTCTGTTTCACATCTTAATCACCACCATCACGTTTTATTGCTTTCCTTCCTTCTTCTGTATGAACCAAACCACCATCTTCATTATCTGTTCGACATTCCCAAGAACCAAACTTCACCACCACCATAACCATCATCACCCTCACAACCACCACACTCGTACACGATCGATCACCAAGAGTCACCACTATCACACCATCACCATTGTCACTTTCTAATCACCACCACCAAGAACCCTTCATCCCTTATCTCTCTCCCAATCACTACATCACCTTTAAAATACCTACTTCATATATACAGATTATGTTCGAGTAACACCAACAACCCAAACTGTAGGCTGCTACTTCATTTTCTGCTGCAAACCTTCAATCGTGGCTCGAGCAGACTGCTATATCTAGTTCCTGTCGAATCCCAAACGAAAACCAAACCGACAATCCTTGATGTTCGACTATTTCTACTACTACTATCGAGTACCACTGCTACTAGTCTTTCTATTGTTTTAGTCCAACCCAAAACAAAATACCACTTTCAAGTTGCCACCTGCTATATTTTTTTTTTGTTTTCGTTATTACTGCTGTATGCAGTTGTCTTTCCTCCACCACAACAAACAACGTAAACCCTACAGCTGTATCGAATCATTTAATAACTATTTTATGAGAACCAAGTTGCTATTATATATTCTTTTCTTTCTTGATGGCCGACACCTACCAAGGTAAAAACCCCACTTGCTTAATTAAAGAAAAAGGAAACCTAATACTTTGTTTTATTGAGGGTCAGCATTTTTTTTTAATCCTTATGTATCGACTGTTGAAAACTCCACGTTACCAGCTCAAAGGAAGCCCACAAAATTTCTATATTGGGCTGTCATTATTTTTCTGTTGGGCCGAAAGGGGGATTGGACCACAACTTGCAAAGCCCAACGTGTATTCTTTCTTCTCCTGTTTCCTTTTCGGCAACCACACAAACATGTCTAAATTAATCGTTGATGATGATATTGTATTAATAAGAAGATGATCGTTTTCATAATAGATGATGATAATGGTGAATGAATCATGATGGTCATTTTGAAACCGTAAATTAGGAATGAATAAGATGATGTATGATGAAGATGATACATGAAATCATAAGAGAAGATGATGAGATAGTTCATTTGTTTTCGGTTCTCTTTTCTTTTCTAGTTATATTTCTGTGATAAGCAATGATGATGAAGGACGTATTAATAACGAAGCTGTGATGATATCGATTAGGATTTTGATGATTGGGGTTTTGGTTTTTGAAGAAGAAAGGATAACAGATGTATGTACGGTTTACATATAATTAGAATCTGATTTAAATCAGAAAAGCATTGACAGATCGATGGTAGAGAGTGCGAGTGTTAAGCTAGAAGTCTTGGGTTCGAGCCTGGACCATGGCAATTTTTTTTAGAATAATAAGAAGAAGAGAAAAAGACATGTTAGGGGTTATACTGATTTAATCAGGTATTAAAACAGAAATGAAAAGAATGGACGGATGGTTAAGGTGTTGTGTTGGTTAGTAGGAGGTCCTGGGTTCGAGTCCGGTCTGATGCATATTTATTTTTTTTGGAAAAGCTTTTTAAGGTAGTATACTTATTATTATTATTATTATTATTATTATTATTATTATTATTATTATTATTATTATTATTATTATTATTATTATTATTATTATTATTATTATTATTATTATTATTATTATTATTATTATTATTATTATTAACATTACTAATTATAACTTTAATTTTAAATGTATTTAGTATATAAAATATAACTATATTTTATGATCTTAAACTAAAAAGATAGATATTATAAGTTAGATACAAACATTAGATATATAGAAGTATATATAATGAGTATACTACTTTTACTTATAAAAATACTTTTTGTTAATTTACGTTTTAATATAACTCAAATTTATTAAAAGTATTATCATTTTAAAAATTATGAGTACTTAAAAATATTAATACTAAGTATTTATTCAAAATATTTTAATAGAGTATATAATATATTATTATAAAATATATAAAATAAATATATTTAAGTAATTATTAATATCAAATCACAAGTATATTACTAATATCAAAATATATATTTAACTGAATATTATATGTGTTAATATACATACTTGTTATAGGTTCGTGAATTCGAGGCCAATCCTGCATTGTTCAGTTTCGTCATATTTATTTTTACTACAAAATACAGTATAGTGAGTTTCATTACTCCCTTTTTAAATGCTTTTGTAATATATATATTTTTGGGACTGAGAATACGTGCGCTTTTATAAATGTTTTACGAAATAGACACAAGTAATCGAAACTACATTATATGGTTGAATGATCGAAGCCGAATATGCCCCTTTTTGCTTGGTAACCTAAGAATTAGTAAACCAGTCTACTAATTGACGCGAATCCTAAAGATAGATCTATTGGGCCCAACAAACCCCATCCGTTGTAGCGGATGCTTTAGTACTTCGATGTTTTTTTTATCATGTTCGATGGATGTCCCGGAATGATAGGGTATATTCTTATATGCATCTTGTTAATGTCGGTTACCAGGTGTTCAATCCATATGAATGATTTTTGTCTCTATGTATGAGACGTATATTTATGAGAAATGGAAATGAAAATCTTGTGGTCTATTAAAATGATGAAAATGATCGTTTATGATAAACTAATGAACTCACCAACCTTTTGGTTGACATTTGAAAGTATGTTTATTCTCAGGTATTAAAGAAATCTTCCGCTGTGCGTTTGCTCATTTTAGAGATATTACTTGGAGTCATTCATGACATATTTCAAAAGACGTTGCATTCGAGTCGTTGAGTTCATCAAGATTATTATTAAGTCAATTATAGTTTGATATATTATGAAATGGTATGCATGCCTGTCAACTTTCGATGTAATGAAAGTTTGTCTTTTAAAAACGAATGCAATGTTTGTAAAATGTATCATATAGAGGTCAAGTACCTCGCGATGTAACCAAATGTAATGTATTCGTCCTTATGGATTAGGACGGGTCGCTTCATGTGGTATCAGAGCGGTGGTCTTAGCGAGCCAGGTCTTGCATTAGTGTGTCTAACTGATAGTTGTTTAGATGCATTAGTGGGTCTGGACTTCGACCGTGTCTGCATGTCAAAAGTTTTGCTTATCATTTAGTGTCGAAAATTATTTGCTTATCACCCTTAAAGTCTAGACACGTCTTATTGCCTCTATTGCATAGACAGTGTATAGATAAATTCATATATTAGCGTATCTGTTATTGGTACCTTTGCCTGACAGCTTCCGTAGATTCTTCCGTAACTTATGGGATTTTAGTATTATATGCATATGTAAATTATGTATTGCATGGTACTAATCTACATCCTATAATCTATTTCTTATCGAAAATCCTTCATCTGATCGTACGAGATGAATCCCTCAACCAGTTCGAGTCCTAAGATTCCGATAGCTATTTCGATAGTTATTCTGACAACTATTCTGACATGGATGTTCACCTAAGCTCCGAAAATAGCGTCACCGAAATGAATCAACCAATCAGCCATCATCAATTCTGGATGAATTGGGGTTGAGTTCGTAGTCGACTCAATCAATGGAGACGAGAAGAAGGCGATACTTTTCACCAACCAAATTTCCCTCTTGACGAAGAACCTGAAGCACTTACCGGCGAACCTGCTCATAATACCATTTTCTCTCTCATTTCCAGAGTACCTCGTCATGATTATATACTATCTCAAATTCTAGATCTTATTCATCCGCTCGTTCCTACCGACAATCATCCCGGAATAATAGAAGAAGTCAACGAACTTCGCGCTCGAGTAATCAATTTGGAGAATATAGTGCAAAATTTACCAGCTTCAGCAACATCACCGACACCAACAGTACCATCAGTAACAGCACCTGTGCCATCAACAATCCATGCCTCAACATCTCATTCTGTACCTCCAGCATAATCATCGTACTACATGACATCCTACATCGATTATCTTCATTCTACGTATCATTATACCTCATTTATCTTCGTTCGTCATGAAGATTATGTAATCTCTAATGTTTTGAGATTATGTATTCTAGTTCTAACTAAAAATCAAATGAGCTTAATATCATATTAGCTCATTAAATCCATGATTATATCTGAAGAAAATATATATGTATATATGTTTTCATAAAGATAGTAATTAAAAATTCTTTCGTACAAACTGTTAATGGTAAAAAATATTTTAACGGGTAGGTAATACCCGAGGAATATTTAGATTTCACCTTAATAAGTTACACTGTACATTCTTCGAAGCTGATTCAACAGTCATTTATTATTCTACTTATATCCACAGATATACGAATCCATTCACCACAGAATAACCATTTTCATTCAATTTCATATTTGGATTTTGACATATCAGAATCCAACGAGTGGCATAATGAAGAAAACATTGGACAAAAATAAAATTTGTTAGAAACAAACAAATCAACTATGAGAAATTTTGTTAAGAATCCACGCTAACTGATCCTAGCTAACTGATTACATTTTATTTATCGCAATTTATATTCTCGCAATTTTATTTATCGTCATTTAAATTCCGTTATTTATTTTACGCACTTTAAATATCGGGACACGTATACAAGGTTTTGACATATCATATCGACGCATCTATATATATTATTTGGAATAACCATAGACACTCTATATGCAGTAATGATCGAGTTAGCTATACAGGGTTGAGGTTGATTCTACAATAATATATATAATTTGAGTTGTGATCGAGTCTGAGACATGTACACGGGTCACGATACGTATTAATTAATTCGAATATTATATATTAAACTATATATGAATTATTGGACTGTTACTGTTGAAATGTCCCGTTCTTATTGATTAAAAACGTTCCATATTAATTGATTTCGTTGCTAGGTTTTGACCTCTATATGAGACGTTTTTCAAAGACTGCATTCATTTTAAAACAAACCATAACCTTTATTTCATCAATAAAGGTTTAAAAAGCTTTACGTAGATTATCAAATAATGATAATCTAAAATATCCTGTTTACACACGACCATTACATAACGGTTTACAATACAAATATGTTACAACAAAATAAGTTTCTTGAATGCAGTTTTTACACAATATCATACAAGCATGGACTCCAATTCTCGTCCTTATTTAAGTATGCGACAGCGGAAGCTCTTAATAATCACCTGAGAATAAACATGCTTAAAACGTCAACAAAAATGTTGGTGAGTTATAGGTTTAACCTATATATATCAAATCATAATAATAGACCACAAGATTTCATATTTCAATACACATCCCATACATAGAGATAAAAATCATTCATATGGTGAACACCTGGTAACCGACAATGACAAGATGCATATATAAGAATATCCCCATCATTCCGGGACACCCTTCGGATATGATATAAATTTCGAAGTACTAAAGCATCCGGTACTTTGGATGGGGTTTGTTAGGCCCAATAGATCTATCTTTAGGATTCGCGTCAATTAGGGTGTCTGTTCCCTAATTCTTAGATTACCAGACTTAATAAAAAGGGGCATATTCGATTTCGATAATTCAACCATAGAATGTAGTTTCACGTACTTGTGTCTATTTTGTAAATCATTTATAAAACCTGCATGTATTCTCATCCCAAAAATATTAGATTTTAAAAGTGGGACTATAACTCACTTTCACAGATTTTTACTTCGTCGGGAAGTAAGACTTGGCCACTGGTTGATTCACGAACCTATAACAATATATACATATATATCAAAGTATGTTCAAAATATATTTACAACACTTTTAATATATTTTGATGTTTTAAGTTTATTAAGTCAGCTGTCCTCGTTAGTAACCTACAACTAGTTGTCCACAGTTAGATGTACAGAAATAAATTGATAAATATTATCTTGAATCAATCCACGACCCAGTGTATACGTATCTCAGTATTGATCACAACTCAAACTATATATATTTTGGAATCAACCTCAACCCTGTATAGCTAACTCCAACATTCACATATAGAGTGTCTATGGTTGTTCCGAAATATATATAGATGTGTCGACATGATAGGTCGAAACATTGTATACGTGTCTATGGTATCTCAAGATTACATAATATATAATACAAGTTGATTAAGTTATGGTTGGAATAGATTTGTTACCAATTTTCACGTAGCTAAAATGAGAAAAATTATCCAATCTTGTTTTACCCATAACTTCTTCATTTTAAATCCGTTTTGAGTGAATCAAATTGCTATGGTTTCATATTGAACTCTATTTTATGAATCTAAACAAAAAAAGTATAGGTTTCTAGTCAGAAAAATAAGTTACAAGTCGTTTTTGTAAAGGTAGTCATTTCAGTCGAAAGAACGACGTCTAGATGACCATTTTAGAAAACATACTTCCACTTTGAGTTTAACCATAATTTTTGGATATAGTTTCATGTTCATAATAAAAATCATTTTCTCAGAATAACAACTTTTAAATCAAAGTTTATCATAGTTTTTAATTAACTAACCCAAAACAGCCCGCGGTGTTACTACGACGGCGTAAATCCGGTTTTACGGTGTTTTTCGTGTTTCCAGGTTTTAAATCATTAAGTTAGCATATCATATAGATATAGAACATGTGTTTAGTTGATTTTAAAAGTCAAGTTAGAAGGATTAACTTTTGTTTGCGAACAAGTTTAGAATTAACTAAACTATGTTCTAGTGATTACAAGTTTAAACCTTCGAATAAGATAGCTTTATATGTATGAATCGAATGATGTTATGAACATCATTACTACCTTAAGTTCCTTGGATAAACCTACTAGAAAAGAGAAAAATGGATCTAGCTTCAATGGATCCTTGGATGGCTCGAAGTTCTTGAAGCAGAATCATGACACGAAAACAAGTTCAAGTAAGATCATCACTTGAAATAAGATTGTTATAGTTATAGAAATTGAACCAAAGTTTGAATATGATTATTACCTTGTATTAGAATGATAACCTACTGTAAGAAACAAAGATTTCTTGAGGTTGGATGATCACCTTACAAGATTGGAAGTGAGCTAGCAAACTTGAAAGTATTCTTGATTTTATGAAACTAGAACTTTTAGAATTTATGAAGAACACTTAGAACTTGAAGATAGAACTTGAGAGAGATCAATTAGATGAAGAAAATTGAAGAATGAAAGTGTTTGTAGGTGTTTTTGGTCGTTGGTGTATGGATTAGATATAAAGGATATGTTATTTTGTTTTCATGTAAATAAGTCATGAATGATTACTCATATTTTTGTAATTTTATGAGATATTTCATGCTAGTTGCCAAATGATGGTTCCCACATGTGTTAGGTGACTCACATGGGCTGCTAAGAGCTGATTATTGGAGTGTATATACCAATAGTACATACATCTAAAAGCTGTGTATTGTACGAGTACGAATACGGGTGCATACGAGTAGAATTGTTGATGAAACTGAACGAGGATCTAATCGTAAGCATTTTTGTTAAGTAGAAGTATTTTGATAAGTGTATTGAAGTCTTTCAAAAGTGTATGAATACATATTAAAACACTACATGTATATACATTTTAACTGAGTCGTTAAGTCATCGTTAGTCGTTACATGTAAATGTTGTTTTGAAACCTTTAGGTTAACGATCTTGTTAAATGTTGTTAACCCAAGGTTTATAATATCAAAAGAGATTTTAAATTATTATATTATCATGATATTATGATGTACGAATATCTCTTAATATGATATATATATACATTAAATGTCGTTACAACGATAAACGTTACATATATGTCTCGTTTCAAAATCATTAAGTTAGTAGTCTTGTTTTTACATATGTAGTTCATTGTTAATATAATTAATGATATGTTTACTTATCATAATATCATGTTAACTATATATATAACCATATATATGTCATCATATAGTTTTTTACAAGTTTTAACGTTCGTGAATCACCGGTCAACTTGGGTGGTCAATTGTCTATATGAAACATATTTCAATTAATCAAGTCTTAACAAGTTTGATTGCTTAACATGTTGGAAACATTTAATCATGTAAATATCAATCTCAATTAATATATATAAACATGGAAAAGTTCGGGTCACTACAGTACCTACCCGTTAAATAAATTTCGTCCCGAAATTTTAAGCTGTTGAAGGTGTTGACGAATCTTCTGGAAATAGATGCGGGTATTTCTTCTTCATCTGATCTTCACGCTCCCAGGTGAACTCGGGTCCTCTACGAGCATTCCATCGAACCTTAACAATTGGTATCTTGTTTTGCTTAAGTCTTTTAACCTCACGATCCATTATTTCGACGGGTTCTTCGATGAATTGAAGTTTTTCGTTGATTTGGATTTCATCTAACGGAATAGTGAGATCTTCTTTAGCAAAACATTTCTTCAAATTCGAAACGTGGAAAGTGTTATGTACAGCCGCGAGTTGTTGAGGTAACTCTAGTCGGTAAGCTACTGGTCCGACACGATCAATAATCTTGAATGGTCCAATATACCTTGGATTTAATTTCCCTCGTTTACCAAATCGAACAACGCCTTTCCAAGGTGCAACTTTAAGCATGACCATCTCTCCAATTTCAAATTCTATATCTTTTCTTTTAATGTCAGCGTAGCTCTTTTGTCGACTTTGGGCGGTTTTCAACCGTTGTTGAATTTGGATGATCTTCTCGGTAGTTTCTTGTATAATCTCCGGACCCGTAATCTGTCTATCCCCCACTTCACTCCAACAAATCGGAGACCTGCACTTTCTACCATAAAGTGCTTCAAACGGTGCCATCTCAATGCTTGAATGGTAGCTGTTGTTGTAGGAAAATTCTGCTAATGGTAGATGTCGATCCCAACTATTTCTGAAATCAATAACACATGCTCGTAGCATGTCTTCAAGCATTTGTATCGTCCTTTCGCTCTGCCCATCAGTTTGTGGATGATAGGCAGTACTCATGTCTAGACGAGTTCCTAATGCTTGCTGTAATGTCTGCCAGAATCTTGAAATAAATCTGCCATCCCTATCAGAGATAATAGAGATTGGTATTCCATGTCTGGAGATGACTTCCTTCAAATACAGTCGTGCTAACTTCTCCATCTTGTCATCTTTTCTTATTGGCAGGAAGTGTGCTGATTTGGTGAGACGATCAACTATTACCCAAATAGTATCAAAACCACTTGCAGTCCTTGGCAATTTAGTGATGAAATCCATGGTAATGTTTTCCCATTTCCATTCCGGGATTTCGGGTTGTTGAAGTAGACCTGATGGTTTCTGATGCTCAGCTTTGACCTTAGAACACGTCAAACATTCTCCTACGTATTTAGCAACATCGGCTTTCATACCCGGCCACCAAAAATGTTTCTTGAGATCCTTGTACATCTTCCCCGTTCCAGGATGTATTGAGTATCTGGTTTTATGAGCTTCTCTAAGTACCATTTCTCTCATATCTCCAAATTTTGGTACCCAAATCCTTTCAGCCCTATACCGGGTTCCGTCTTCTCGAATATTAAGATGCTTCTCCGATCCTTTGGGTATTTCATCCTTTAAATTTCCCTCTTTTAAAACTCCTTGTTGTGCCTCCTTTATTTGAGTAGTAAGGTTATTATGAATCATTATATTCATAGATTTTACTCGAATGGGTTCTCTGTCCTTCCTGCTCAAGGCATCGGCTACCACATTTGCCTTCCCCGGGTGGTAACGAATCTCAAAGTCGTAATCATTCAACAATTCAATCCACCTACGCTGCCTCATATTCAGTTGTTTCTGATTAAATATGTGTTGAAGACTTTTGTGGTCGGTATATATAATACTTTTGACCCCATATAAGTAGTGCCTCCAAGTCTTTAATGCAAAAACAACCGCGCCTAATTCCAAATCATGCGTCGTATAATTTTGTTCGTGAATCTTCAATTGTCTAGACGCATAAGCAATCACCTTCGTTCGTTGCATTAATACACAACCGAGACCTTGCTTTGATGCGTCACAATAAATCACAAAATCATCATTCCCTTCAGGCAATGACAATATAGGTGTCGTAGTTAGCTTTTTCTTCAATAACTGAAACGCTTTCTCTTGTTCATCATTCCATTCAAATTTCTTCCCTTTATGCGTTAATGCAGTCAAGGGTTTTGCTATTCTGGAAAAGTCTTGGATGAACCTTCTGTAGTAACCAGCTAGTCCTAAAAACTGGCGTATGTGTTTCGGAGTTTTCGGGGTTTCCCACTTTTCAACAGTTTCTATCTTTGCCGGATCCACCTTAATACCTTCTTTGTTCACTATGTGACCGAGGAATTGAACTTCTTCCAACCAAAATGCACACTTTGAAAACTTAGCGTACAATTTTTCCTTCCTCAATACTTCTAACACCTTTCTCAAATGTTCACCGTGTTCTTGGTCATTCTTTGAGTAAATAAGTATGTCATCAATGAAAACAATGACAAACTTGTCAAGGTATGGTCCACACACTCGGTTCATAAGGTCCATGAACACAGCTGGTGCATTAGTTAAACCAAACGGCATGACCATAAACTCATAATGACCGTAACGTGTTCTGAAAGCAGTCTTTGGAATATCATCTTCTTTCACCCGCATTTGATGATACCCGGAACGTAAGTCAATCTTTGAATAAACAGACGAGCCTTGTAGTTGATCAAATAAGTCGTCGATTCTCGGTAGTGGGAAGCGGTTCTTGATGGTAAGTTTGTTCAACTCTCGGTAGTCGATACACAACCTGAATGTACCATCTTTCTTCTTGACAAACAAAACAGGAGCTCCCCACGGTGATGTGCTTGGTCGAATGAAACCATGCTCTAAAAGTTCTTGTAATTGGCTTTGCAGTTCTTTCATCTCGCTGGGTGCGAGTCTGTAAGGAGCACGAGCTATTGGTGCAGCTCCTGGTACAAGATCTATTTGAAATTCAACGGATCGATGTGGGGGTAATCCCGGTAATTCTTTCGGAAATACATCGGGAAATTCTTTTGCAATGGGAACATCATTGATGCTCTTTTCTTCAGTTTGTACTTTCTCGACGTGTGCTAGAACAGCATAGCAACCTTTTCTTATTAGTTTTTGTGCCTTCAAATTACTAATAAGATGTAGCTTCGTGTTGCCCTTTTCTCCGTACACCATTAAGGGTTTTCCTTTTTCTCGTATAATGCGAATTGGATTTTTGTAACAAACGATCTCCGCTTTCACTTCTTTCAACCAGTCCATACCGATTATCACATCAAAACTCCCTAACTCTACTGGTATCAAATCAATCTTAAATGTTTCGCTAACCAGTTTAATTTCTCGATTCCGACATATATTATCTGCTGAAATTAATTTACCATTTGCTAATTCGAGTAAAAATTTACTATCCAAAGGCGTCAATGGACAAATTAATTTAGCACAAAAATCTCTACTCATATAGCTTCTATCCGCACCCGAATCAAATAAAACGTAAGCAGATTTATTGTCAATAAGAAACGTACCCGTAACAAGCTCTGGGTCTTCCTGTGCCTCTGCCGCATTAATATTGAAAACTCTTCCACGGCCTTGTCCATTCGTGTTCTCCTGGTTCGGGCAATTTCTAATAATGTGGCCCGGTTTTCCACATTTATAACAAACTACATTGGCATAACTTGCTCCGACACTACTTGCTCCGCCATTACTCGTCCCGACACCATTTGTTCCTTTCGTTCTATTAACCCCTGGTCCGTAGACCTCACACTTCGCCGCGCTATGACCATTTCTTTTACACTTGTTGCAAAATTTGGTGCAGAACCCAGAGTGATTCTTTTCACACCTTTGGCATAGCTGCTTCTGATTGTTGTTGTTGTTGCGGTTATTATTGTTGTTGGGATGATTGTTGTAGTTGCTGTTGTTGTTGTTGTTGTTGTTGTTGTTGGGCCGTTTGTTGTAGTTGCGATTGATGTTGCGATTGTTGGGATAATTGTTGCGATTATTGTTGTAATTGCTGTTGTTGTTGTATTGGTGATTCTTATCACCGTTTTCCTCCCACTTTCTTTTGACTTGCTTCACATTGGCCTCTTCAGCAGTCTGTTCTTTAATTCTTTCTTCAATCTGGTTCATGAGTTTGTGAGCCATTCTACATGCCTGTTGTATGGAGGCGGGCTCGTGTGAACTTATATCTTCTTGGATTCTTTCCGGTAATCCTTTCACAAACGCGTCGATCTTCTCTTCCTCATCTTCGAATGCTCCCGGACACAATAGGCACAATTCTGTGAATCGTCTTTCGTACGTGGTAATATCAAATCCTTGGGTTCGTAACCCTCTAAGTTCTGTCTTGAGCTTATTGACCTCGGTTCTGGGACGGTACTTCTCGTTCATCAAGTGCTTGAATGCTGACCACGGTAGTGCGTACGCATCGTCTTGTCCCACTTGCTCTAGATAGGTATTCCACCATGTTAACGCAGAACCTGTGAAGGTATGCGTAGCGTACTTTACTTTGTCCTCTTCAGTACACTTACTTATGGCAAACACCGATTCGACCTTCTCGGTCCACCGTTTCAATCCGATCGGTCCTTCGGTTCCATCAAATTCCAAAGGTTTGCAGGCAGTGAATTCTTTGTAGGTGCATCCTACACGATTTCCTGTACTGCTAGATCCAAGGTTATTGTTGGTATGTAGCGCAGCCTGTACTGCGGCTATGTTTGAAGCTAGAAAAGTACGGAATTCCTCTTCATTCATATTCACGGTGTGTCGAGTAGTCGGTGCCATTTCCTTCAAAATAGTTAAATGGAACAAGTTAATCATACAGAATATTAAGAGTAGTTAATAGTATTTCGTAGCATAATATGAACTCATTTATAAAAGCTTTTTCTTCATATTAGCGTTTTATAAGTTTAAATTCGGGTAGTACCTACCCGTTAAGTTCATACTTAGTAGCTAATATACAATTCAACTACTACAATTCTATATGAAAAACTGATTATAATAATATTTCGCGTTCAAACTTTTATACAATATTTTACAAACTTACAATACCGCTTATTTTACATAAAGCATGAAATATAGCACACAATAACTTCGATACAAGATAGTTGTGAAGATAATTCTAGCTAGTACACAAGTCGTTCAGCAAAGGCAATAAAGACACGTAATTCATACGTCCAGAAACAAGTCATGCATTCTGGTTTTACTAGGACTACTTCCCATCCTTGGTCTTGTGGAACATAACCGTTATGGCCATTGATAAGATAGCGTGTTGTAACGTCATCAAAGGGACGAGGGTTACGTAATGACCAACAGTCTCGTAATAACCTAAAAACCTCATTTCTTACCCCAATTACCGACTCCGTCACTTGTGGGAACGTTTTGTTTAATAGTTGTAGCCCGATGTTCTTGTTCTCACTTTGGTGAGAAGCGAACATTACTAACCCGTAAGCATAACATGCTTCTTTATGTTGCATGTTAGCCGCTTTTTCTAAATCACGAAGTCCTATATTCGGATATACTGAGTCAAAATAATTTCTTAACCCGTTGCGTAAAATAGCATTTGGGTTCCCCGCAATATATGCGTCAAAGTAAACACATCGTAACTTATGGATTTCCCAATGTGATATTCCCCATCTTCCGAGCGAAAGCCTTTTATAAACCAAGGCATTCTTGGAACGTTCTTCGAATGTCTTACAAACTGATCTCGCCTTAAATAGTTGTGCCGAAGAATTCTGACCGACTCTAGACAAGATTTCATCAATCATGTCTCCGGGTAGGTCTCTTAAAATATTGGGTTGTCTATCCATTTTGTGTTTTTATACTGTAAAATAGACAAGAGTTAGATTCATAAAAAAAATACTTATTAATACAAGCAATTTTTACATATATCATAAAGCATAAGCACACTATATTACATATATTACACCACACGAATACAACTATCTTATTCCGACTCGCTTGTTTCTTCTTCTTCAGTTTTGGTTCGTTTTGCCAAGTTTCTAGGGATATATGATGTTCCCCTAATACGAGCCGTCGTTATCCACATTGGTTTAGAAAAACCTGGTGGTTTAGAGGTTCCCGGGTCATTGTTACAACTTAAGGACTTCGGGGGTTGACGATACATATAAAGTTCATCGGGGTTGGAATTAGATTTCTCTATTTTTATGCCCTTTCCCTTATTATTTTCTTTTGCCTTTTTAAATTCAGTTGGGGTAATTTCTATAACATCATCGGAATTCTCGTCGGAATCCGATTCATCGGAGAATTGGTAATCCTCCCAATATTTTGCTTCCTTGGCGGAAACACCATTGACCATGATTAACCTTGGTCGGTTGGTTGAGGATTCTCTTTTACTTAACCGTTTTATTATTTCCCCCACCGATTCTATTTCTTCTTCCGGTTCCGATTCTTCTTCCGGTTCCGATTCTTCTTCCGGTTCCGACTCTTCTTCCGGTTCCTCTTCGGGAACTTGTGAATCAGTCCACGAATCATTCCAATTTACATTTAACTCTTCATTATTATTAGGTGAGTCAATGGGACTTGTTCTAGAGGTAGACATCTATCACATAATATCAAACACGATAAGAGATTAATATATCACATAATATTCATATGTTAAAAATATATAGTTTCCAACAAAAATGTTAAGCAATCATTTTTAAAGAAAACACGGTCGAAGTCCAGACTCACTAATGCATCCTAACAAACTCGATAAGACACACTAATGCAAATTTTCTGGTTCTCTAAGACCATCGCTCGGATACCAACTGAAATGTCCCGTTCTTATTGATTAAAAACGTTCCATATTAATTGATTTCGTTGCTAGGTTTTGACCTCTATATGAGACGTTTTTCAAAGACTGCATTCATTTTAAAACAAACCATAACCTTTATTTCATCAATAAAGGTTTAAAAAGCTTTACGTAGATTATCAAATAATGATAATCTAAAATATCCTGTTTACACACGACCATTACATAACGGTTTACAATACAAATATGTTACAACAAAATAAGTTTCTTGAATGCAGTTTTTACACAATATCATACAAGCATGGACTCCAATTCTCGTCCTTATTTAAGTATGCGACAGCGGAAGCTCTTAATAATCACCTGAGAATAAACATGCTTAAAACGTCAACAAAAATGTTGGTGAGTTATAGGTTTAACCTATATATATCAAATCATAATAATAGACCACAAGATTTCATATTTCAATACACATCCCATACATAGAGATAAAAATCATTCATATGGTGAACACCTGGTAACCGACAATGACAAGATGCATATATAAGAATATCCCCATCATTCCGGGACACCCTTCGGATATGATATAAATTTCGAAGTACTAAAGCATCCGGTACTTTGGATGGGGTTTGTTAGGCCCAATAGATCTATCTTTAGGATTCGCGTCAATTAGGGTGTCTGTTCCCTAATTCTTAGATTACCAGACTTAATAAAAAGGGGCATATTCGATTTCGATAATTCAACCATAGAATGTAGTTTCACGTACTTGTGTCTATTTTGTAAATCATTTATAAAACCTGCATGTATTCTCATCCCAAAAATATTAGATTTTAAAAGTGGGACTATAACTCACTTTCACAGATTTTTACTTCGTCGGGAAGTAAGACTTGGCCACTGGTTGATTCACGAACCTATAACAATATATACATATATATCAAAGTATGTTCAAAATATATTTACAACACTTTTAATATATTTTGATGTTTTAAGTTTATTAAGTCAGCTGTCCTCGTTAGTAACCTACAACTAGTTGTCCACAGTTAGATGTACAGAAATAAATTGATAAATATTATCTTGAATCAATCCACGACCCAGTGTATACGTATCTCAGTATTGATCACAACTCAAACTATATATATTTTGGAATCAACCTCAACCCTGTATAGCTAACTCCAACATTCACATATAGAGTGTCTATGGTTGTTCCGAAATATATATAGATGTGTCGACATGATAGGTCGAAACATTGTATACGTGTCTATGGTATCTCAAGATTACATAATATATAATACAAGTTGATTAAGTTATGGTTGGAATAGATTTGTTACCAATTTTCACGTAGCTAAAATGAGAAAAATTATCCAATCTTGTTTTACCCATAACTTCTTCATTTTAAATCCGTTTTGAGTGAATCAAATTGCTATGGTTTCATATTGAACTCTATTTTATGAATCTAAACAAAAAAAGTATAGGTTTCTAGTCAGAAAAATAAGTTACAAGTCGTTTTTGTAAAGGTAGTCATTTCAGTCGAAAGAACGACGTCTAGATGACCATTTTAGAAAACATACTTCCACTTTGAGTTTAACCATAATTTTTGGATATAGTTTCATGTTCATAATAAAAATCATTTTCTCAGAATAACAACTTTTAAATCAAAGTTTATCATAGTTTTTAATTAACTAACCCAAAACAGCCCGCGGTGTTACTACGACGGCGTAAATCCGGTTTTACGGTGTTTTTCGTGTTTCCAGGTTTTAAATCATTAAGTTAGCATATCATATAGATATAGAACATGTGTTTAGTTGATTTTAAAAGTCAAGTTAGAAGGATTAACTTTTGTTTGCGAACAAGTTTAGAATTAACTAAACTATGTTCTAGTGATTACAAGTTTAAACCTTCGAATAAGATAGCTTTATATGTATGAATCGAATGATGTTATGAACATCATTACTACCTTAAGTTCCTTGGATAAACCTACTAGAAAAGAGAAAAATGGATCTAGCTTCAATGGATCCTTGGATGGCTCGAAGTTCTTGAAGCAGAATCATGACACGAAAACAAGTTCAAGTAAGATCATCACTTGAAATAAGATTGTTATAGTTATAGAAATTGAACCAAAGTTTGAATATGATTATTACCTTGTATTAGAATGATAACCTACTGTAAGAAACAAAGATTTCTTGAGGTTGGATGATCACCTTACAAGATTGGAAGTGAGCTAGCAAACTTGAAAGTATTCTTGATTTTATGAAACTAGAACTTTTAGAATTTATGAAGAACACTTAGAACTTGAAGATAGAACTTGAGAGAGATCAATTAGATGAAGAAAATTGAAGAATGAAAGTGTTTGTAGGTGTTTTTGGTCGTTGGTGTATGGATTAGATATAAAGGATATGTTATTTTGTTTTCATGTAAATAAGTCATGAATGATTACTCATATTTTTGTAATTTTATGAGATATTTCATGCTAGTTGCCAAATGATGGTTCCCACATGTGTTAGGTGACTCACATGGGCTGCTAAGAGCTGATTATTGGAGTGTATATACCAATAGTACATACATCTAAAAGCTGTGTATTGTACGAGTACGAATACGGGTGCATACGAGTAGAATTG